>NC_071389.1:181769555-182074716 GCF_022682495.2 Desmodus rotundus | reverse complement strand
TAATGATTCAGCGACTAGAATTTTCATTGAACTAAGTAACAACTAGTGAGTAAGAGATCAGACTGGAAGATTAGCAATTCTTGATTAAAATAAATCTTTCAAGATTAAAAAGTATCACTTTAGAGATCACTGAATAAAATTGATAAATATTATGAAGCTATTTTTCCCAAAATGGTATAATAAAAAATAAAATATAACAAAATTAAAAATTATTAAAGTCAAATTCTTCCTGTGTAAGATTATACATTAAGAGAGATTACCAAGTTTTCTCTTAATTACTTCTTCTAAATCCAAGGAAAAAAAGAGTTGCCAAACTAAATAATTTTAAAAAGAAGGTAAGCTCTAAATGGTTTTACTATTTCTAAGTTGTAAACTAGACCCACTCTTAGGAATTGTTCCTAAGAGCTTAGTTATGGCAACTGGCAGAATCACTTATAGTACAAAGGATCTCTACTGTTCATATAAAGCAGAAACAAGTTTTTCTCCAGCATAAAAAATAAATTTCCTTAGATTATTGAAAGGAAAACCCTCTGCGTCATGAAAATTTACTCAGTTGAAGTGCTAAGTTGCAGGAATTCCCATGTGTTTCTTAACTCTGAAGTGATCTAGATTAATCATGTAATTTTCTTTCTAGGGCAGCCACATAAATTGAGTTATCCCTATGTTTCTCCCAAATGTCTATAAACTATGTCAGTACATGGGAGCTATGGGTCTCAAAAAACAGTATCCTCCTGAAAATATCGCTCTTTGAAAAATGCACTCATGACACAAAAGAGAAGACTGGACGATTTGGAAAGCAATCTCTTCTAAGAGGTAGTTTGTGAATGAAGTATTAAGGAGACAAGGATGCTTTCCAGGAAGGTGACAGGATATTTCCAGAATCTTACTCAGGTGGAGAGGGGACAGACTAAAGTAAGAACTCAGCAGCCCGGTGGCCCGTTTGTTAATGACACCCATGATCCCTAGACAAACTGACAGAACTTTCTGCCAAGTTGGGGATGAGGCCTTAGATGGACCACAGGGATCCCACTTTGACATCAGCTCTTCTAGTTGCAACAAAAACAGAAAAAGATAAACACAGAATAACTTAAAAGGCTAATTCTTAAAATGGTACATTGTTTTTGTTTAAAATATCATTAGGAAATATTAAAATTAACTACTGAATACACATGAACAGGGAAACGTAAGAAACATGTCATAACCCAAGTACTTTTAGAACTGATTTTTAGTTCCAAAGCCCAGTACACATCAGTTGCATGAAAATTCTTTTTTTTTATTTAGAACCTGTATCTTTAAGACTTGGTATAAACAAAAATAAAATACAAACAACTTGTTATTAACATAATAGCTGCAGTTATTAACTGTGAGAAAACTGTAGAAAGGAGTCACACTAAATGTTAATATTCTTGCAACAGAAGTATCCCAGTCATTTTATGGTAGCAAATTCTGGCAAGAAAGGGTAAATTCATTGTTATGAAAGTACTTCAAGAATTTCCAAGGTCGATCAGTTGTGCTGTGAATAAAACAGCAGTTTATTCAAAAGAGCCCTTACCTTTCTCTTGTTTTCCTAAAAGATCTGCCATACAGGTAACTACTATTTTCAGATCAGTTGTTCAAACCAGGGTTCTTCCTGTAAATTCACATCTTAGCTTTAAATATAGTAAACTTACACTCATTTTCCCTTTCCAGTGGAATATCTAGTCTTGAAGCTAAAAAATACTTTCATAAAAGGGACAATTTAAAATCCTTCATGTAAATCTTGGTTCTTACTTTTCTTCTACCTCATTTTTATTTTCTTGTGTTAGGTGTTCTTCCTCCTCATCACCAAAAGTCTGTTCCTGCAGGGTGGTAAAGGAGAGAGATCGAGCAGCCACTTCGGCAGCAAGGCCAGCAGTGAAGGTAAAGTCCGGTGACAGCTGCAGCCGTGCCAGCCTCTGCTTAATGGAGGGCTGGAATGAGTCCCTGGGAGCTGGATGGGAATGGGTCAGGTCACCAACACCTGCTGGCTGGGAGTCCTCTTCACTTTCCCATTGGTAACACACTCTTTCTTCAGCTCCTTGCAGGAAGCCTTCATTTGTAGAATTGCCTTTATTTTTACTGTCTAGAGAGTTTTCACATAAATACTCAGTCCTACTACATATTTCATTGTCAGTTATGGAGGGTTTACTATTTCCTTCTTCATTATCATTTTTACCAAATTCCCCCATATCTGAATCCATTGCTGGTTCTGAATTACTTATGGGTTCCACAGGGTCTACAGGAGACAAGGGTTTCAACACAGCTTTAAAGGGAAAAAAAGCAAAAAGAAAGAAAGAAAAATAATAACTAAGGACCCAATAATAATTTAAACTTTAAACTTCCAGTAGGTTTTTTTCTTATAAAGAATAAATAAAGGCTAAATAAAAGTTTCTAGTAAAATCAATATAAATTTATAAATACAGAGAATGTTATAAGAGATAAAATGTTTAAGAAATAAAATGAGATGGGGTTTCGATGAAGATTAGAACACCTCATGTATTTGCTTATTCAAATATTAAAGCAGTGGTTCTCAAAGTGTGGTCTCCAAACCAGAGAGCATCAGTTAGCATCACTGAGGAATTTGGTAGAAATGCACATTCTCAGGCCCCACTCCAGACCTACTAAACTGGAAATGTCCCATTTCCCTGGGACTTCCAGCCATGTTTACAAGCCTTCTGCTTTGTTCTGATGTATACTACATTTTGAGGACTACTGCATTAAAGAATAAGCACGGCTTTCACTGAAAATGTGTCAGATAAAAAGCCTGAATAATCCAGATAATAATATTTTCTACACATATATGTTTATAAGTTAAAACAGCATGAAAAACAAATGCAATATACAATTCAACTTACTTGCCAACCACCTAACAAGACCCTATGAAAGTAAAGCCATAACTTCTACACATTTCATAATGTCACAGAAAAATATATAATGAAATAAAATCTTTGTTCAAGATCAACTACAGCACAAAGCATAATACATAAATATAATATATATCCATACGGCAGAAGTTGTCCTTTCAAGGGAAATGAAGTTTTATTTAGCCCCTCTTGATGTTAGTAGGCAGTGGGTTGCTTGCTAGGCAGGCTCTCCTCCCAGTGTGAGGGGTTAGTACAATACAACATACATATTATGAAGCATGGCAGAAGAAAAAAAAAAGTGCGTCTTGAAGATCTGGCGTTTATTTAAAAGCAATTTTGTAAAACGTGTCCATTTTCAAGAAACAGATCCCTAAGCTGCAGTAACTCCACTAGAGAAGCAGCGACAACAGAAAAAAAATTGGTCACGGCAGGTTCCAGTGCAGAATCTCCCTCTCTAATTCCATTCGGACTTTGCCCCTGCAGGCAGAGATGAACACAACTCTGGAAGACGTACTGAAAGATTTCACGGGAAAAGCATTTTATAATATCAGCAGCTTTTATTTTCACAAACTAAGTCAGCATTATTGCCTTTTCAAATGTAAACTATCAAAAGCACATACCTGAAAAAGAAACACATTTCTCTCAGTGTTCTATCTTTGTCCATATTGTCAATAGGATAATTTTAAAGACATATGAAGAAAATACTAAACAATAAAAAAAAGGGTACAAGTTTATATATAAGATGCTATTTTCAATCTTCATGTGCAGTTTTAATTTATAAATCTGCTGGTTTAAAAAATGCAACTTTTATTAGAAGTTGACTGGTTTTCCTGATTATTCCTGATTGAATGGGGAGCAGACATAATCCATGTAGGGGTCAACAGGCAAGTGTGTTAACGTGGTGCTGGAACATAAGCCCCCAGCAGTACAGGGATTTTTGTCTCTTGATTTGTGTGCTAGGGATATACAACAGTAAAGCGTATTAAGAACTACTTGTTGAATAATTTGTTAAATGAATACTGTAGAGACTAAAACCCTTATTTAAGGAGACTAATTACAGAGACACAAATAATCAAATGGAGAGAAAACAATAGTGCCTAAAACGTAATACTCTTAATCTCTGATTTATGTTGGCCCAATATATAAACAAGCAGGTCACAGGAATATTTTTACTGCAGCTTCTAGGAAGACCCTAATCCCCTACATGCTTTGCTGCTCAGGACTTGCTTTCCTTGCACTGCAATGGCCCTCTGGTGGAAGGGCCTCTGGTCGGCCAGGCGGCAGGGCTGCGTCAGAGGGGGATTCACAGGGGAGAGTGGTGGAGAGGACAACTTGGGGAAGATACATTTTTGGTAAAGGGATCAGCACAAATGTTTTTCACGAAGAAAAACAGCAAATTTGTGGAACCATAGTCTAACTAGATAAATATAATTAGAGGAAGATATCTATGTCAGAATACTGTGAAATTGGATATGAAGGACTCATATGATAAAAGGCCTAAGACCAGGAAACGAAGATTTAAAACAATAAAAAAGGGGGTGCCACTGTTTTTAACACAGAGAGCCATTATCAACATCTGGATAGAAGCTACCTTAGAATCTTAGAAACTACCTCTAGGGATAGCTTAGAAGAAAAAGGTATTGGAAATGGAAGTCAGCTAAAAAGGCTATTATAATACATGAGCATAATATAATGAGGACCTGGAGTATAAAAGAGACCAATGGGAAGCAAGAGGAAGGATAAAATCAAGAAATGTACATCTGGATAAGGGAGAATGAGAATGGTAGGGCTTCTGAGAGAAGAAAAGAGAACCCTGAGGAACTTTCCAGAAGGTTTTTGAGTGAAAAAGAGAAAGGGAAAAGAAGGAAAATGATCTACACACTCTGAAATGGAAGTCCCACTCTACCTTCTTAGGAATCCATAGGAATTAATTCTTCATCTAGGAATTAGCTAGTTTAATGTTATCAATTATTAAGCTTCCCCTCGTTCCCTCCCTTGCCTCCCAAGAAGTTCAACTAAAGAAGGATGGGAAGCATAAACATGTTTAAGGCTAATCTTAGGTGTTAGCAGTTATCCAACTTTGTCCAAATCCAGGTATGGAGGCAGTGTGCACAGAACCTCCTCTGCTCCCATCTACTCCAGTGCTCAAATCACTGAATGACCTTAATGATGTAGCCAAGTGGCCTAGGTCTTAATGTATTTGTTTCAGTAATGAACTCAGTTATTTATTTTATAATATCAACATAAAGAGAACAAAGTTTAGAATATCAAATTCATGAAATTTGAAAACACTCTAATTTATTCAACTTATTGCCCATTCCAAAACAAATTTAGTCAAAAAAAGAAACCAAAAAACTGAGGAAAAGTGTGATTTCTTATTCCCAATTTCATCGTATACCTACTCTGTAATGGATTAAATTGATTTCATGTCTAGAAGTACTATACTTACTGATAGATCTCTTAAATTATAGCCGTAAGAATTCTTTTTTTCCGGATTCTATTCTATTTTTTGATTTAATCTTTATTATATTTTTTCCATTACGCCTTAAGAATCCTAATAACTAAAATAAGATTCATAGTTAAAGAAAAAGGAATCCCTTATGTTGAAATAACCTTGTACTCTGAAGTCAATGCTTACCATGATCACTAAATAGAAGTTGCTTCCACTTCTGCCTTTCTGCCTCTGATGCTTTGAATCCCAGCACAGATTTTAATTCTTGGAGAACCCTCTTGGATTCTTCATGTTCACGCTTCTGTCTCTCTCTATCTTCTTGAGACAAATAATAAAAATCTTCCTTTCTGAAATCACTGTCCAAATCGATATCATCTACATAAGCTTCTAATTCCTGAAAATGAATAAAAGAAAAAGTACTTTACTTCAAGCAGATAATTTTCTAGTGGGATTCATTTGTTTTAATCTCCAAGATTAAAAAAGGAGGACTCTTGGCACAAGTCATTCAGCATAGTTGGGAAACACAGCAAACATAGATAAATGGAAAACTTGAAAAAACTTAAATGGTACTAAAAAGGATTGTAAATAAGAAAGTTTAAATTATTTCAATCATTTTTCTACTCTGATACCATTCTACAGATCTAGTCAAGATTACAGTGACTAGCTCTGTCAAAACCAATCAAAATTAGCATGACTGGTGGTTTGGGGAGGTGGTATGTTAGTCGTCTTGTGGTAGACATTTCTGGTGCTTTCTGACTTTCTGGCAAGTCTGAACACTATTCCTAGCATCGGGAAATACTCATCTATGGCTCTCCATATCACTAAGGCAGATGGTAGGATCCCCGCTTACCCAGCCTCCCTTGCAGTTATGGTTCAGGCAGATGACTTGGGATGCTCTAATAGGATGTACCGGGAGCAGATGGGATTCCGAAGTTTGTTATAAAAGAAGCAGGCATCTTGAGGAATCCGCTCCAGTAAGAATGGGAGCAGATCAAACGTCCAGAGGCAGAGGTTCTGAAGGTAGCATCAGTGGAGCGAGTGGCAATGTCTGCGCCCAGTGACTTAGCACTGATGTTGCTACTTGAACAGCTCTTTGCACAGATTTGAGCTTTTTGCCCCAGCCTGGTTCGAGCCTGCTCGATTACCTGGCCCTCTGAGATATTGTCAGGTATCTAATGTTTTTTAAAAAATTTCTTGTTTGTAAAACTAAGTAGGGTTGGTCTCCCTTTGCAATTAAGAATACTGAATAGATTATATGATCTAAGGAAAACTTTTTTTATGTGTTTAATCACTTTTAAGTGTCTAAGAGGTGGACGATTAGGTATGAATAACAAGAAAATCTCCTGGTAGATTCAGTGGATTAAAATGGATTACAGAAAACTTCTTTTCCTTAGGATGAACAAGAGAAATCTTTGTCAATATCTGGTGCATGCATTAAAAATCATTTTCGAAAGCGAGGCGTAACATAAATGCAGTCAAACAGACAAGACGAATGCACAAGGCTTCTGACCAAGTACACGTGCCAGAGCCGCCTGTGCCAAGGCACCAGTTCTTAATGTGCTTAGTTACTTTTCAGTGTCTAAGAAATGGACAATTAGGTATGAATATCAAGAAAATCCACTGGTAGATTCAATGGATTAAAATTCAAGGCACTAAGAACTAATGATTTGATAGAAATTTAATATATTGGGATTTTGAAGCTCATTAGAAACAAAAGTTCAACACTTATTCCACAATTAACAATGTCACATAACAGAGGTAGGTAAGCTTTGTACATGAAACCCTTCTTTGGCAGGGGAAAGCGATTTTCACCCTTACCTGCTCCTCAGGGATTGGATCTTCGTCTGCAATGTGTAGAGTAGGCTGCATCAAAGGTACCACAGTACAGTGTGGGTTTTCACATGCTGTATCAGGTTTGTCTTCAAAAGAAACAGGCCACACAGAAATGAGTGAATATCTAATGAACAACCAAAAGACACAACAGTTCCATCACCTCAGACCATTTACTTATGCTGCCTCTTTATACCATATTCCTCCCTCCATATCCACCTGCTAGTAACCATTAATATGTTTTCCGTTCCTATGAAATTTTACTATTTAAAGGGTGTCATATAAATGGAATAGTATGTGGTGATTTAAGCCTGGCTGCTTTTGATTAGCATAGTGCATTAGGGATTCCTCCACCTTATTGATCTATCAGTAGTTCATTTCTTTATTGCTGAGTAGTATTCCAATATATAGATGAGGTAACAATTTATCTATTTACCAGTGGAATGGCATGAGCTTCTTTTAGTTTTTAGTGATTATGAATAAAGCCACTATGAGCATTTGTGTATATGTTTTTGTGTGAACATTAAATTTTTATATCTCTTGGGTAAATATCTAGGAATAATACTACTGAGTCATTTAGTAAGTATATGCTTAATAGTGGGGAAAATTTTGATGAGTAAAGGATATTTATATAACCTCAAAGTATTTTTTTCACAAAATAATTATTATGAAAGAGAAAAAAGGTTAAAGGAAAACAAAGATCACGAAAACTAAATGCCATGTGGGATCTGGATCTGGGCATTAAAAATATTATTGGGTCAATCAGTGAAATCAGAATGGGGTTGGTGGATTAGACAGCAATATTGTATCCATTTAATTTACTGATTTTGATGGTTACTGTGTAGTGGGAAATGTCCATGTTTTTAAAAAGTATAAATGGAAGTATTTGCAGGTAATGAGGTTTCATGTCTGTATCTTACTCTCAAATGGTTCAGAATATCACCAAAGGAATTTATATACAGATACATAAACAAGGCCACTGTGAACAACCAGGAAATCTGGATGAAGGGTACTGTGAACCCTTCTTGCGATATTCCTGTAATTTTTGAAATAACTTAAAAAAAAAAAAAAGAAAGAAAGAAAGATACAGCCTGCCCTGGCTGGGTGGCTCAGTTGGTTGGAGCGTTGTCCCCGTACACCAGGAAGTTGGAGGGTCAATCCCCAGTCAGGGCACTTATAGGAGGCAACTGATTGATGTTTCTCTCTCTCTCTCTCTAAAATCAATAAGCATGTCCTTGGGTGAGGATTAAAAAAATGGCCACTATGAGCATCTTGGTGAGAAAAGATGTGAATTCTATTTTAATTTATATCATTACCATGTATGAACAAAAGTGACATATACAGAGCATAATTAAGAAATAGCTTATGACCTGCCCAATAATCTGGAGACGGTTTTAACAATCATGTTTAAATGAGTGACTAAGATTCAACATCTCAGAGTATGCCAAGGAGGGGAAGCAGGATGCATCTTTTAACACCAATGGTGTTTCTATCAATAGAAAATGTACTCAAAAGCTATGGACTTGGGTCATTTCAAAAATTTAAATGCATAAACACTTGCACCTATTAAAAATCCATGGCAAATTTATCCTTTGGAGAAAAAATTATTCACTATTTACATTTCAGATATAAAGGAAATCTACTGGTAACATATCAGTAATTAGTATGTTAACATTTCCTTTGAAAAAAGTTAATACATTTACTATCTAAGTTCTTATTCAGTGTGTTTAAGACATTAAACAAAGTATTATTGATTTAGCTGTAAACAAAACAACAACCGACAGAATGATAAAACATTAATTATCTTTGGCAAAAATACAATTTCTGTACATAAATCTGATTAGCCTCACCATAAAAGTCTAAGGGATAAATATGGCACTGGTTTATAGCACAAGTTAAAAATTAATATGTCAAACACTTCCAATGAAATTAGTCAAAGTATGAAATCTGGGTCAAATGAAAGCAGGTTTGTGAAGAATTTCAAGACTGTCTCTTTACCTAGCAGTACAAGGCACTCCTGTGTTACTATTAAATGATGGCACTCAATACAGCTTCGGCCCCTGAAAACTAACACTCAGTGCCACCTGTTACAGCATTTGTGTATGATTTCTGAATAACAAAAGTAAATATTTTATCTTAAAAGCAAAACTCAGTATCTGGCCCGTGAATGTCAAACTCATTATTACCCTAACTGGAAAAGAGATTCTAAAAGTTCTAATAATGAATAATACTATTAATATCTATCCCTTCATTTAAGTTTTTAAAAATTAGGTAGATGATTCAGTGAACTTTCAAATCATACTGATTTTTTTAAAATTAATTAAGAACCAAGACTTTATATTCAGTGTCAATTTGTACATATACGTTCCGCTTTTTCAGTAAACTAAGTAGTTTTGTTAAGTCAGTTTCATCACGGTGACAAGAAATATACCTAATGAAATCATACTGGTGTAGAATCTGCGCAAGAAGTCTCTCATTGGTACCTTTTCTATCTGTATTTCTTCGGAGCAGTTTGTCCACTTGAGAAATGGCCTCTTCCCAGCAATTGTTGCTTGCCTGAACATGGGGCTGAATCAGCCTTAATTTCTGTTCCAGGATTTGATAAGTTTCTGACACTAGTTCTTGTGTTTCCTTAGTACAAACAAGCTTTTCAAGTTCATCTTCAAGAATTATTACCCTGAGTAATAAAGGAAAACAGTTTTACCATTTCTAAAATGTAAAATGGGAAATTTGTAATTTTCAAGGCTTATAAGCTGAAAAAAGTTCTGGAGACGGAAGGTGGTGAAAGTTGTACAATAATGTGAATATACTTAATGCTGCTGAACCATATGCTTAAACATGGTTAAGGGGTAAATTTTATGTTATGTGTATTTTACAACACGTTTAAAAAAGCTTATAAACTGTATTATATATTTATTCGACAAATAGTGCTTGCGTACATACTAGGTATGAACTGAAAGGACAAGTCAAACTCAAGGAGTAGAAGCCCATCTTCCACTTAAGAGAAACTTAGAGGTGAGCCACAGAAATTATACACATATATAAATATAATACGATAGCGTGGAAAGTTACAACTAGCATTTTATTTCTATTTTACAGATGAGGGATTAGGTCCAGAGAGTTGAAGAAACTGGCTCAGAGTTACATAGCTGGTAAACTGTAAAGCTGGGTTGAATCCAGGCACAAGAGTGTAATACCACAGAGATAAAAACACAGTGTTGTAAGAATTCAGCAGAGGGGGAGTTGCTACCAGCAATGGGTACAGACAGGGAGTGGCTAAGGAAGAGGTACTTTGGAGGTAGTATTGAGGGATGGGTAAAATTTGAGCATGTACGAAGATGAGGAAGGTCATTCCAGATGGAATAAAGGGAAAGGGAACTTAGATATTTTGGCTGGATTGAAGGAAAAGGAGTGAGAAATAAAGACAAAAAGGCAGACTGTAGTCAGTTACGGCAAACCCTTCGTGCGTAATGTTTTTTATAGACTTCAGTCTAATCTGCTATCCTCTGAAACCAGTTAGGATTTTTGGTTAAGTGAGAAAGCAAATATATGCCTCAGGGACATTCTAGCAGTGAGCACTCTGGAGGAGGAAGAACAGTTAGAGGGTGAATGTCTTCATGTAGGAAAGTGAGAGTGGGAAAAGCAAAGGAGACAATAGCAAGGAGTGAAACAAGATTTTAGGTAACACTTTTAGAAGACGTGTCTACGTAGCAATGCTACAGAACAAGAACAAATCAGATATGATAACTACTGGTATACTCTCCAGTTAAAATATTTTGAAAGGTAACACGGAATACTCCATTTTTAAACAGGAAACATACTTCCCATCATAATCCCACAATCTCTTACAAAGGAGTGAAGCCCTTCCTTTTCATTTGCATGTCTGCCCCCTGTGGTATTTTCTTCCCAGAGCCATCTTCTCTCCTAATGCATTCCTTTATGCCCTGCATATTTCTGGTTCTACTGCCAAAAATTAATTCTTTAGAGACTCTGGTGTTACCTCATAGACCTTTCCACTGAAATCTGGTTTTCCTCTGATGATAGTCCAACCTTTGCCACCCACTCACATTGAGACCGCCTGACCGCCATATTCCCTGTGGCATTCACCTGCTTTCTTAGAATAGCAGCTACAGACCACTGGAACATCCCGGCCTCATAGTTTCTTAATTTTTCCCTATGCATTAACCTTGACATCAGCCTTACATACCTAATGCCAGACCTTGAACCAATGCGAAAAAGCTTATCTTCTCAAAATGTCTTCATGACCTTAACTTCCTATCTCTCTACACCACATCCTTCTTTACTCCAGTAAACTAGCCGTTTGATTTTACTGAGACTTCAAGACCTTTTGACCGATTTGGGGGAGTCATTTATAGTTTTAAAAGTCATTGTTATATGTAGTTGTAGAATAGTATATTGCTATTTTTCTGAATAAATTCAACAGATTTGAACCTTTTCCTATAGCATAGGACGAGGTTTTTGGACCGGATTGGATAGGAAAATGGAGGGCGCATATTTGTCGATCTTCTATTTTGCATGGGGTTGCTGGCATAAAACCGATTGTTACCCTATCCCTTCCACTTCTTGCCCGGTATCCGGGGTCAAGTACATAAACTACAATCATATAAATTCATTAAATTCCTATGACCTTCCTGATTACCAACACAACATGAACCCAGCCATCCATCTGATCCAGTCCTATAACTACAAGACTCTGTTAGAGAAAAATTTCACTGAAATGATTGCACCCTCCATTTTACCAAGACAGAGTGCCAGCAACCCCATGCAAAACAGAAGATCGACAAATTTGCGCCCTCCATTTTCCTATCCAATCCGGTCCAAAAACCTCGTCCTATGCTATAGGAAAAGGTTCAAATCTGTTGAATTTGTTCAGAAAAATAGCAATATACTATTCTACAACTACATATAACAATAACTTTTAAAACTATAAATGACTCCCCCAATATAGTACTTACATAACACGTTTCTCTGCTCTATTTGTAGCTATAAACCGTCCTTCATGCTGCATGTCTCAATTTTGCTGCTTTTTTCTAGCTAGGACACAAGCCAACAACCGCAACGGCATAAGAATGAAGCTTGCTAATTATGGGGACATTTCCTCATACAGCTCCTAAACTTACTCATTCAGTAATGCTTTCAGATGGAGCTGCAAGCTGCGCACAGCTGTGTGAACATTATTCAGTTCTCTTGACTTCTGCTGAGTTTTGGATAAACGCTGGGGTACTGATTGGTGCTGAGTTTCAAAGTACCGATAGAACTCATAGCTGCGCTTAAGCTCTTCCAAGCAGGCAGAATGAGCATGAGGTAGACCCTGAGTCACATCAGATAAAATACGATGAGGCAAAAGTGCTGAAGTAAGTAAGGGTCCAGGAGGTGCATTAGTGGTAGAAAGTAATAGGGCTAACCGTCGGAAGAACTCTGAACTCTGTGCCACCCAGAGTTGGAACAAAACCTAAAAGAAAAAAGAACTAGATCAATAAAAAATATTCGCTAACTTTCAAAACAAACTTTAAAATTTCCACTTTATCCTAAGTAATGAATATAGCTGAGCCTGAATTAACTCTCAGATTAGACAAGAACTTTATACCAAATTATGTAGTCATGACACATGGGAACTTATGATCCCAATATAGCAGGAAACACCGGGATATCATTTAGTATAGCTCTAACCTAGAAGGGAAGTGCTGATGGAATGAGACGCACCTATTAGAAGTAAATGTTGATGAATTGTTTAAAAATTTTACACAAAGAAGAAAAGACAGAAGGAATAATAAACCTATATTAAGTCCAAAGAAACAAGTTATTGATGGCTCCAGAGTTTGGGGTTCAAAATTACACCATTATTTTGGCTAGTAAACAGTTAAGAAATAACATAAAAATCAGTTCCAGGGTGTTCATACCTAGAAATGTCTGGCATGAGAAACTATAAAACCCATTCTTGAGAGACATGCCCTGAATTCAGGCAGCAAAGGATTTCTCCAGATACAGTCCTGTTCACAACACAGACAGACAGACAAACAGGAGGAAGCAAGCTAGTAGGAACGAGAGTTAGTGTACTACAAAAAGGACTGAACCAATTTCGAGTCTACTTTTTCACAGCTAAGAAAGTGGACATTTTTAGACTGTTTTATTAACTGAATATTATGATACTTTAACATAAAACTAATTTACCACTGATTTATTTTTTTTTAAAAAATAAGCAAGGTCAAATTTCCAAATTGCTAAAGACAAACTTACCTAGGAATTTTGGAATATAAATAAGCTTATCTCACAAGTTATTAACCATTAAATGTTATGATTATAATGATTTTATTTATTCCTTTATTTGTTCATTCTGCAAGTATTTCTGCACACCTATGATGTACCAGAACTATTTTAGGTGCTGACAATACAGCAGAGAACAAAAGAGAAAAAAATCCCTGCCCTGATGGAGCTTATATTCAGGTATGGGGACAACAGGTAATAGCAAGTAAAACATAGTTTCTTTGCTGATGGGTTGTGGGGAAAAATACCGCAGAGATGGGGAACAGCGAGTATGTATTTCTGTGTTTTTGCGTAGGGGAAAGAGGAGGGACGGGGTGGTCAGGAAGGGCAAGTCTGATCCAAAATCGAGCCATGAGACTATCATCTGGGAAGGGAATTGCAGGGAGCAGGGGGTTCAATTGCAAAGTTTTTTAGTAGGAGTGTACTTGGTACATCTGAGGAACAAGAAAGTCCGTGTGGCTGAAGAGGAGTGTGGTAAGTGATGAAGTCACTGAAGTAACTCTGGCTTTTTACTCTTAACAGACCTGGGGAGCAACTGAAGGGTTTTGAGCACAGAGTTGTATGATCTGAATTATGTTTAATAGGCTCACTCTGGCTGCTGTGTTCAGAGAAGACAGGAAGGTGAGAGAAGTGGAGACCCATTAGGAAGTTACTGTAATAATTCAGATGGAGTTAATGGTAGCTTACACCACCGTGGTTAGAGGTAAGAGGTCAGCAGTAGTTGGACTCTGGATATATTGTGAAAGTAGAACCGACAAAATCTCTCTTTTTTCCCCCTCAGCCAAGGACATGCTTATTGATTTTAGATAGAGGGGAGGGGAGGGAGAGAGAGGGAGAGAAACATCAGTGTGAGACAGACATCGATTGTTGCCTCTCATACGTGTCCCAACTGGGACCAAGCCCGCAACCCAGGCGTGTGCCCTGACTGGGAGTTAAATCCACAACCTTTCGGCTTACGGGATGCTCCAACTGAGCCACACCAACCAGGGCCAAATGTGTCCTTCGATGTGGCTTTTGATATATGAGAAAATTCTTGTTCTAAACAAGAGTTGCAGACATTTTCCAAAGGGAAGATGCAGATCTTCTAAGTTCTTTACTCATGTTTGTTGAAACAAATGGCTAGTAAATAAAATCACTCATATTGGTTACCTATTAAACTCACTTATCTCCAAACTTTAAGAAATGCTCACATTAAGAATTTTATGTATTTTGATATCAAACTATAAGGATCTTCTTACTCAACCTTTATAACACACTAAGCTTTTACAGGCAGCTTCAAAAACATCAGTAAGGCTATTACAGTAATAGTATTCAGAAACAACAAAAGAGAATAGGTGCACCATTTGTGTTCAGAAAGCACAGGAACAATCCAAGAGCATCTATCTTTCCCTCAGCCCTTCCCTCCCTTTCTCCAATGGATTACCTTCAATGCAGGCAGGCTGAAGCCATCTGTAAGGTTATGTGCTTCCTCTTCTGAAATCTGCTCTTCACTAAGTCCAAGGCCCAGCTCCTTAAAAGGCACCACACAGATGTAGTTGGTTACATTGTCACTCTCAGAGTTCAGGGGGTAGGTTAAATTAGGTTAAGGCAATCAACAAAGACTTTTCATTAAAGCACAAAGGTTACATTAAAACTGCCCAGCATTATTACCTTTCCTATTTGTTCTGAACTTTGACTGGAGGAGATTTACATCATTTTAAAAGAAACTAATCTTAAAATCCAATATATTAACATACCTCAGATATTTTATAGGATCCTTGTGAATAAAATATTTTTACATCTAAAGTATTAAAAATTCAGTTATTCACAAATGCTAAAGGGCTAATTTCAGTTATTTTTGACACCTTTTGAAACTGTATTATATTGTGCACTTTATTGTATCATGGCTCAGGCACTCACTACCCTACAGTAAATACTTCGCTTTCCTTTCAGTCTGCATGCCGTAGGACACCACTAACTGACCTGTATCTCAAAGTACACAGACTGCCGATGCAAGTAACACTACGCCTGTTCTATCCAGGTTGTCTAACACAGGCTACAGCTTCTGTTTGCTTTCCTCTACCACTTCTGCCGCTATTCCTTAGTCACCTTGCCCCCTACCCAAAGACAAAGGCAATCGTCGTTACCAGTATCTTGTGTATCCTTCGAGATGTTATGCGTACATACATATATACATACACGTGCAAAAGCAAATCCTAATATAAGTGAGTGTGTATGTGGAAATATGTATGTACATATACACATACACACATTTATCCCCCTACACATATAAACATAATCCCTTCTATACACAAATGGAAGGGTAGTATAAACACTGCTCTCTGCACTTTGCTTTTTTTCATTTAACAATATAATTTGGATATCATTCCACAGTAGTGCATCAAGAACTACTTGTGGAAGTAGTTATCATGTTTTATAGCTGCATATTTCCCCTTGTTTACATGTAACCAAATGTTTTCTTTTTTAAAGGGAGTATTATTTTTTAAAATCACATGTCTAATCTCTTCAGTTTTTCTATTCTTTTAGAGATTTGTCTTTTGATAAGAAATGATTCATTTCCCCCTACATTTTCAAAGTTGCAGCCACAAAGTTCCATAAACTATGCTCTTATAATTACTTATTTCTTTTTAAGTATGGTTATAGGTCTATTCTCATTACTAATCTTATATATTTCCACTCTTTTTACTTTGATCAGGCATGTAAGGATTTAATGTATCTTATTGGTCTTTTCAAAGAAATAGTTGGTAGATTCTACTTACTTTTAATTTCTTAGGGTTTCCTGTGTGGAGAATTTGATCTGGCCCCTGCCTACTTCATCTCACCCACTCCCAGCTCACTGTGCTCCAGTCTTGGTGGTCTTCTTCCTGCACTCCAATCATGCTCAATGTATTCCTGCCACAAGGTCTTTATACTTGCTGGTCCATGTAACTGGAACATAATCTTTCTCCTCATTCAGCCTCAGCTGAAATGGCAGCTCCTCAGAGAGGCCTACCCTACCATCTAACCAAAAGCATCAACCCACCAATCACTATCTTATTTCACTGAATTGCTTTTTATTTCTTTAGAGCAAATATCTGAAAATCTTATCCGCCCACTTGTTATTCATTACCTCATCCACCAGAAGGCCAGTGCCATGGTAACAGGGATCACACCTGCCTTATTCACTGCTGGGCACCCTGTGTCTAGATAAATGACTGGCACAGAGAACTTCCACAATTTGAGAGCTTGGTTAGACTGCCCCTTCTTGCTCCCCTGCCTCTCACTGAATTATAAGCTCCTGAAGCAGGAACTATGTTTATTATGTTTACCACTGTATATCAGTGCTAGCATATTGGGGAGCACTGAGTTCATACTCAATAAATATTCACTAAATGATACCTACTTGCAGTTCACATGCCACAGTGTCATAATTTCTATTTCCATATTTCTGCTTCCTTCTACTTGGAATGCAGACTCTCACCATCTTCAGGCCAACTCCTACTAATTCCTTGAGGGTCAGCTCAGGTGTCACTTTACTAACAGCCTTCTCTGACCCCACAGGCCTACTACATTGTCCCGTTATGTTGGAAGGTACACTGGGCGCTTACACTGCATTGTGAATACTGACTTACCTACTGACTACACTCAAAAGTCTTTAAAATTAAGTAAATAGTACAAGTTTTTACTTGGTTTTCCTAGCCCATAATAGGCAGGTATTTAGCCAGTGGGGAAACTAAGTGGATAAGTTCTTGACTAAAATGGAAATGCTTTCTCTCAATTTCCAAAGAGGTAGTATAGTACAGTGAATACACGTGTATGTGTGCACAGTGCTAGAGTATCCGGCACACAGAAGGTGCAAAGCAGTCTTTATATTCCATTTACTCATACTTTATTTATGAATCTTAATTAAAATAAAGATCTTATATGCCTTTATTTCCTACAACTATTTTTTTTTGATTTAGTAAATTTAAGTGACTGACACTATCATTTATTTTCTTTGAGTGCCAGACACTATCTAAGACTTTATACGTACTAACTCATTTGAGGTCAACAAAAAGTCAAAAAGACTATGTTAGTATTGCCATTTTAAAAATGAATAAAGCAAAGTACAGAGAGTTAAGAAACTTGCTTACGGTCTCCTAGGCAGCAACGGATATAGACAAAAGTTAAGTGTAGCTGATCTGACTCTAGAGCCTCTAGGTTTTGAAAGGGGAAGGATTTCCTGTTGCCAGTTTATTTCCATGTCATGACACAAACTGGCCGTGTTCAGTAATTTCAAAAATGTCAGACCCAGCAAAGCCAGACTTTATTCTTTGGACCAGTAAAGGGAGGGACTTCCAGTATTTTCCTTGTTAAATATGTGCCACATGACAGCAGAAGAACTATCTTCCTGTCTGGTATTGTCATTCCCCCTGGGATGCATTTCCAATTTTAAAATAGAAGTAATGATGGAAATTAGCTTTAAAATAGGCAATTTCAGCTTATACATAACTTTTACAGAATGCAACTATATGACCTATATCCAGGAATCTGGAGACTTTTTCTTACTTTTAGACAAAAAAAGGATATTTTTTCAACATATATAGGGTAGCTATCCTCGCTGCTTGAAAGTTGGCTCTTACGGTTCTGTAGACAGCTTTCCGAAGACCGATGAGATGCTGACTGGGATGCTGTCCAGCTTTATTAAATGGGCAAGCAGCACTGACCCTGTCAAGCAAACTTGAAAAGTAAAATGTGATACAACTGTACAGGTGTCCTAAAGTTTTTGTTTCTTAAATCCATAATTCTATTAAGTTTAGGAAAAAAAATCCTTTTCCATGATTTCCATTAGAAAATGATTATAAGTAATCCCACTCGGGTCTCATAAATAGCCATTGCCCTGATACATATATAGCCACCAGAGAAAGATAAATGTAAAATTAAAATCTCAAAGTATAAAGGCTTCCTCTAATGTGGGGAAACAAAGAATTATAGTTGAAATATAGTAGAAATGTAAGACTACTTATGTAAAAATGACAACTTTTATATAGACACTCTACCTGCAAAAATATTCTAAGTGGTAATACTTTACATTTAGTTTCTAAAACCTTTATCTACAGTATGAAAGCCTTATCATAAATACTTTCACATTCTTAATATGCATTCACGTATGTTCATCAATCATATTTTGGGCCACTTGTAGAGAACAATCAAATACTATACAGAAGTGCTTTCTGTACATTCATAAAAGTAGGGTAAAATGACTTACCCACCTGCTGCCACTGGCACTTACCTACTCAAAATGAAGTAGGGGACGCAGAAACATAACAGGACCAGTGGCCAACAGGGGAATGCAAGTAGAAAGGCAAAGTAAGGGTTACTAGGTAGTAGCATAGCTACTCTCAAAACTGTTCAAGAGGAAGCACATTGCATAGCACTTTCCAAACAACACAGGGGGAGTACCTATTTGCAACAATGACATGTAACACATTATGCTTTTATAAATGAAACTATGAATCATTACATATTACATAGTTATTGGAGAATGCTTTTTCCCACCTAACCAGTAACCTCTCCCACCAGCAAAACAAAATATTGGAATTTATAAATTTCTCACACTATACCCACAGATTTGTAAAACAAGACATCTAACTCAAAACTTCAAAAATGTTAAACTAAATTAAAATATTTTCAGGCATTAAAAATCTATTAAAAAAAAACAGGACAATGACTGATAGGCTTATTTTAAAATAAAAAAATGAAGCAAAGAAGGGTAAAATTATTTGCTATAGAGGACAAATTGAGGCAAAACAAAACAGTACTAATTTTTTCAACATATGGCACTATTGTTTGTACTCCATTTTATTTACTAAATGAGTTTTAAAAACTAAAAATATTATGATTCAAGATCTATTATTGCTCATAATTTTTTCATCATTCAATTAGATAAAGACAAGTGAAGCACGTTTCCCACCAACATTTCTTCTGCCTGTCTGCATCTGGATGAATGGAAGTCACAATCTGGAGGTATATCGTGTCTAACTGACCCACTTTAGCTTTTCATGCCTATTCAATACATATGGGTAAAAGGTGGACAATAACAGCAGGCAGAGAATCCTCTAGACATGCCTAAGCATTAACTGAACACTTAGCTCTTTGCTTAAGCCAGTCAGTCCTCTCAATAAAGCACTGTGCAAGTCAAGAATGAAAAGCAGCTCTTACTCTTAGTGGATTTTTAACTTTTAAACCTTGACAGTCAAACAACTTAGTATCTGCTATGCTCTATCAAAAAGAAGTGAAAAATGAAGGACAAAAATTAACAGATACCAAGACTGTTCCATTTGACCTGAACAGAAGGATTAGTAATACAATCTCTTTCATGTCTTGGGATTGTTTAAAATACTGTTTCAGAATATGACAATGAAGAATGAGATGACTAGTAGAGATTCTTCCACTTCCCTGTTTCATGATTTTTCAGATACAGCTTTTATGTCGAGATTATTTCAGTGCTAATATAGAGCAGGGCTCAGTAAAAGACATGATGAATACCAAAGGTGGTTCTGCTCCTCCTCCTCATGATCTTCCAGATATAAGTACAATTAACAGCAAAAATTATCTTCACCATATACTTACTTTCTCCCACCTATAGATCGCAAAGGTAGTACAATATAATATTAAATATACTACAATACAAAGGAATCTTTGTTAGCCTTTAGCAGCCAGCCTACCGTACTGGAAACAAGCTTTAGAGCCTGATGGTATGGTTGTGTGCAAAATCACTTAGCACAGTACATGGAACATACCTGGTGCTCAATACATATAATTTCCCTTTAACAATAGAATAAATAGCCTGTATAACCTGCAGTTTAATATACTTACAGCTAGACTGCTGCATAATTAATTTCGGTACTAATACAGAGCACCATGGGAATGTGAAACGTTATTATTTGCCTGATATTTTGAGAGCATCCATGTCATATTATCTGCTAACATTTACCTAAAGAATATTGTTAATACATGGTAAGAGTTTTCAAAATGAATTCATGTTAGATACATCTATCAATTAAACCGAGGAAAGAACATCTGACAAGAAGGAGTAAAGGAAACAAGCATTTATTGGGTAACTACATACTGGGTTCAATGGTAGGCTCTCTTGCCACATTAGCTCATATAATTACATGGTAACACAGAAATAATTGATTCTCAAAGCACTTTGGTTTCTCAAAGTAGATAAGCACAATCATACTACATATTAAATCTAGCATGTATTTATTCCTTCACTGAGCAGTTAATACTTTAATAAGTGCTAGAGAAATCCACTTTTTTCTATAAATGCAACACAGAAATGAAAATATGTAGTAAATATTCTAAATTAACTATGTAGTAAAAAATAATTATTTAAAAATAAAATAAAAAATGAACTCACAGTGTAAATCCTCTGGAAATGACTTCAGTTTCTTGAACGAGACGTAAAGCTTTTCTCACAAGATTAGTAAAAGCTCGGCTATTTGTTGCCATGTCTTCCAAACGCACACTGTATTTTCTTAGGGTTACTTGTAGTTTGGCTGTCCTCCATAATCTCAAAGCTCTTATGATCAGATAAACAAATAGAATCACTCCCCACACTAGCCAGGTAGATACAATCCACCAAGTGGGAAGCATAATAAGCAAACTAATGAGAGCAAACAGCATTGAGACATCCCTATAACAGAGAAACCAAAAAATAATACCCATTAGACTACAGAAAGGTGAGTTACCTTATCAGTAAGTTAGGTTTCCTAAAATAGATAAAATTTTAGCTTCTTTGTAACACAGACCTTAAAAAATATGACATTTAAAAAAATCGTGTGAAATAGTGTAAAAATATCTAGCAACTAGACAGTGGTCCTTAGATATTAAAATCTGAGCTAATAAGTTTATTAAGTAAAGGACATAAGAAATAGGTGCCTTCTGACATGATTTAAAACATTTGTTTTTAAAAACTTTTTCAATTACAGTTGATATTCAATATGATTTTATACTAGTTTCAGGTGTACAGCAGACAATTACATAATTTATGAAGTGATTCGCCCAATAATTCAAGTACCCACCTGGCACCTAAATAATTATTACAAGATTATTGACTATATTTCCCTATGCTGCAACTTTATATCTCCATGACTATTTTGTAACTACCAAGCTGAATTTATTAATCCCTTCACCTTTTTCACCCAGTCCCCCAACACCCCTACCACCCGATAACCATCAGTTTGTTCTCTGTATCTATGAGTCTGTTTCTGTTTTGTTTGCTTATTTTGATTTTTAGATTCCATTTGTAAATCATATAGTGTTTGTCTCTCTCTCGACTTATTTCACTTAGCATAACACCCTCTAGGTTCATGACTTTTTATTTTTAAAAGACATGGACTCCTTAATCTAAAAACAAATTATAGATTTAAAAATCCAACTTTACAAATTTAAAAGTAAAAATAGTTTAATTTTTACTAATTTTAATATTAAAATGCTTATTAATATTCAAATACATTATGAGTTCCTTTTCTTTAAAATCAGACTTTAATTATTTGGATATATATATAAAACCTCAAGAAAATACAAGCATTTTTCCAATTAGAAGTGATATATACTTGATGAGTAATTATTTTGAATGAAGCCATCTAATTTTATATTGTCACAAATCTGGAATACATACACTGTAGACCGTAATATGGACAAGGTTTATACTTTGACACTGCTTCAATTGAAGTAAAAATGTGTGTAAAATATTTTCACTTAGGTCAATTACAAATGTATAGATTAAAACCCATCTTTTGAGCAATGAAGGCTTTGATGAAAAGGTGTATATATTAGAAAAGGTGAATGTAGAGATGTGTCGAAAAAACAGCAATACAGTCAAACTGCAAAGAAAGTCACATATAAAGTGCTTCTTAATAAATATTTGCCTGCCCTACTTCACCATGGCATCCTGTACTTTTAGAACAAACTCTCATCATCTATTTGTACATATTAACATGTATAATTGTAGAAAAGTCTACAATTATTTACAGGCCTCATAGTTGCTTAATCACAACTGTGGCTAAAGAAAACTTGAAAGTCATTAAATTCTGAAAACCTATGGTTCCTTTTAGCAGCACCTTAAGTTCTTTTATTTTTAAAGGAAAAGATGCTTTACTTCATCGTGATGATATGTGAGTGAGACACGTTTGGAAAACATCACACTTTGCTATGTTAGAATACGAAGCAGTTGTCAGTGTGACAGATGAACTCATGACACTGAGGCCAATGAATGTAATTGCTTGTATAGCCTGGAACAGTTTAAGCAATGATTTAGCTCATTTAATAAACTGATACTTTAACAGGAAGAGGACATTAATACTTCTGTGTATATATAATCCTTCCTTACCATTCTTCTTTCTTTTTTAAAAAAATGGATTATCCTCCGACTTATTAGATGCAAATATTTGAAGTTGCTGAAAAGTTCTAGGATAGTGTAAACCATTAGACTATGTTCCCTGTGATCTCTTAGCCAATAAAGCAAGAGGTGATTGTTTACTTCCATGTCCCATGCTACCCTTGTCTCTACAATGTAATTATGATATAATCTACTAATTGTGAAGAAACGAAGAACTGGCTAGGCCTGCATGCACACGTGTGCACAGGTATATGGGTAAGACAGGTTCCTTTTGGCATGTCATACCTGTTATTGGGCTGTTAAATTCAGAACTAATTATACTGACTTGAAAGTGGATTTTTTTTCAGCTTCACTTTACATAGGATTTACTTTAGAAAGGTACTTCTAAAAAACCTCTGGCATGTAATTAGCCACAATGCTACAATGTATGGAATGTTTATAATGCCTTTACAATGGGGAGCAAAATGATGGCTTTCCTCTGAATACTCTATACATAAGCAAAGGATAGATGTTTTCTGGACAGCACCAAATATTAGGGGTCGCCAGAGAGCGAAGTGTTGGAAGGTGTCCATTTTCCTGTTGAGGTTGCCCCGCAGACAGGATACCGGAATCAAGTAGCTCAATCAGCTCCACATCCTCTTGTAACAGGACTTCCTGTTGCAGGATGGTATGTAGTGAGTCGAGTCGGAATCCAATATCCTTGCCATTAACAGACCAGAAGAGAGGTATTGATGCATACATAATTTTGCATTAAATGCTAAGCTACTAAAGTGCTAATAAAACTTAGAGGTGCTTATTTTCAGTATAAACTCCAAGAAGAAGAAACAACAGTCCAATCTATCTTGCTTATAATGTATGGGGGGTTTTTTCCACTGTAAATGTGAAACAATAAAAATCGAGGTGGATATTATTGAGCCACCAGATGTGAAATAATACATTTTTAATAAAAATAGGTGAAGTAACTACAGATTAATAAATGTCTTGTTAACCCCAATTAATTAAATTGCTGGAACACACATGGAAAACGTAATTTGGTAACATAAGATGCTGTTCCTGGATACTGTAACAGTATAGCCAGCAGGATCAAGGCCTTCTAAAAATGAACATTTGGATATTAAAAATACATCATTAAGGAATGTAATGTAAAACCACATTAACATGTGCATGGCATTTATAGTTTGCAAAATGCTTTCACGTATACCAGCTCATTTATTCCTTCCTCTTTTCCTTCTACATATCTATCAAGAAATAATCTCAAACATACCAGGCACCATGCTTGGCACCAAGACACACAAAAAAATGAACAAGACATACAAGTCTCTATTTATAGAGCTCATAGTTTAATGAAGGACCAAAAAGCAAACAGAGGAGTGCAATTAGGTATACCAAGGATATTATGAAAATGCCATAGAGCGACCAAAACTTGCAATGAAGTCAGAGAAAGCAAAGGAGGTAATGCCTGAGCTGAGTCTTAAAGTAGGAACAAGAACTGACCAGATGTAAGAGTTGGAAGAGTCAGATGAGACAGAATAAAAGCTCCTCTAGAACTGCAAGTCATTGATATTAGCTTTATGCAAAGTGTACGTGGTAGAGGTAAGAGACGAGGTAGCAATGTTAGGTAGCAAGCAGATAGGTTAATTCTCACAGTAACCCTGTGATGTACGTTATCATCCTTCTCTCCATTCTTTAAGAGGAGAACAAAGAAGCCCAAAGAAATTAACTAATTTTCCAGAAGTCTGATTTCAAAGCCTAAGTATCTGGTAGTTGAATTTTGCTTCATTGTTTATATTCTGCTCCACCACAAAACTTAAGGTTTCATTCTTGTATTAAATTTAGACTGATCCTACTGTAAGATAAAAATAAAGAGAACTTTTAAAGGACAAAGTCATTAGCAATTAAAAGAGGAAGGTCTAGCATTTGAAAGCAGTGGGTTTGCAATCTCACACCACCGAGTCCAGCCCTAGCTGCTCATAATGGGGACTTAGTAGGAATGCAGTGATCCGTATGTCAAACTTGATCACAGCTTACACAGCACTGTTAGAGAAGAAAAAGAATGTTTTTAATATTAGGCCTATCCACTAGGATATTTATTTATTCATTTTCCCTAATCTAAAACAATAACACTGTTTCAATGGAATGTTCGTTTTCCTTTTAGCCTGATGCGGCTTTCTCACCTTCTGCTGGCACACTCTGCATGGGCTCAGCAGCCCTTTTATGTTTGAACTCTCGCCTCCTCCTCCTTACAATCCTGATTCTAACCGTAGAAATCACTTAACTGTTTGATGTCCCACCCCACTTTCATAAAGAGAGAGCAGCACAACTCACTTTATACTACCTTCGGGTGTGGAGGATGGGGAGGGAAGCAACAGGGGCAGGAAGTGAAGCATGGTAGATTTTCAAGTAATCTTTGAAATAAACTTCATATATTGGTCTTACTATTTGGTTTGGAATCCCCAATCAGACATAGACACATTCAAATACAGTATTAAAAAATTAAGCTTTTTTTTTTTTTAACAAACGCTTTAAATCATACCTTTTATGAGACCTCTGTATGCCTATATACTGGTAAGTTGAAAGAAGCCTTACTAAATGAAGGCTAAGTAAGGCTCATTGAGAGGAGAAAAGCTATTAACACAGTGGGAGCATTCCCTCTTCACAGAACCTCTTACAGACATGCTGCTTAATCAGGAACTCACTTTCTTCAACCCCACTCCTTGGCATCAGACCTACCTCCAAAAGTGGGATAATGTGTACCCCAAACCAATGTGCTCTGACACAGTATTAATAGCTTTGGGAATATCTGATTCAAGAGTGTGACAAACTAATAACCTACAGTCATTTACACAAGCAAATTAACTTAAAAGGTACCAAGACACTCCAAATAACAAAATATTATCTTAGTTATTAGATTGCCTCTACAAAGGAAGAACTTGAACTATATTCTGATAATTATAGCTGTAAAATTGAACAAGATTAATGAATAAAGTTTTTCTTAAGGATAAATTATAAACTATTACCTTTTAATTATAAAAATAAGAACTGCAGAAAATATGGAAACTGTGTTGCAATAGGGCAATGAAAATACTGGGGAAATAGATACCTGCTAAATAAGAAACATGCTACAATAGACCTGTTTGGAATCAGGTCCAAGACTCAAACACATGAAATTCAAAAGGTACCAATTCTGATGGACTTAAATATTAGCAGATATCATCTGAACAGTTGGGCGCTATGTGTTGCAGGGAGGTGCACTATGCGAACTTTGGTTCGCCCTCAACAAGTCTGAGTACCACAACCTAATTAGTACCTGGGTTTATATCCTGGTTCCACAACTTAAGCAGGTTAATAACCTCTCTGTTCCACTTTCCTTATTTTAAAATTAAATTTATTAGGGTGACACTGGTCAGTAGGGTCATGAAGGTTTTCAGGTACATTTCTATGACACGTGGTCTGTATATTGCACTGTGTGCCCACCACGCAAAGTCAAATCATCTTCTGTTGCCATGTATTTGGCTCCTTTACCTTTTACTACACCTCACTCTCTGTTCCAGTTTCCTCATCTGAAAAATACGTAGTGCCAGCTTCACAGGGTTGTTGTGAGAATTAGGTCAATATTTGTAAAATGCCAAGAGTGTACGGTGCACAGTAAACACTATGGAAGTGGTAGCTGCTAGTGCTGTTAGCATACATGAACTAATTACAACATAATAAAGAAAAGCATATATAATATAATACAAAAACTTACAGATCATAGCATAGATAATTACTACTAGGCTGTTGTAGAAAATAAGAGATCAATGAATGGGCTAAAGTTTCTGGGAAAGGCCTTAGGGAAGAGCTAGGACTGCTTATTGAAAAGACTCCAATAATAGAAAAATGGAAAGAATTCTACCACAGTACAATAGCAAGAACACAGACAAAAAGAACAGGCATGGAATAAAGGAAAAGGAAGACTGAGTTGGCTGATGGAAATATTGGTGGATAAGACTATAAAGGTAGATTAGGGCAAATTACGCAGCCTCTTGATGCTGACATGATTAATTGGATCTGATATGATAGATATGATAGATAATAGGGATCTTTTTAGGATATAAAGAGAGAAAAAGATTTCTTCCTAGATGGAATGAAAAGGAAGGAAAAGCACAGCTAAAGAATAAAGAGATTTATATTTTTGCCCCAGGGATGGCGAAGGGAATGATTA
This sequence comes from Desmodus rotundus, assembly GCF_022682495.2. Taxonomy (NCBI): domain Eukaryota; kingdom Metazoa; phylum Chordata; class Mammalia; order Chiroptera; family Phyllostomidae; genus Desmodus; species Desmodus rotundus. The sequence continues at coordinate 182,047,699 of NC_071389.1, read as the reverse complement.
TTCATGTGTTGATACACTTCAATGACCTTATAGACTGTTTAACATGTGATACTATTTCATAAAGCTAATGAGGGTCAAATGAGATAACATGTGTGAAAGCACTTTATAGCCTACAAACTGCTTTAGAAGTGCTAATATCACTGTCATCATAGTTGCTATGAAGGAATTTTTCCATCTTTAAGAAGAAAAATACTACTGTAATAAAAATGAACAATGGGAAAATGTTCAGATGTCATGGAGCAATTGGCAGTACTTTTGTAAAAGGAAAGAGGGACTGGTTCAATAGCTGTATAGCTAACAAAATTTCAACTCTGAAACAACCCAGGGGAAAAGGTCAAGCAATCTCATGCCAGAAGCCAACTAGGCAATGCCTTGTTCCATTACCAGCAAACTATTTCTTAGGTTTTACTTCCTACAATTCTCCATAATATAAGCCCAAAGGGATACACATAGAAGCTGGCACTTTATAGTGAAGCATGACATGAAACACGTGGCCAGAGACAAAGAACCCAGAATGAAAAGCTCAGGACTATATAAACCATGGCTGAACCACAGAAAAATGTATATGGACCCATATACATTACCAGAGTCCTAGTATCTCTGAAGAGTGAGGATGGCTCCACCTGGGTAGAGTGGATATTCGATGTAGATGACAAGACACTTCAATGACCTTTCCAACACACCTACAAAGATGAAGCCCTGAACAGAGAACTTGCCCTTTTGGATTGCTGAAATAGTAATTTTAGTCAGTCAAAACATAATAATACTCAAACTAAGAGGTAGTGGATTAAAGTAAAGAGCCTGGGCTTTGAAACCAGGAGATCTGAATGCAAATTCTGACTCCATCACTTCCTAGGTGAACATTCCTGAATAATTCATTTATGTATTCTTAAACCACACTGAGCTGTCTGAACCTCAGGATTTCCAACAAGGTTTTCCTTACAAGTTTTGGTGCATTTTACCTGTTGGAAGTTTAGATTAGCAAATCAAAATGTGAAAGCACTTTGTAAACATTTCTTTATAAATAATAATTTACAAGAATAATAATTATTATCTTAGGGTCACAGGCCAGCAGAGGATCCTGGAAACCTGCTTCCCTGTAACCTGATCACTCCTACTGAGAACCATGAGAAGTACGTCATAACTTCAATTTTGTATTGTTACGCTGTAAAACCATGAAGTACTACTCCCTCTTGGGGGTCAAGAGGTCAAACAGATAAACTGCGGCAGAGAGAAGGAAAACAGCAACCCTTACAGAATCACAAAGGCTCTCAATGTTGACTATTCCAAGTCTTTGGAAAATTCTATAATTTATCAGACCCAGGAGACCAAATTTTACATAGGAAGTCATCAGAGAATGGTAAATAAATTAATAAAATAAAATAAATTAATCTGAAGCTGCAGATTAAATGATACATAAATTAGGGAGGAACCACTCTTGAGGGTTTTTTTTACCCAAGCCTTGTATCATTGGATGTGGGGTAAGGATAGAGACAGTCAAGTCTCTAATGAAAAAGGGAGAAGACCCCATTAATGGCTACATTCCTATTCCCTTCCCTGCTGAGGGAAATAGCTGTCAATGGAAGAAGACGGCAGAAGGAAATTAGAGATTAACAAATAAGGTTTCAACAACTACCGGACTACTTTATCCTAAATGGCTAATAACCGCTTAGAACTATGAAATGATACTTATGAGTCCAAATTCAAAGATCTCCAGTTATTGAAGAATTCCTTTTTTTTTAGGTGATAGAAACAACTTTATTTAACAATTCATGAAGTGGAGAGTCTCCTTTTGAAGAACTGCCCAGAATTTCTAATAAAAAATCAATCACCATCCAAATCAATAGCAAGACAAATTCTGATTCGTTAATTCTCTCACTAGTACACTAGAGCCCTGAAAATTGACAAAATGAAAAGGTAAAAAGAACACTTACCAACTTGTGAAGTAAGTCATCTTTCTTATTGCACTGAGAAAAAATCCAACTTTTGATGGTTTCAGCCACTTTTAACAGAATGCCTTGCTGAAGGAGATGAATGATGTTGTATAGGATTATTAAACCACAGCCAAGCAGCAGAAAAACATCAAATAACTTATGTCTAATTAATCACAATTTTTATCAGAAAAAGAGAAAATCATCCAGGTTACATGCTTTGTCAGTATGTCTCAGCCTCCTTATTAGTTCCAAATTTACTTGCACATCAAAATCCACTGGATTCTCGTTAGTTAGAAACATATTCCTGAGTCTCCAAACTAAAGATTTAGATTCAGTAAGTTTGGAATAAGACCCGAATATGCGATTTTTAATAAGCAGTCAGAAATCACTGTGGTACAGCCCATTTATCTTGGGTACAGCATAAACTATGTATGTCAACGTGATGATGGTGTGGATTTCAGAGGCAAACCACAGGGCTCTCCAAGTTCTCAGATATTAAGAACATTTCATTCCATAATACTAAGGCAGAATGAAAATTTAATTTTAGAAAAACTCTCACTGAAATAAAAAGTATATTATTGAGTCACTCAAAAATTCAGTATACCTTAATAGTCCATTTCCTGAGTGTGCCCATAAATGGAGTTTACATTCACTGAGTGATCACTATATCTATCCCAGGTACTGAAAAAGGGTCATGGGAAGAAAGACTAATACACCTAACCTTCGTGGTCAAGAGCTTAGTACAGAAGAGACAGTACCAATAATTACGAACCAATGTATAGTCTGGAAAAGTATGGAAAAAGAAGAGGTCAAGGGGAGCTAACAGTGGAACTAAGCCCTAACAGATGAGTAGAAATTTAACAACGGAGGAAGTTAGGACACTCAGGCAAGGGAACAGGAGGATTACAGGAGAGAGCCACGGAAGAACATGCTGTGGGGCTGGTGGCATAGTCTGGGACAGCTGAGACTCAAGGGGATTGCGATAAAGTTAAAAGACATACTGAGATGGGTTTTAAAGAACTTCGGTTTCATATGCCACCATAGTTTAGATTTTATCCTGAAGGTTGTGAGGAGCCACCTAAGGTTTTTATGCAAGGAGTGATACAATTAAAAAATCAGCATTTTATTTTATTTATTTTTTAAGTATATTTTATTGATTATGCTATTACAGTCTTCCCAATTTTTTCCCCTTCCCCCCCCTTGGTCTTGCACCCCCCAACCCACTAGCATTCCCCCCTCCCTTAGTTCATGTCCATGGGTAGTGCATATAAGTTTTTTTTTCTGAGTTCTGTTTCCTATACCATTTTTGATCTCTCCCTGTCTATTTTATGCTTACAAATGATGCTTCTTCTTCCCTGTACCTTTTCCCCCCTATTCCTCCCTTCCCCCTCCTCACTGAAATCCCTCCATGTGATGTCCATTTCTCTGATTCTGTTCCTGTTCTAGTTGTTTGCTTAGTTTTTGTTGTTTTTCTTTTCTTTTAGGTTCATTTGTTGATAGTTGTGAGTTTGTTGTCATTTTACTGTTCATATTTTGTATCTTTTTCTTAAATAAGTCCCTTTAACATTTCATATAATAATGGCTTGGTGATGATGAACTCCTTTAACTTGACCTTATCTAAGAAGCACTTTATCTGCCCTTCCATTCTAAATGAAAGAAAAATAACTGGCAACAGTGCAGAGGCTGTACTGGCAGCACATGACTGTAGCCAGCTAAACAATATCCAGGCCTGTAGTAGGACAGCAAAAATGGTAGTGATTAGGGTTATATTTTAGAGGCACAGACGCCGACATATCATTTTGTGACCGAATCAATGTGGGAGTGATGGAAAGTTTAAGATAACTAAGAAGGTGGTAATTTGGAAATATATAAAAAGAATTTGTGGGGTGCTAAGGAAAGAAGCTATGTTTTAGACATGTTAAATCTGAGCTTCCTGGGGCACAGGTAGGTGGAAACGTCTAACAAGCATCTGGAGCTCAGCAAAGATGGAGAATGGACATGAGTGGCCAATGAAAGCAAGAAGTAGAGGGCATCTCTCAGAGAAAACAGACCAAGCAGAGAAGAGGACTGATGCTAAACTTTACAGAGGGAACATTTAAGAGTAAACACAGGAAACACGTCTATGTGACAGACGTGGAGCAGTTACTGTCTGCTGCTAAGGTTTCAGTGCAGATGCAAAAAAAAGGGGTTCTTGTGATTTTTGTGTCTGATTGAGGCAGCCAAGATAGCATGTGGGAATGCAGTGGAAAACATGAGTCTTTGCAACTTGGAAATAACCCTGTAAACAGTAAAAAGCCTATTTTACTCCAAAGAAGAATCTTAAATATGAGTTTATAAGAGAAGTGTTGAAAATGATTCTCCTACACTCTTGCCTTCTGATTGATTCCACTTCTAAAAGCTTAAGGATTAAAACTAATTAGAGGCAAGCCAGTGATCCTTTAAAAAGAAAAATCACAGGAACCCCCCCCCCCCCCGAAAAATGTAGAGAATAAATATTTATGGTGAGAATACCAGTACAGACTACTCAGTGAGTACTTGACAATCACATGAAAAAATAGTATAAAAAGGGGTATTAGTGCTACGAACCATTTCGTTATGAACTCATATCATACACAAAACTTTTCTTTCCAAAGAAAATAACTGGTACTTCACTGTTTGAACAGAATTTTGAGGGCAATTCTAAAAATACATCCACTGAGAAGGAACTAAGTAGTATAGTAATTTTCTAAAACTTAGTTGCCCCAGATTTAGAAAAACTCCATTTTAGAAAAATACAGCTCATACAGCTGAACTGTGTCTGATGAAGACTAAACAAACTTTCTAGACATGTGGTGATTTTGAAAAACACTCTCTAGCTATGCTTTTTACTCTTCCTCGATTTCTGAGGGGATGAAATTTTACTCTTATTTTATTTATAAATTAATAACATTTCTATATGTAAAAACACTTGTCATAAACGAAAGGAGTGAACACCTACAAAACACAGGTTTGCACCCCGACACCGTCATTCCCCCAGCGCCGCGCTCCCCCAACACCACACAGAGGTCAATGTGCGGGCTACGCCTCAAGATTATCCCTTGGGCCTTTCTTTGTCTTTTCTTACTGGGTAATCTCAAATACAAGTTTTAATCTATAAATAATCTATTAGATAGATCTTTAGGTTTTCCTTTCAAAACTTTTCCCAGGAATGTCCATATTTGACAGGGCAAAGAGAAGGCAGGGTTTAAGTACAGAGGACGAGCAAACTGGCTCTGAACCATGTGAGCTCTCACTCCCCAACTCCCATCCTGTGGGTGTCAGTCAGAAACACTAACCAAAACAAACAAAAAAACCCAAACCCTTTCTCTGGCATTTAATCTGCTGTTGCAAATGGGCCCAGCGTGGTTACCTCACATGTTAGGGATTTTTTAAAGAACAGGAGAAACGACCTCTATCACCACAGAGTAAGTAATTGAAAACTTTCAAAGCCACCTCCTGAAAATAACTGTCTTATAATAAAATACTGATTAAACTAGAATTAGCTCAAAAAATTAGTCATCTGGCTATATTTCTTATTAAATTAGAATTCTTTGTATTAAAACTGAAATGTACTAGAATTTTTTATTTTAATAAATATGTCAAATAAAACAAATGAATGTATTAGGTTAATGAACTTTATAGAACATAATGGAGATTCATCTAGTATCTTAGCCTCATAATTGCTGTACACCAACTATGAGGTATATATAAAGGTACATAATACTGCAGATCTAAAGGCCATCAGACACTGAGGTATCCTTGAAATTGTTTATGAAATACCTTATCAATTTGCTTTCTTATAATTTGTGCTCTTTTAAGAAATATATTTAGAGAAAAAGTTATTCCAGTTAATATATGAGTCCCAGAAGTTGGGTTCTCATTAATGTTTTAGTATATTTATCTGGTCCTCTCCATATATTTAAATATTAAAGATAAATATAATATTTAAATAAATAATATATTTTGATCTTCAACCATATTCATTTCCATTTACTATACATATCACTTATGAAACAGTCCAAAACAGCAAGGATTCACGTTTACTTAAACAGGAAGTTTTGTACTACCGATGATAAAAAGTAAAGTCTCACAAGTGTTGGAGAGGACATGGAGGATTTTTTTGTTTCTGTTTTTTGTTAAGGTAAAGAACAAAAGATCAAGTCATAGAGAACGAACATGCTCTCTTACTTTTGGCAGAGCTCTTAGAGGCGGCTTTTGTTGTCCCTCTGTCACTGAGCATTTTTCTGGTTTTGCTGACAGAGAAGAACATATTTCAAAGTCCGTGTGTCCCAGATCCTGTAAGTACTGATAAAGTGGAGAATTCTGAAAGAGACGTAAAATAAAACAAATTTTAACATCATTACTATTTCAAGTTTTAGAGGCCAAACTCAATACCAAACTTCACAATCGTGACTGAACTCTTTACAAATTTCATAATTATGCCCAAACTCTTTAAGGCTTAATCTATAAAGAACTGAATTATATCACAATGCTAAAATATCAACTAATAGTTTAACAGAGGGACCCCAAAAAGGAGAATACTCAAATAAATAAAACATACCGATATTTCTGAGTAACACCAAGAAAAAATTATTTAGGAATATAAATAGATTTGTTAAGAAATTACTTTGCCCAAATTTTTGTAGTATTAGATTTCTTCAAAACAGCCAATCCTGGCTATATATAGCTCCTAAGAGGACCTACAGTGAAAAACAGTTATTAATTGAAGCCAAGAAGAATTAGGCAATGATTATACTGTATTAAAAATAATTTTACCATAACATCATATTCATTGATTCAGTAAAGCACAACTATGCACTACTGTATTATAGATAACACATATAGTACCCAGCACTGTAAGAAAAATACTCCAAGAAAGTTACCTAAGCTAAGCTTATGTATAAGCACATGGCAAATGAGAGTCAGTGTGTCTAATAAAAGCATTAGAACACAGTGGTTAAAGACAAACTCTGGAGCCAGACTACAGGTTGAAATTCCAGCTCTGCCTCTTACTAGCTGGGTAACTGAAAATTTATAACCCTTTCATGCTTCAGCTATTTCAACTAAAGATAGGGATAATAATAATACCTAGTTCATAAATATAAAGCAAGTAGACCAGTCCCGGACACAGAGTAAGAACTCAATTTATACTTTATATAAGCTATGTGAAAAGAGAGCAGGTTTTGGAAAAAATGAAAAAAAAAATCACCCCAATCCCACCGAACAGAAATATCACCATTGCTGTTGGATGAAAATCTATGAGACAACTCTTTTTGGATAAATTGCAAGATGTAATTTTAACTTTTAGCCTTCTCTAAAGTACAATGTTGGCGACATGCTTAAAAATAAACCTGATTCCACTCAACCTAATATTTAATATTTAAAGAACCACCACCACCAAAACAAAGAGCAACACAGCTGCCATAGTACTACTTAACTAAGCTTAAACTAAGCATTAACTACGCATTTTACATGCATCATCTCGGTTAAGGTTCAAAACAAACTATAAAAGGTATCATCATCATCATCATTACTATTGTTATTCCATTTCATAGTTGAGGAAACAGATTCACTCAGCTAAAGACATCAGGATGGATCTAACCCCAAAGCCGACACTCGGAAATACACCATACTAGCTAAAATTACGGAGTCCTTCTTGTGTCTACAGAGGAAGACACCAAAGCAGCTTACTTACAGTTGAGTGCAAAGAAAAATTACAGGAATGGAAACAGAGGAACGATACCTAAACTACACCAACACTTTTAGGAAATATATCCTTGAGTTTGGAAACATGAGGAAGAGCAAGAATTTGCTGGACTGGCAGGATTTTGCTGATTTTCAATTTGAGACAAGAAGAAGAGGAGTCAAATGCCTTCCTTTTTAACTATTCTCAATCTCTCTTTTGAGAAAAATATGCAAAAAATTATAATATATGGAGGATACCTCTATCAGATTTAAAATCTCTGGTGGCACAAATGGTTAATCTTTGTATCACCTGTAATGGATCTTCAAATATTGCCTTGAGTTACTCAATCTGTACTTTCACACTGAACTGTGAATCAGAGTGGCAAAAGAACAAGAATGTTAGTTCATTTGGGCTGACCTTTTGAAAAGTTTACATACTTTTAAAAAGACAAACTTGTTTTTAAGGCAGTAGAATATTTTCTTCAGATGAGCTCCCGTGGGGAAGAACAATAAATAAGACGGATCAAAGTGGTTACACTTTTTTATGACAGGCCAGATAGTAAATATTCTAGGCTTTGCAGGCCATATGGTCTGTGTCTCAACTCTGCTGCTACAGTGTGAAAGCAGCCACAGATGATCATAAACCAGTGAGTGTGGTTATGTTCCAATAAAACTTTATTTATGAAAGTATTTAACTTATCATTTTAATGTATCACAAAATATCATTCTTTTGAAATTTTACCTATGTACTTAAAAACGAAAAAACCAGTCCTTGTTCACCGGTCATATAAACACAGGCACAGAAGAGGGGACAAATCTGACCCAACCGTCTTAGTCTGACTCTGGTTCTAATTAAAGACTCAGTTGAACTGAAGAGGCACACTGTTGAGTGCGAACTCCTCTCTGGGAAGAGGCTTGGGGAGTGGCAATGTGACCAAATTTCCTTCTATTCAAATTGTAATGCTGTATCAGCACTGGCCCCAATGTCCCTTCCTTTTCCAGTTCATGTCACAGCTCACACAATAACCAAATGGAGTATCTGTAACATAGATTTTTTTTTTTGTGTGTGTGTGTGGGTGGGTGACTAAACATAAGAGAAACAATGAATCCTTTGTTTTCCATATACAGGGGTGGGCAAATTAGGTTACAGTTGTAATACAAATAGTACAATAATTAATAAATAATAATACAAGAATATACTTGTGTTTCTCATACTCACAACTGTAAACCTACTTTTGCCCCATGCTGTATGTTTTGCACATCAACCAAGCACACGCACTCAGTGTGAATCACCACATTCTGGAACGTCTGCTATTGCATATTTCACAAAAACAGCATAACTGTTTATCCTGTATGATAGTGATAATGTTCAATCATGTCATTTCATACAGTAATTCTACCAGTAGTTTATTCTGCTGTTTTTCCAAATGTAGAACTTTTAAACTTTTGGCTGGTTTCACAAGCTGCTTGTCAAAGGCATGACGCATCCATTTGTGCTCGACGACTGCTAACGATGCCTTCGTAGTTCTGGTTCCTCCCTCACCTTTAGTGACAGAGTTCATCACTTTCATTCTAGAAAGCACTGTTTCACAGCTCCGGCAAATTCTGGCTTGCACGGACCATCCCTGTGCTCTGTTTCATGGCTTTAATGTGACCATTTGACAAAATCTCAGAGTAGACAACCTTTGGAGACTAGGGATGGAGGTACTGCAGGTCCAGTAAAACGCGATTCCAGTCATCCTCGTATTTCACACTAGCACATTTGCCTCTTTGTCTTCAATGCGAATACTATCGTTTTCTAACATAAACTTGGACTGTATGGACACTAAAGCTCTATTCATTATATTCATGATGGTATTCTGAGTTGTAGCATTTCACTGCTTTATTTCTACTTTTATGCTTTTGAGCCAAAGAAAATTTAGAATTTAACCAATGACAACACAAAGGAAAAACAAACAACCCTTGGTTTATAAACTGAACATTGGCCAAGATGAACTGACCAAGATAGGCCTTGTAGCACATGAGCAACTTTTAAGAATACAAAGGGTTTTTTAGTAAAATTATTATTTTATATTATTTTAAAAATACATTTGGGGAATAAAAGTACTATCACTTTTCCCCTGAAACTACTAAATAACCTGTATATTACTTGACAGATCTCAGAAAACCACATTATGGCCAGTGGTTTTTAGTTTTTGGTCTCCAGGCCTCTTTATGGTCCTTATAAACTACCGAGAGCCCCAAAGACCTTTTGTTCATGTGGCCATCGATATCTATCATATTAAAAACTCAACAAAAAATTTAAAAGTTATTTATTTACAGTAACAATAAACCCAGATACAGGGTGGGGAAAAGCAGGTTTACAGTTGTTCATGTGGAAAATAGTACAATGATCAATAAATCATAATACAAGAAAAAACTATTTTGTGTACTCAAAACTGTAAACCTACTTTTGTGAATGCCTATATTAATGTAAATAATTTTAATGAAAAGTACTTTTTTCCCAAAATTAAAAAAAAAAAGAATTGAGAAGAGTGGGTTGTTTTACATTTTTGTAAATCTCTTTACTATCTGGCTTAATAGGAGATAGCTGGATTCTTATATTTGCTTCTGCGTTCAATCTGTTGCAATTTATTGTCTTAGAAGAAAATCAAGCCTTGAACAGATAGTTTGAAAGTTAGTATTTTAAGTCTTTTCTGATAATTGTATTATCAAAGAATAGCCATAACAAAACAATAGTTTTGAGTTTTGAAAAGGCTAATTTTAATGTGAAATATGAAACCATATTGATGAGCTTTTCATACTCTGTACATGCACAGGAGAATAAGAGTGAAAAAGGCAGATAATATTTTATTATTAAAACCTGATCACCCAATATAAAATAATTTATTTTTATTTTTATTTTAGAGCAAGGTGAGGCTCCCTATTGCAACAGCCTAATCACTATATTTGAAGGTTTTCGGCTATTAGGCATATAAACTAATATGCGGAAATTTCTGTTTCATATAGTGAGCATTACTATAGGTTGATGGCAGCTTTAGAAAGGGACTTTTTTTTGTGGAAGGTAAGGGGGAATAGGTGGTGATAGGTAATTTTCTGTATTATAGTTTTTCCCTTGGTTCAAGCAAAATAGAACCACAAATGTTTCAGTTAAGTTGTTTTCTTGAAGAGAAATTATCAGCACTGAACTCAAAGTATAATTTTGTAGTATGAGACAATGTTACTGCTGCCAAAAGAAATATGAATGAATAACCTTAGACACAGCATGTGGGAGCTTCTCCTCAGGAAATCTTGTGGTTAATGATTCCTGTAAATTTCAGCTGACAGAAAACACACATCATAGGACCAGAAAGAATTTTGCTAAGTGAATGATAGCCCAGAGATTTTGGTCGTGCTAAGATTGTTCTGATAGTGGAAACATTTTTTGTAAGGAAAATAAACAAAAACAGAAAGAAAACCCCAACACTTTTGCTGAACAAGCATTTCAAGAAAATGACTCATTTAAATCCTAGACTACCTGTCCTTCTTGCCCCCATTGAAGATAACAGACCCCACACTAATGAATACATGAAGTCTGAACCACTCCAATGCACTGTTTATTTTCTGCATGATTTACGGTACATCCTTCGGAAGTGCCAATACCTTTATTGCTGGTTTGCATTTAAGAAGGAAGATTAACTGGTATAGAAATGGAAGTGATGGGTAAATGCTTTTATGATTAGGCTCTGTCTTCTAAACTGCTTTAAACTCTTACAGATAGAACAAGTTGTAACCTGTCAGGTTCTAGCTCAGGGAGGGAAGAATAGGCCAAACGTGGAAGAATTGGGTGGCCCATTCAATAACAAACAATCACTGAATCTTCTTTGTGCCAGGCAGTATCTAGGCACAGGGGAGAAAACAAAACAGGTGAGGTCCTTGCTAAAAAGTTTCATTCTATGATTCTTCCAGTAAGACTATGTATGGTACACCGGCTTTCAACAGTACCAACGAAGTACTGTTGGTACTGAGTGATCGAATACTTTCCAGGTAGGCCACTATGTTTCAGGAAAATCCTCCTTTGGTCTAAGCTTTGTTAAGTAAACATTAGAATGCTATGGGGTTCTGAATAAACTTCTTTGGGTGGTAAAACACTCATGATGTTCTCTGAAAGACAAGATAAAAAAACCTGGTATGTTAAAATACAGAATTCTGTGCTAAATCAAATGCCATATCATTCTACGCAATCAGCCAAATTCAGAATATGGAAATTCTAAAGATCAAATTACCCAGTTTATTCAACAAATAGATGATATAATAAAGTTGGAGAAGGCAGAGAAAACTGTTAAAGACTAAAGGGACATATCGCTCAAATGTGACATATGGATGTTGTTTGGATGCTGGTTTGAACAATTATTAAGAAGAAATTTTTTGAGATACTTGAGGAAATCCAAACATAGCCTAGGTCTCAGATGATATTAGGGAATTACTATTCATTTTATTAGGTAGTGGTGTGTTTTTCAAGAAAGAGTATTTAACTGTTAGAAATGTATACTGAAGTATTTACAGGTGAAATTAGGTAATGTCTGGGATTTGCTTTAAAATGCTCCAAGAAAAGAGGTGAGGGTGAAAGAGGAATAGATAAACCATTGGGCAAAATTGTAAGTTTCTAAAGCTGGGTGAGGGCACCTGGAGCTTTCACTGTATTATTCTCTCTTTTTATGTATAATTTTAAAAGTCTATTATAAAGTTTTAAAAAATCAGACATTAGGTTTTCTTAGTCTGGTATAAGAGATATAAGAAAATAATATGGCAGAAAAACATAAAATTTAGAAAATTAAACTTGTTACTTTAACCTGGGAAAAAGATAAGCTTATTAAACTTTAGAACACTCACGTCTTTAAAAACGTCCATATAATGGTAGTGGTACTTTGAGTATCTGCTGAAGAGAATATGGCAAAAAGCAAATGCTAATTTAGTAACATCTTTAAATGATTTTGTGAGTGAATCACATAGGCATCAGTTACTGTAACATGTGCACATGATGTTTTATGTATTTATAAAAAAATATTCAGATAACTCTGGGCAAATATTTGGATTTGCAAACTTCCTGCAACAATGCCCCTGCCACTCAATACTCTGACTGAGGACAAAAAATGTAAAAGTAATAAGATGGCAAGTTAGTAGGCTTAGTGGAAGTACAAATAAATGGCTATTACCTGTCAATGTCAGTCATTCATATTGACCTTCCATGTACTAATGTGAAGTTTGTGAAATTAAATAATTCTCAATTTATGTGATTTTTGGAGCCATGCCCTCCCCCTCATCCCCAGGTCGGTATCACAGTATCTGTTTTGTTTTTTATCTTTTATTTATCCTGCATTTTTTCCATTACTATTTATCCCCCCATATCCTCTTCCACCTCCACCAAACCCCCTCCCCTGGAGCCATGTTTTCAAAATACCATTAAGCAGGCCAGTTCAGAAAGAAAAATCAACAAAAAACCAGTGCGATCCTACAGAGCAGCAGTTCTCAATCAAAGATTTTTTGTCCTTATCCCTGAACTCAGACACTCGGCAACGTCTGAAGACAGTTCTGGTGGTTACACCTGAGGAGGGGAGCAGAGTTACTGGCATCTAGTAGGCAGAGGCTGCAGACGTTAGTGAACATCCTACATGCGCAGGACAAGCCCCACAGCGCTCTCCAGCTCAAACCGTCTGTAGTGCAGAGGTTCGGAAACCGTCTTACAGTATGAGGAATCAGACTGAAAAAGTTCACAAAAAGTAAGTAGTTCAGGAACTGTCTTCATTATTTATTTCTTATTTTAGGAAAATGATAGATGCAAAAAGCAAAAAAAAAAAAAAAAAAGCCAAAAAACCCAACCAAAATGAAAAATAATTATTTTTTTCATGATACAATCTAAGAACTCAACAGGCTAAAAGTGAAATGAATTAACTTCAAAATAACTGCATCAAAGTTAATACATTAAAATGTTAACCAGCCACTGACACTATAAAAAACCAAAATAATTACAGCACTTGGTCATATTTGGAGATTAGTCTAGATGAACTTCATGTTTATCTTACTGAACTGCAGTTTTCTAATAATACAATGTCATTAAAAGATTTCTGCTGGGGCCTCAACATAAGAAAAGAAACCAGCAAAGCCAAATATCTAAACAGCGCTAGCTCTTCCACAAATGGCATCTTACTGAGCGGTTTCCTTTGGCTATGGGCACACTTGTGTCAATGCCGTAGGCCCACAACTAAACACCTACACAGGCTAAGTAACACAGCCATCAGAGCTCTAGACACTCCTTTCACCCTAACCCTGATGCACCCTCTGGACTCTCTCCTTCTCTTTCCCAGGGGAAAAGCTACTCTCAGAGCTGTATACCCTTTCAGAAAAGCAATTTGTGTAGTCTGTAATAACTCCTGGCCAAATTCTGATTCTGGTTTCTCACAAAGTATCCGCTCCGTCTTCTAGATGTCAATGACTCAGTGCGAACAGCATTCCACTGAAAAAATCATTTGGCTAGAAAAAGGGAAACTTAAATGGCAATCCTCATTTGTTCCTGTATCACTAATCAAATATTTATCGAGCACCTACTATATGTCAGGTACTAGAGTTATAGTATGTTTCTGCTAATAACTTTTCTCTGGAAATATTCAAGAACAAGTTAACTTTTTTCTACGTATAAAAGGAAACTAAATTTGACTGCTCAACTTCACAGTTTTTTTATTTTCACTATTGTTATTTTTAAGTTAAAAATTTAAACAGTACAAGAAGATATAAAATGCAAAATAACTTTCTTTATCCTACCTGATACTTTCTCCCTCCCCCCAAAAGTAATAAACATTCCTTAGTTTGTGAATCCCCCTCTCTCCGCAACCCCCCCCCCCCCGCCAGTTCAATATCCATTTATGATTAAAAGTGGTTGGCAATGGATGGGCCAAGATGACTCCTAGATTTCTGGTTGAACACTTAGGTGGTGTTCTTAACTGGAATATAATGGCAGAGCAGCAGATTTAAAAGGAAGGCGGTGAGTTAGAGGTGCCTGCGAAATACTCAAATGTGAATGAATTGGACCTAAAGTATCTGGAGACCAGGAGAGTGGCCAAGTTTGAATGCATAGATTTGAGTTGTTAGAAAAGAGCTATGGGGGCAAACCCATATGGTAGCGTGTAGGTATGGAAGCATGGAGTAGATGAATTCAGCTAGAGATGATACATCGTGAGAGAGGACAAGAGGGCCTGAAGAGATCAATATTTTGGAAAAGAGTAGTGCAAAAGCTGGCAAATTATAAGTTAACATTTTATAGCCTGTGGGCTGTAAAAATAGTTAACATTTGTTGAGCTGCTTATATGCTAGGCATTACATTAAGCATGCTTTATAATACCCAATTTACTCTCAGAAACTTCTGAAGAGGGCTATTACTGAACTTCTAAGGAGTACCAAGTACTATTACTCCTATTTTAGAAATAAACTGGGGCCTATGGAGGTTAAATAACTTGTCCAAGGTTACCCAGCAGAATGTGAATGTCGCTGGTCTGAGTCCAAAGCCTACACCCTTAACCAAAACACAAAATCGCCTCTCTGAGGAAAAAGGCAGTCCAGAAGGGACAACCAATCTTCTCTCTCAAGTTCATCTCACTGTTTTAAAATACAGGTTATTATACTGAAGAAGAGCATACCAAGATACTTCTAGAAGAGTATACTCTAGATACCAAGAAGCGGGTGGGCCAGCCACAGGGGAGGGGAGGAGAAGGGAGGGCACATGGGGCAGCATCAGGCTGTCCTCATCTCGGATCACTCCCTTTTCAAAGGTGGCTTTCAGTTTCATAGAACTATAGTACCTTGAATCTAGAAACACCAATCTGAACTTTTTTTTCTGTGAATATATTCTGAAGAGTGGCAACTGCTTCAAACCTTCATTGAACTGGTATTCTTATGATCGACAGGCACCATGATTTTTCTGCTGCCTCATCCTTAAGAGAGTTCTGTATTTATTAGCCTAAGCCCCAGGGTTAACGAAGTAGTAGTTAGGAAGAATTCAGGCAGAAACCAGAGGAAAACTTCAGGTATAAAATGCAAAGAAGAAAAACAATCAAAAGGCGATAGATCAATTTAGAAATCTAGATACCAAGGGTGACAGAGCCATAGCAGGTATCAACACGTACAAGATCACACAAATGAAATAAAGCAAGTATTCCAGGGCTGCAATTTCCCCCAGGCTATATGGGGTTCATAAGTAGTGGACATCTGGAAATGGCCCATGACCTGTCCCCCGCCTCTGCCCATTTCTTAGGTTGCAGCAGTGTTTACCTCTGGGTTGAAGATGTCAGGAGAGGCTGTTAATTCTGTTTGATACTACCCAGGTGTGCTTTTTCTCACTGAGGATGATCCGTGTAGGTTCTTGTCTCTTTGGTTGCCTCGCTCCTCACCAAGTCCTCCCCAAACAACAGCAGCACCAAATATTTACTGAGTACCTACACCGTGCCAGGCACTGCTCTAAGCATTTTTATACAGACTAACACATCTCATCTTTGCAATAAACTTACAAGCCAGAACTCATTTAAGAGGAAACAAAGGCATAGAGAGACCAAGTAATTTGTCCCAGTTCACGTACATAAATAATAGAAGCAGGATTTGAACCTAGGCAGCTGAGCAAGAGCCAAGTCTTATTTATTCTGTTACATTGCAAATAATTTAGAGTAAAAAAAAAAATCAGCTTGGTCTAATATGGCATTTTGTATAATCTGTATATTTTTTAAAACCAGAAGCTGGACTTTAATTTTAAAATTATTTAACAGATTAAATTAGAAAATTTACGTCAACCCATGTATTCTAATAATATCTATATTTAATCCCAATCATTTATTTCCTCAGATGAGCTATAATCCATATCTATTTGCCTCAGATTACACAAGCCTAGAAATTGGCTGCAAAGAATCTTGGGACTATATAAACAATAGTACTATGTTCTTATCCAGCTCATAGGGTTTTGTTTTTTTTTAATTTTTATTGTTATTCAATTACAGTTGTATGCCTTTTCTCCCCATCCCTCCACCCCACCCCAGCTGAACCCACCTCCCTCCCTCACCTCCACCCTCCCCCTTGATTTTGTCCATGTGTCCTTTATAGTAGTTCCTATAATCCCCTCTTCCCACTGTCCCCATCTCATAGGGTTTTAAAAATAACTCTTATGACATTGAAGAGAGAGTATAGCCAACATATGATAAAACTGATTTCTTTAATTTACAATAACCCCATATAAACCAATAAGAAAAATATTTTTAAAACTGCAAAATGGGCAAAGGACATAAACAGGCAGTTCAAAGAAAATAACCATACAAATGATAAATACAAATAAAAACATGTTAGACTTTACCCTTAACTGAGAACAAGCAAATTAAAGATACTTTTTATCTGGTAGTTGGCAATAATTAAGAAGTCTGATCATATTTAATGTTGTCAAGGGTATAAGGAAACAGATACTTCATATACTATTAGTGGAAGTATATCTATAAAAACATAAATGTATGTATCCATTGACCTAGCAATTCTGCTAGGCATCTAATCTATGACTATAACTATAAAAGTATGCTAAATGTACAAATGAAAATACTACTACTATAATAATTTAATAACCCATTTACATTTTCAAGGGTCAATTGTACAACATTTCTAAGTATATTAGACATATATATTTGCAAATATGTATATATAAATATAATTACACTGAAAATGATCTGGAAGAAAACTGAATACAGTGGTTACTTCTGAGGAGAAAAGTGGAACTGGGGAAGAGAAGGGAGATAAAGGGAAGGCTGATGCTCTTCCTGTATTTGACTTTTTCACAATGAGAATATATTCATGTGTTATATATGTGGAAAAAGATGCCCAGCATAAGGCCTGAAAAAAAGGTGTTGAGCCCTGGCTGGGTAGTTCAGTTGGTAAGAGCATCATCCTAATATGCCAAGGTTGTGGGTTCCATCCTGGTCAGGAGTCAGGGCACAAACAAGAATCAACCAATGAATGCATAAGTAAGTAGAACAACCAACTGATCTCTCTCAAGTAAATTTTTAAAAAAAAGGTGATGAATTGTTAGTTTAGCAAATGAATTCGAATGATCCTGTATACTTTTCTATATCAAAACTAATTCATAGTTCCTTGATTTAAATATCAGTACCCTATCAAAGTCATACAGTATGCTAACTACTATCAGTAACCAGATAATATTTGATCTCTGAAAGCCTGCATTAAACACAAAAAACATTAGGGAACTACAGATAGCTACTAACAGAAGGCAGCATAAGGCAAGAAGCATTGGCACAGAAACCTGAAATTGTGTAATGCAGAATAATTTTGTTAATGAAGCTCTCACATCTATACAAATCTGTGCTAATTTACATGCCTTTGATTTCTATTCTGTTAACAGAATTTATCAAATTATTCACATTGACTTCTATTTGTATAAATTTTTAATTCCTTCAGGAAAAATGTAGTATACTGAGAGTTTTATATTATTAAAGTTTCTACCATTCCAGCAGAAACTCTAAAATTTTTTTAAAATTCAAAACAAAGGAAAAATATATCTGTAATTAACTTGTAATTAGATTTGATGGGGAATATTTGCCTGGAAACAATTATTTATTAGCTACTAAAAATATTTTTTAAATGCTTTATCTTTGACTATAGCTTAAGGCTATAGGTCAAAATGTAATTATCACATATAGAGCGGCATTTTTAAAAAAATGATTGAAAAGGATGAACCTCTGTTGTAAATTGCTATAATTTCCTTATTTCTTTCCAGGCTGATTATAGAACACCACAAAATAAGCTGATAAGGAGGACTGTCATTGCCAAACTATTGAAGGTAGCTACTTTCTCCATTTTTAAGGGAGAGAAGTTTTTGGTATATAAGGAGCTAAAATTGTCATAATTAACAAAACCCTACAAAGGAAAATAAATTTTCCCATTACTATTCCAATATGCTGTTTCTATGTGCTTTTCACTTACCTTTAATCAGTATACAATCAGAAAGTATAATTTGAAAATAACCACTTATTTATTGTCTTCTACCCTCCCCACCTTAAACCTTAAATACCATAGAATAGTACTTTGCAACATTCAAGATATTGTAAACTAATAGGACTTTTTGAAGTTTATACATTTCAACATAATTTCTAAATAAATTCCAAATTATTATTTCCAAAGCTCCAAATCCAAGCATTACTTTAACTGTTCTTCAATATCAGCAAAGCAAATCTAATCACAGAATTCAAAAAGATTAAGTAGGTTAAAAGGGTCCATAAAAATTAGTCCAATTAATTAAGCTACTCACAGACAGCATAATTCTAATTTCTCCAATTGACTAGATGACAAATTTACTGCCTCTCGCCCCTGTTCTTTTGATCCGCACACTTCTTTCTTCGATGGTTCCCACTTGCTTCTCCAGACTCCACTACAAAATGGCCACTGAGCTGGAGGGCGTGTCTTCATCATTACTAAGCATTTTCCTATCAGAAGCAGCTCTTTGGAAAAACCTGAACACAATTTCTTCAGTGCCACTCAGTATTACTTGGTAACTACAGAAGAAGCAATAGGGAGAGTGGGGTTTTAAAATGCCTTTAAAAGGATATTGCTTAATATTTGTGCTACTTAAAACTTTTTTTTAAAGTCAGCAGCAGGTATGACATATAATTTATGAATTTTCCTGACCGCAGGTTTCTGATACTTTCCAACAGAAATGCACCTCATCCAATTAATATTACATGGAATGTTATAAACAACAAAAAGTTTTAAAAAGAGTAATTTAAAATCTTTTCTATATAATAGAACAAGCATACTTAAGTACAATAATACAGTCCTAAACAAAACCTCATCAAAAGAAAGATGAAGAGATTCCAAAGGGAGAAAGCTGACTTACACAGATTATACACTGAACTAACTAAAAATAAAGAACAGCAGTAACTTGGTCTTAACTAAAGGAAGGGAAGATAGCAATGGTAGATTGAGATCTCCCTACCAATATTTGTTTAATCAATTGGCACATATCGGGGCACTTATTGAATGCAGAGCAAAAAGAAAGGTGAGGAATTAAAACTATCATTTTTAAGTGCTTTAGGAAAAAATATAAAGCCAGGTCAGACACATTGTCAAAATTTTTGGTGTGAGAAGAGCATGTAATAAACATTAAAAAGAGGCTGGGATATAATTAGATCACATCCAACCTTATTTTCATTTTCATTTATCAATAATACTAGTACTACTAATAATGTGGAAACAGAATTTGTGATTATGTTAAGAGGTAATGGGGAGATCTTTCTCTCAAAATGATTTATTCTTTTCATCAGAAGGGAGAATCTGTAAGTAAAACAAAAAGGACAGGGCAAGATAGATGTATACTTAAGTAGAAAATCCACTTTATTTTTATTTATTTATTTATTTTACTTATTTATTTTTAGACAGAGGGGAAGGGAGGGAGAAAGACAGGGAGAGAAACATGTATGTGTGAGAGATACATTGATCGGTTGCCTCTTGCACACCCCCAACTGGGGACCTGACCCACAACCCTGGCATGTGCCCTGCCTGGGAATCGAATGGCAACCTTTCAGTCCGCAGGCTGGCACTCAATTCCCTGAGTCTTACCAGCCAGGGTGAAAATCCACTTTAATAAAGAAGTTATAGACATATGGGATTGCCCTGGCCCGGTGGCCCAGTTGGTTGGAGCATCATCCATGCACCAAGACATTGTGGGTTCCATCCCTGGTTGAGGTGCTTAAAAGAAGCAACCAATCATCGTTTCCCTCTCACAGTGATGCCTCTCTCTTTCTCTGTCTGTCTGTCCTTTGCTCTCTCTCTCTAAAATCAATTTAAAAAAAAAAACATATCCCGGGTGAGAATTACAATAAGACACATATGGCGTTAATGGTTATGGATTAACCAGCAAAATACCAACATTAAGATATAGGTTATGCCAGATTCGGTCAGCTAAAATAATGACAATATGGATTTAAAAATAAAGGATGTCCACAAATTTATTACTTCAAATAAAAATTACTAGGCATTTTGATCTGCTGTAGTGGGAATAACAAGTCTCAATAGCTATATAAGCAATAACCTAAAGATCAAGAGGCAATGAAGTCGGTACACAGTCTATCACTGTGCCAATGTGGAGTACATTGAGTTTGGGCCTATTCTCCTAAATCCTTAAAGCATGATTTGCTTCTGGAAACTCAGGGAACAAACCCCTGGTACAGAATCAGGAAAACTAAAATTGAGTCAGGGTTTCTGATCTAAAAACACAATGGAAATGAGCAGAATTTCTCCCTGTAATTCCTAATTAATGGGAGCCTCTAAGGACCTACTCTCACTCAAATTAACAAATTTGGAAATAATTTCATATTAAATGATGATCTGGTATAACTCCTTCATATAAGAAATGAGAAGCTAGCTTTAAAGAAATAAAATGATTCATTCAAGATGTCACTGCTAATTAATGTCATTCTTGACTACTACTCTAGTCTCTTTTCCACAAGGCTTTTAAAAAATGAAACTAATATCACTAATAATATACCAGATAAAATGTTAAAATCTATACTGAAACTTGGAGAATACATTGTTCCCTCTCTAATCCCTCCCCTGCAAACAGCGCCACAACACAGTGATGTGGGTTGCCCTGCCCTGGCAAATACATAAGGCTCCGCACCTTACAATGTAACAGGTATGCTGAAACAAAGAAATATGAACTAAATGAAAGAATAGATCAAAACTCCTGAAAAAAAAACTAAGCAATGACAAGACAGCCAACCTATCAGATGCAGAACACTGGTAATCAGGATGCTCACAGAAATGATTGAGTATGGCCGCAAAATAGAAGAAGTGGAGGCTATGCAAAGTGAAATAAAGGAAAATATACAGGGAACCAACAGTGAAGGGAAGGAAACTCGAACTCAAATCAGTGATTTGGAACAGAAGAAATAAACATTCAACTGGAAAAGAATGAAGAAACAACAATTCAAAAAAAAAAATGAGGAGAGGCTTAGGAACCTCCAGGACAACTTTAAAAAGGTTCCAATATCCGAATCATAGGGGTGCCAGAAGGAGAAGAACAAGAGCAAGAAGTTGAAAACTTATTTGAACAAATAACGAAGGAAAACTTCTCCAATCTGGCAAAGGAAAGACATACAAGTCCAGGAAGCTCAGAGTCCCAAAGAAGTTGGACCCAAAGAGGAGCACACCAAGATACATCATAATTACATTACCCAAGATGAAAGATAATGAGAGAATCTTAAAAGCAGCAAGAGAAAAGAAGACAGTTACCTACTAAGGAGTTCCTATAACACAATCAGCTGATTTCTCAAAAGAAACCTTACAGGCAAGAAGGGGCTGGAAAGAAGTATTCAAAGTCATGACAGGAAAGGACCTATATCCTAGATTACTCTACCCAGCAAAGCTATCATTTAGAATGGAAGGGCAGATAAAGAGCTTCCCAGATAAGGTCAAGTTAAAGGAGTTCATCATCACCAAACCCTTATTATATAAAATGTTAAAGGGACTTATCTAAGAAAAGGAAGATCAAAAATATGAACAGTAAAGTGACAACAAACTTACAACTATCAACAACTGAACATAAAAAAAGCCAAAACAAAAACAAACTAAGCAAACAACTAGAACAGGAACAGATTCACAGAAATGAAGATCACAAGGAGGGTTATCAGCGGGGAGGAGAAGGGAAAATGGCAGAACAGGTGCAGGGAATAAGGAGCATATTTGGTAGGTATAAAACAGACAGGGGGAGGTTAAGAATTGTATACGAAATGGAAAAGCTAAACAACCTATATGTACTACCCATGGACATATAAGGGGTAGAGGGAATGCTGGAGAGAAGGGGGGTACAGGTCAGAGGGGGATAAAGGGGAGAAAAAAATGGGACAACTATAGTAGCATAATCAGTAAAATATATTTTTTAAAAATCCTACAAAGAGGCTGGTCCGATGGTAGTGGATTATCAGAACTCAACTAAAGTTAGTGTCACAAAGAAAGGATGAAGATGGCACCAAAAACAAAGGAGGAAGCCCCTGTTGTTCCCAAAGCCAAAGTGGAAGATTTGAAGGCAAAGAACTTGTGTTCATTGTAGATGTCAAAGCCAACAAGCACCAGATCAAACAGGTTGTGAAGAAGCTCTAAGTCTAAGATGTTAATATGGCCAAGGTCAACACTCTGATCAGGCCTGATAGAGAGAGGAAGGCAAATGTCTTTTGGCTCCTGACTATGATGCTTTGGATGTTGTCAACAAATTGGGATCATCTAAACTGAGTCCATCTAGCTAACTGTAAATATAAAAATTTTATATACATATATATAAAGAAAGAAGAATCTCTGGAGAGGATTTTTTAGCAAAACAACTTTTAATGTGGGGGATTGTGTGAGAGCCATCTCCCATTTATTTGACTGATTAAGGATAGGGGGTGTGGAGCTAAACTTGAACACATTGCCAACAAAGGGTTAACATTTCATAATTTACTGAGAAATATGAAGAATGAAGGAGGGAAAGAGATCAATTCAAGAGGGGAAAAAAATTAGCTTTCCCAGTCATGACCAAAGAAAAAGAGAATGGATTTCAACAAACACCAAAGAGCTCAACTCTAGAAAATATGATTACCAAGGACAGAGATTTGAGAGTAAAAGGTCAGTTGAGGACAAGGCTGCCTCTACAACGAAGTTACAAGCAAACAGTTTAGATACACTACTAATAATGCAAAGAGGTCCTTCAGATAAAAAGTTCTTATTTTCAGGTACTCTTCCCTTCAGGAGTAGCAGGATTCAAGACAGGATAGAGGACTCAACGTTTCTGCATTAATTTATAATGAAAAAATCTGAAAGCTGTGAAAGAGCAACATCAGAACTTTAACATCTAAGGCAGTGTTTTTCAACTGGTATATGGCAAAAAATTTTAAAACATGCAATACCTGACTATTTAGTCAGGGGCACTGATCTCTTTTCCCTTAGAGTGCCAAATAAAAAAATGATACCAACCAATGCAACAATAGCCATCTGGTGTGAATAAATCAAAATTATACCTATTTTTTTTGGTGTACTGCAGATTTTTGTAATTATGTGATGAATTGGAAAAGGTTGAAAATCACTGGTCTAAGGTAACTAGAGAGTTCTTACTCTCAAACATTTTAGAGATTATAATAACAGAGTAAAATGACAACATTGGTATTTCAGTATTTATTTTGCTTAACACCCATGTTAAATAGGGTATTGATCATTTTCTAAATTTTTTCCTGTTGCTGTTCAGCCTAATAGGCCCAAGTCTGAGGTTACACTGTCTTTCCCACTTCAGCCTCTTGGAGTAGTAAGGCTCCAAGATAATGTTGTTAACTTTGAAGGTTTTTACAGGGAACTAGCCCTGGTGAAATGAAGACTGTCAGATTCTAAGGACAAGGGCTGGGAATTGGACCTGGACCTCACTCTTCCTTCTCTTTCTTAATTCCTCTACTATATATATCATCCTTCGGTGTACCTCTAGTCCCCCCAGACTAGGAGGACTCAAAAGTGAACTCTGGAAGGAAAATACAAAGGACCAAAATTACAAGAAAAGATAGTAGAATTAAGTGATAATCCATGAAATTGATATTAAAACAAGATAGTTCAAAATAGTTTTAAATAGGAAAAGAACATGGTTGAAATATTTTCAAAACTTTACTTGATTTAAAATTTTTAATTTTAATGCGGCATATAACCCTCTGAGTCTTAAGATATAAATCATTCTGACTCTGAAAATCATTAAAGTAACAGTATTATATCAAATGTACAAAAAATTATCCCAGTTATATTTTCTTAATGGGGGAGAGCTTAGGTCCTATGATGAATATGGTGGCCTGATTTGTTCAATCTGTTTTACCTTCCTTCCTTCTAGTGTGCCCCTCGTATTAAAGAAATGGTAAAGCTAAATGTGGCATTTCCCTAATTATATTGCAGCTAGGGTTCTAGACATACAATGGGATCCTCCAACTAGGTATACTTGTGAGTAATTTAGTGGGTTGAAAAAAGCAGAGGTTCACTTCTTGCTGCCTTGCCCCTCCCCCCACCCTTTTTGCTATTAAAGCTCTGGAGGCAAAAATATTTCTAAACCAGTATTCCATAATGTTTTCTTCAGCTTCCTGTCAATGCAGAAGTAGTTGTGGTAGAAGACAGTGGCTGCATTCTGAGTTCTAGTACCGTTGTATCAGCTTTGTATGTTACTGAGAGGCAGATGTGGTGATGGCTTCCTGTTTCTTGAATTGTAGCTATAATAGTGATCATGTGTTCTCGGTTTCATGAGCCTAACAACTCTGATAGAGCTTGATCCGCTAGAACTTCCAACAATATTCTAATTATTTCCCTATGTTAAATCATTTCCTGTTTATAGTAGAGAGGTTTTCGTTTTCTGCACTAGGATCTATGACTGGTACAGTACGTGGTATCTAGCAGGGCTGATTGGTATCTAGCAGAAACTAAAATATGCCACACTGACTTAGTACTTGAGTAATGAATGGCAAGGAAACAGAATGACAGATTATTGCAGGCTAAAAATCTATGACCCACTACAGCCAAATGACAAAACTTTTGATAAAATTATTGCCACAGTATTGTAATGTCTTGGAAGACAGATCATGCTTTCAGCTCTGCAAAAAAAGCTCTGCCTGTGACATGAAGTTCAAGTTGACTAAAAGAAGTTATGGGGAGGGGGGATGGTATTCCCATGGCTGGAAATGTCAAAAGGCAGGAGACATTGGGAGTGGCCTCAAGCCATTCACAAGACCCTCCCCAAAATAAGATATCAGCCCAGCTGCTAAGATAGGATAAGGGGTGGTACCTCTTCACTGAAGCCTCTTATTGTTGCCATTAAGTTGATTGAGAGGAAGAAAAGATCCAAAGCAGCCAATGAATAATCTACAGACTTCAGATTTAAGAACTAATGTATAATGGGTTCTTTAGCTATGGTTTCTTGTGTATGAAACTGCCTAAAAGCAAACAGGCTGGAAACCTACTACATTTCAGGAAACTATACAGCCAAGGAAACCAAAATCCTACAAAAACCTGCAATTATTCAACCTCTAAAGCAGTGATTTTCAAACCCTTTTCATCTCATGGCACCCATAAACTAATTACTAAACTTGTGCAGCACACCAAAAAATATGTATTTTGCTGATCTGACAAAAACATTGGTACAATTTTGATTCATTCACACAGGACGACTATTGTTGTGTTGGCTGTTGTCATTTTTTTAAATTTGACAATCTAAGGGAAAAGAGATCAGTGCCCCTGACTAAATAGTCAGGTATTGCATGTTTTAAAAATTCTTGCAGCACACTGGTTGAAAACCACTGCTCTAAAGCAACTCTTAGGTCCACAAACCTGCACCAACAAGAATTAGACTGTGAAAGGTATGCAGTTGCCAAGAATATACTTTAACACCCATTTCATACAAGGCTCTTAAGCACTAAGAGATAAGGGATAGTTCTCAGCAAAACCAGAGGCCACTGATGAAAATGGACAAGAGTGAACCCTAGAAAACAGAAAAGGGGCAGCAAAATTGTTGTTAACCAAGGAAGTTATCTTGCAGAAAGACTTTGGAAGAAATAGATGGCACTCAAAGGGGTAACTGAAAAGTTTAACCCAATGACCATTTATCTGCAATGCTGTAAGCAGTGTGAAGGCACCCACCAGGAATAGTGAAAGACCCGGGGAGTAGCAACAGCCTAAGGGTCAAAGAAAAGACGGAAGCCCTGAGAAAGCTGCAGCTAAAGGAGTGCCCCAAAAAGAGTTGTGGTTTTACATACAGGAACATAATCACCACCAAACGGTGGTCCTGCAGGGAGCATCTCTCTAGTGCTCTCTCTTCTACCATCTTTCTATAAACTGAGTATTTGTGTCCTCCCAAAACTTATTTGTTGAAACCTAATCCCCAGTGTGGTAGTATTTGGAGGTGGGGCCTTTGAGAGGTAATTAGGTCATGTGGTTGGAGCTCTCAAGAATGGAATGTCTTTTACAAATACCTTTGTAAGAGACATTGAAGAGAGCTCTCTCACCTATGAGGACAAAGGGAAAAGACAGCCATCTATAAACCAGGCAGCAGGTCCTCACCAGAACGACCATGCTGGCATCCTAATCTTAGATTTGCTAGCTTCTAGGAGTGTGACAAATGAATTTTTGTTCTTTATGAGCCACCCAGTCTATATTTTTATATAGATATTTTTGTTATAACATCCTGAACAGACTAATATACCTTGGACTTGCAGGTCCTTCTTACTGGCTAAACCCAAAAGTATCCATAGGACAAGGGAATACATGTGATGCATTCCATGAAGATCAGAATGGAATTATGGGTCTGGAGGGGCACATGGAGAAAACCATCACTAACAATAACATTGATCCCTTACCCACATACCTGTCTATTAAATAAACCACGGGCTAAAGAAGGAGTCAAAATGGAAATTACAAACCCATGAGGCAAACTACTTTTTAAAACTCATGATATAGCTAATGCAGTACTCATAGGAAAATTTAACCTTACAAATTACTTTTAGTACTTCAGTCTTTAACTCAAGAAGCTAGAGAAAATACAGCAAAAACAAACACAAAGAAAGAAAAAGAAATTTTTTAAAAAGTAAAAAATTAAAATAAATTTAAAACCATAAACACTCAATTCAGCTCATCAAACAAAACCAGTAACTAGTTTTTTAAAAAATCTATCTGGTAAGTCAATACTGTGGCCAACCTACGCAGCATAGAGGGAGAGGGCATAAATAAACATAGTAACATGATCTAATTAGTGTTATAAAACTAAAACTGAGAAAATACTAAGAATATTTTATACCAATAACTTTGAAAACTTAGATGAAAAGCAATTTCCTGAAAAAAAAAAAGAAGCTAACATTTACTGAATGCTCACAATGTGCCAGGCACTCATCTAGGTGTCTCACATATATTAAGTCATTTCATACTCACAACTGCTCTATGAGATTAGCACTGTTATTTCTATTAATATTGAGAAAACTGAAGCATACAAAAGTTCAGTGAACTTCTCAAAGTCACACTAACTAATAAATACTGGAGCTAGAATTTCCTATGCTGTACAGCTCCAGGGTCTACTCTTTTAACAACTATATTACACTGCCTTTCAGAATAAACAAACAAACAAAAAACAATCAAAATATCCCCCCAAAATAGAAAACCGGAACTGAGCAACAACCATAAAAGAAAATGGAATCAGTAGATCAGCATCTCCCTGTATCCAGCAAAGGCCTAGGTAATTTAAGGACCACTTTAGCAATACCCTCTGGGAACAGATCATTCCTAAAAGGTAGCAGAAATATGCCACCTCGAAATGTGCCACTTAGCTATATTGATTATTTTCAGTTGTAGGCACTTGAAAACAGTGAATGCAGGGGGGGTTGGTATTTCTCTGAACTCCCCTTATCTGCCTATAGAAAGATAAATCTTCCAAAAGGAACTCAGTTGTCATAAATACCCTCTCTGGGAGCTTCATCAACCACAGAAGACCTCTTTGATTCCAGGAGGCGAGGCTAAAAGGCCTACACACCCAGACAAACTGTCACAAACTATCACATCTCCTTATCTATTCTTTCAAGGGCCCTTTCATTCCTAAAAATAATTTACTTTCCCCTAAGACAGGGGTCCCAACCTCTAGCCCCGGTCCTGTACCAGTTCAGAAAGTTAGGAACTGGACTGCACAGCAGGAGGTAAGATTGAATGTAATGCACTTAACGCACTTCAATCATTCCAAAACCTTCCCCCCACTCCTGCACCCCGCCGGTCCATGGAAAAATTGTCTTCCATGAAACTAGTTCCTGTCGCCAAAAAGGTTGGGGACCCTGCCCTAAGAGACTTACATCACCTTCCCCCAACTGAGATGGTATTTAAGCCTGGATTCTAAGCTAGCGAATTTCTCCTTCGATATTGACAAAGATTATTTACTTAACCAAACTTTATCCAGGCTCCAGAACCTTCGCCTAAATCCAGCTGTGCACTTCCTTGCAAAACCTAGTACTAGCAAGAACCCTGCTAAGTCATTTTAGCAAGTCTCCACATCTGAATGACCTCAGTATCAGTTCCTCATCTTCTACCTTCCTGCTGCCCAGGCGATGTCTGATTACCCTGGCCCGTTTTCAGCAAGAATCTCTTAATAGTGTCTTTCAATGAACAGAACCTCTTACCTTTGTTATAACTCAATTAAACCTCTTTTTTCTGTGGTTAGTGCTTAAAAAAAAATATTTGCCTAGTGGAAAGACACATACTTTCTCTAAAATCCTTATCTTTTGCATTTAGATCTCCCATTCATCTCAAACTGATTTTTGTACAGTATCAAATAAAGGTCAACTTGTTTTTTTCCCACATGGATGTCCAGTTAACCTGGCATTTACTGAACAGACAATCCATTCCCCACTGAACTACAATGTCCCCTTTGTTATGTATGCATGGCTCTTGTTTTTGGATGCTCTTTTCCATTGGTCAATTTGACCATTCTTGTGCCAATATCAAACTATTTTAATTACTCTAACTTTATAATAGGTCTCGGTATCTGATAGCATAAAACCCACCAGCTTTATTTTCCTTCAAGATTGCTTTGGCTATTCTTGGAAGGTTGTAGCTCTGAATAATTTTAGAAGTCAATTTCAGTGCCAGTCAGAGAAAGACAAATACCGTATGATTTTACTCGTATGTGGAATCTAATGAACAAACTGAACTAACAAGTAAAACAGAGACAGACTCATAGATAGAGAGCAGGCTGACAGCTCTGGGGGAAGTGGCTGGGGGGTGGAGGGATCCAGCAAAAAAGAAAAAAGACTCATGGACACAGACAACAGGGTTGTAATTATGGGGGGTAAGGAGTGGGTGGAGGCGGAAGAGAGTATATTGGGGATAAATGGTATGGAAAAAATACCATAAAAAATAAACTATTAAAAATAAATAAAGGGGGGAGGTTAGGGGGTAGAGGGATAGAGCAAAAAGGAGAAAGAACTCATGGACATGGACAACAGTGTGAAGACTGCAGGAGGGAGGGAAGTATAAGGGGGTTAAATGGTAATGGAAAAGTAAAATAAAAAATTTTTAAAAATAAACAAACAAATAAATAAAACCTACTGAGATTCTGATTGGGCTTATCTTGAATCTACAGATTAATTTGAGGAGAACTGACATCTTTACAATACAATAATGATCATTAAATCCAAGAACATTTTTATTGCTTGTCTTCTAAATGAGTTAGGCAGCTTCCCATCTCTTTCTGTATCTTGAGGTACAAATATCCAACAAAGGACTTACATCTAGCATATAAAGAACTCCTTCAAATCAGTGAGAAAAAGAGATAACCCAACAGAGAAATATGAAAAAAAAAAGCAAAACAAAACCCCAAAACCCCCAAACATTTGAATTGGCTTCACAAAAGTGGATATAGAATGGGTTCATAAACAATTAAAAGGACTCAATTCCCTGGGAAAATTGTCTCCCCTTGTACACACCCACCACAATAATAGAAAGAAGGACTGATGTTAGCGAGTGTTGGTGAAAATGTAGAGCAACTGGACCTCTCCAACACTGTTGGCAGCAGTATAAACTGGTACAATTACATTACAATAACGTTTGGGAGTATCTACAAAAGGTGAACTATGCATTTCCTGTGACTCAGCAACTGCAATTCTAAGTACACGAGGCCTGTCTGGAAAAGAGTCCAGCCATTGTTAATATGACAAGAACAGTTTGCATGACATCATGTAGCCTGGCAGCCACGGAGTGTAGGCTGAAATGCACATGTGTGAACACTGATGACTTCACTGCACTAGCCAGTGAAGGGGGTGGTAGACGCCAGTTGAGTGAGCATGTGTACTGTGTGGCTGTCACATTCAAAATGGCTGAGCAAGTAGAGCAACGAATCTGCATCAAATTTTGCATGAAGCTTGAACATTCCTCCATGGAAACTATTTGGATGAGTCAGAAGGCTGCAGCTATGGGTTACTGGTGATTGGCAGTTTCATCAGAACAACATGCCAACTCACGCATCACGTATAATGCAGACTTTTTTTTGTTAAACATCAAATCACCCAGGTGATTCAGCCTCCCTGTAGCTCAGATTTGGCGCCCTGCAACTTATGGCTTTTCTCAAAACTAAAATCACCTTTGAAAGATAAGAGATTTCAGGCTGTTGATGAGATTCAGGAAAATACAACAGGGCAGCTGATGGCAATTGGGAGAACTGTGTGAGATCCCAAAGTGCCTACTTTTAAAGGGGACTGAGGTGTGTCATTTGTCCTATGTACAATGTTTCTTGTATCTTATATCTTCTTCAATAAATGTCTCTAAATTTTATATTACATGGCTGGATACCTTCTGGACAGACCTTGTACACCCAACAGAAATATGTTCAACAAAACACATACACTAAAAGGTTCACAATAGCACTACTCACAATAGTCTCAAATTGGAAACTACCCAAAGACCATCAACAGAATGGATTTAAAAAATTGACATATTTTCACATTACTATAAAGAAATAAAAATGCTCACATAACAATATAGATGAATCTAACAAGCAAACAAAACCAGAGAGAAAAAAAAAATCAGACAAAGAAAGGGCATGTACGAATGCAATTTCACAGTGTGTACACTAAAAAAATAGAGAAAACTAATCTCAGTTATTGTAAGTCTGAATAGTGGTTATCCAGGGGGTGGGAAGAAGTGACTGACAGCAAGAGAAAGCTTCTACTATACTGGTGATGTTCAGTTTCTTGATCTGGGTGCTTGTTATATGGGTGTGTTCACATGTGAAAATTCATCAACATTTATGATTTGTGGGCTTTTCTTATGAATATTATGCTGCCATAAAATTTAATGCATTCATATGAAAATAAATCAAATAGCAAGCTGAAAATTTTTTCTATACATAACATGAAAAACTCATGCAAATCAATTTTTAAGAAGCTAGCATCCAGCTGAAAAATGGTTCTAAATACAAAAAGAAATGTCTAAGTAAAGAAATAAAAATGGCTCCAATAAATGCACAAAATGTAAATTAGAACAATGGAATGCTATTTTCACTTGCAAATTAGCAAAGATGAAAGGAAACTAATAAGGCTGTTGATGAGGATTTGGTGAAACTAATATGCTTATTCTTAATGGAAACTTAAGTTGATATAACATTTCTGCATTAAGTCTTTAAAAATTACTCATCTTTTCACTCACTAGTTTCCCTTCTAGAAATGAATCTAAGAAAAATTCATAGTTACAATCAAAGACAGACTTATGACAGTATTGATTATAATGAGTATTTTGAAACAACATAATCATCCCATAATGGGAAAATGGTTACATTATGATACATATACATGATGTAATAAATAATGTTTTCAAAGAGTAACAAATAAGAAAAGACTCATGATAAACTTAAGTAAAAAAATACATACAAAAATCTATGATATCTTTTGTGTTAGGAAACATCACACACTTAAACATACACTTGCACGGAAAAAAAAGTCTGTAGGAACACATACTATAATGTTAATAATGGCCGTCTTTGGATGATAGGATAATGGATGATTTTAATTTTGTGGCCTATTTCCTACAATGAAATGTACCTTGAACGTTTACTGTTACTACATTCAGAAATCTAAGGAAACAGGATAAAAAAAAAAAATCCACCCAGTTTTTTTCTAGAAATCTAAGCAACCTAGATTTTTATCTCTCCTTTAGTTCTCACATTCAATCTGTAACTGTTGCTTTGATTTTACTTTAGAAGTATCTGTCCAAGCCATTACAATATTCCATTATTTCTTCTCTCACTTCCAAAATTCAGGCTCTTGTCTTCCCTAGAGAGTACTTTGAATCTACACTCTCTTCGTTTTGGTAATTTTGCCCTATCTTACATTACTTCTACATTCTAGCCACATCAAACCACTTTACGTAGCGACCCTCCCACACTCACAACCCTGAAAAAATCCACATCGGGTACTTCCACACCTCCCCACCTCGGCATGTTCTCTTGTCTCTCCCTGTACTGCATTTTCTCCCTTTCATCTGTCTAATCAGATCCACAGCTCAAGATTCACGTCCGACAGCATTTACTGGGCGTAGGTAACTCTGAGGCTACAAGAACAGGTAGCAGTTTTCACATATTCACAATGACATTTTGCACATATTTCAACATTTATCATTCTATACTGTTTAAGCCCAGCTCTCCCTTTGTACAGAACGGGCCATGTGTTTTTTAAAATTTCTTAAAATCTAGTTGAATGTGCAAAGGTAAAACACACATATAAACAATTTATCTGTGTAGGGGTGGTGAATTTTCACCTATGTCTGATAAATAAAGGGCAATAAAAAGACTCGCCTTTTTTTTTTTTTTTTTCGTTCAAGATGGCAGAGAATGTCTTAAAATAGCCCCACACAAAAGCACACACACCCGGAGCCTTAGGCCAGAACTGGCTACACTTAGCGCAACAGGAAAGGACAAAAGAATTTAACCTAGATGCTCAGATGTCCCAGCCCTAATCACTCACAGTGGGCCCCACACACTTATTTTAAACCACGTTAGAAAGCTAGCACCTGCCGTCTTCATTTTGAAGGCGACACCTCGACCAGGGTCAGAGACCTAAAGCACTCAGGGATAAAGACCCAAAACATCAAGGACGCAAAAGGAGGAGACTAATTTGTATTGGTGAGTATCCAAAATGCACGCGTGGGCCCCG
This sequence comes from Desmodus rotundus, assembly GCF_022682495.2. Lineage (NCBI taxonomy): Eukaryota > Metazoa > Chordata > Mammalia > Chiroptera > Phyllostomidae > Desmodus > Desmodus rotundus. The sequence continues at coordinate 182,014,326 of NC_071389.1, read as the reverse complement.
CCCCAGCCAGGGGCAGTCCCCTAGAGGCGTTAGCGGTCTCCGGGGAAGGAACGGGCAGGGCTCCCGTCCACCCGCCCGCCCGACTGCGAATTCGGGGCCGGCCTGAGGCTGAGGCTGAGTCTGAGACAGAGGCTGAGGCTGAAGCCTGCTGCGGAGAGGGCGTCTCCTACTACACCTGTCAGGTTGCAGCCAACACTAGGCCCAGAAATCGCCGAGATTCGGTGACTGAGGGCGGCAAGAGCGTCACCCGATCACCCCGGGATCGGTCCCTCGCTCGCCTCCTCGTCTTCGCTCTCATCGTTCTCAAACAAAGGCAATCCACATCCACCGCCATTTTCCTCTTACCTCAAAAACCACCTCTTCGTCAAACTCCGGTGTCATCCTTCTCCGCCATGCCACCCGCCTCAGCACGATGGGAAATGAGGGCGGGGGAACCGGCGGCACCCAGGCTTCCACTTCGCCTGTCCCGAGTGTCCAGAAAACTACAATTCCCAGCATGCCTCGCAACACATGCCCCCTTTTTAGATACGCTCATTGGAGCAGAGGATGATCCTGGAGAAAGGACAGACAGCAATGAAATGAAACTCGAGCCCTCTGATTGGAGGAGGCTGGACCTTTTGTCCGCCTTTTACAGCTGCAACTGGCAGGGGGCGCCTGGAGCACTGATTTTTTTTTCTCTCTCTTTTTTTTTTTTTTTAAGGAGCTAGAGTAGGGCTCGCGCCGACGGGGGCGCGGTGAGCATTGCTCGTGCCCGCCGCCTGTGGCTCGCGCCCGGGAGCTCCGCCGGGTCCTTGGAGCCGGTTGCATCCTTTGTGCGGCGCTTGGGTTGCGCCGTGGGGCAGCCGGACAAAATGTGGGCATAGCTGGAGCTTCGCTTTTCTGCCTAAAACTCTTGAAACAATGGAATGTAAGGGGAGCTTGGATTGAGGGGGGTGAGCAGGGAAGCGAGCTGCCTGCGGGAATCATGTCTTCTGCCGCGGGTAAGTGACGGCGCTCGCGCTGCCGCTGGAAAGTTTGTAGCGAGTGCTTGTTAGTCTTGGGTTCTGCAGCAACTTTCTCCTTTGGGCTAGGTTAGCAGTGTTCCTTCTCCTTTTCCCGAGGACTGGCAAGTGCGGAGCGGACGGCTTTTGCGGACGCCTTTTCTCGTCCCTTCCTGCCAAGAGAGGCTGTTTGGAAATCGTGTATCTCTTGGGACCTGCCTTTAAAAGGAGACCCGTGTCGGGGGCTCTGCGCCAGGTGAAACGCGAAATGTAGAGAGGACGTTTGCTTGTCTCCTAAAATTTGAGCGACTTTGCCTTTGTGTGCAAAAATAGTTTAGATGACCATGTTAAGAAATCAGTTATTCTAAGAAAGGGCAGTGTTCCCAGAGTGTTGAACTCAGCGACTGCTGAGTTGCTTTAACCTAATATCGACTAGGTTTAAAACCCTGACCCTTTTTATTAGATGAAGATGTTTCAACATTGTTACTCCTATCCTGGTGTTTTTTTTCTGTTACCAGAGAAGCAGAGTGATAGAATTGCCGATGGCAATTTTTTGCTTATCTCCACCCAATTTTTAATGGATTTTTTTTTTTATTTCTACCTGGTTAGTGTAAACAAAGCCTTACTTTTCCCTCTGCCACCGATAGTACTTTCCTTTCATACAAATGACAAAGTGTTTATCTTTGTGTGGATTTTGAGCAATTCTGTACATTGTGTTTTCTCAACATTCTTAAGGAACAGTTCTTATATTCCAAGATAATTACTAAAGTGCTTTTAAATTTACTTTATAAGAACATAGGTTAATTTTTAAACCACGACGTAATGTATTAAGTACTAAGGTTTTTAAATTTAGTTTCATCCACGAAACAAATAAACTTTCATTAGGTATTTTATAGTAAAATAGTGTAAAGTTTTGTCTCAAAGTTACTTCTGGAATCACCACTTAAATATCAGATTAAATTTTTCTTTGCTTTTCTTGGCATTTAAGTTCCTGCAATTTGAAACTGTCAGTAGCACTGTAAGTGTCCTAAGTTGTCTTATTTCTAAAGCCTCAATGTACTGAAGCCTCGAGGTATTAAAGCCTCGATGCATTGCTAGTTGTAATCAGATTACAGGTAACAAGCAAGAAGTTAACTAATAGTAATAAGAAAACAAAGAATGAGGTATTTGTGTAGTAGTATTCCTGAAGAAATCGTCAGCCTTTCCTTTCTGATGTTACATGTCTGTGTAGGAGATACCATCATATGTTAGTTATAAACTCTTTCTTACCTAAGGGAGGCTTTCTACTTGAGGTGAATTATTTTCATCTTAAATTTCTGTGCCTCGCCTTTGTTCAAGTTTTCTTTATTACTGAGCTAGTCTAAATAATGTAAATTTAAAGTGGTTGGATTTAAATCCTTCCAGCCAATTTTAGCTCTCCTTTCTTTTGGAGTGTCAAGCACATTTAAAATATTTATACCTTATATGCATCTTTTCAATTCCAATCCTAACAGTTTATAATGAACAGTTACAGAAGCATTTAATTTGACATTTAAATTTGAAACCTGATCTAGGGCTCAGTCAGGAAGTTGATGATTTTGTTTAGGAATTTTATAGTAAAATAGTGATTTTGACTTGCATTACCCTAGAATAATACAGCAATTTTCATATTTTATCAACTTTACAATTAAAGAAATCCACAGACATTTTTGTGGTGTTTTAAAAGAGGGACACTTCCTGTGTTTAGCTGAGTTAGTTGGTTTTTAGCATTGCTTGCTGAGAAGCATTAACTACTTTTTTGTTCACCATCTGTTAAGATTTATTTTAATTCTTTCTCATGTCTAAGTGGAAATATGGAAGATAATTGGGTTTTATTTCCATCCCATTCTTATAAAATTACATGTTTATCATTCTTACAAGCTGTTTATGGTTTTTGAAACAATAATCAAATTCATTAAAACTTTAGGAAAGTTATTTGCAGTTGGGGAATTGTTTATATCTAATCTAATCTGTGGTATTGATATTTGGGATGGTTGGCTTAATTTAAGGAAATAAGAGAAATATTGTAGAACATCTGTGTTTCAAGCATCCTGAAGAAGAGCTTGCTTCGTTTTTCTGCATCTGTGAAAGAGTAGGCCTGTAGTAGAGAGTTTAGAATTATTCTAATCAGTATATTTAAAAGGAGAGGTACGTTTTCTATCCTTTTGAACTTGTACAGCTCACGGTCTCATTCATGCCTGTGCTTTCCTATACGGCTGGTTCAAAAGCTAAGAAAGTGTGCATGTGATCCGCAGCCATCTGTGTGTAACAGATGACAGTATGTTTGTAATATGTTAGTGAAATGGTACTAGTGCTTTACTTTCTTACCTTACTTTTCCCTGGAGCCAAACAGCTGTGTAAATAAAAGATTTGCTGCTTTGCTCTAAAAAGCATTGGGACTGACTGTTGATACAGTATTAGGATCCTAAGGTGCTAGATTCATTTCCAAACATCATGTACTTCCTTCAAGAGTTTGACATTGGAGCAGACCACAATATAATGCCTTGTTATTTTTTGAGTTGTGTTTCTTTCATGATAGAGCCACAAAAAATAATAATAGTAATAATGAAGGATTTCAGATATTTATGTACCAGTGAGACTTAGTTGAATACTTGTTCCTATAATAATTAATGACTTATTCAGTAATCCTATTGAAATTGATTCCTGGTACTTTTCAAAATATTCTACATTAAAACAGATACGGACTTTTTAAAAAAAGAAATTTCCTGTTACCCTGACATGTTAAAGAGTGTGTGTATGTGGCAGTTCTGACGGTTCCCAGGGACCCATTTTCACCCTTGGGGACATCACAATGAGACAAAGTGCCTGTCCTTCTGGAGCTTCCTTTCTAGAGGTGGAGACAAAGTTATAATGAAGAGAAATCACGCAGGGCAAAGGGGCTGGAGAATATAAGGATTCTCCTGAAGCAAATATCTCAGAAGTTGTGATCTCAGAATCATATAGGCTTTATAGTTCTGTTCAACTCCCTCATTTATATAAGGAAAGTGAGGCAGCTAGATCTGCCACAAAGCAAATGGTTAGGTTATGTTACTGGCTTCCTCCAATACATGGTTAACTAACAGTGGTGAGACAAACTTCACAGCTGTTTATTTAATTCAGTAAGTGTGCATTGAGGGCATTAGGTACGTAATGCTGGGCTACATTTGTTGGGAATCAACCACAGCTCATATGTAATTAATTTAATTTCTAGGACACTAAAGAGAACAGGGATTTATGTCTGTTGGAAGCAGACCTAGGCACAAAACACATTTAAAGAAGAGTAAAATTGGTATCAGAGATTAAAAAATAAAAAATTGACTGGTTAAATGACCTGGAAGCCTCTGACAAAGCTGCAAGATTCAGAAAGTAAAAGGTTAATTTGATGAAATAAGATTTTTTTTTAGTTGTAGTAAAATACATATAATATAAATTCATTAACTTTATCATTTTTAAGTGTCAGTTTGGTAATGATAAGTACATTCACATTGCTGTGCAGTCAATCTCCAAAACCCTTTTCATCTTGCAAAATCAATTCTTTTTTTTGTCCCTTCAAAAATCCCAGAGGTAGGACACTTTATGAATGGTTACAGAAGTGCCCTGGCCAGTTGGTTGCGCAGTATCCCCCAAACCTGAGGGCTGCAGATTTGATTCCCCTTCTGGGCACATGCCTAGGTAATGCATTTGGGTTCCTCTGTCAGGGCAAGGAAGGCTACAGATCAATGTTTCTCACATCGACTTTTCTCCTTTCTCTCTCTTCCCTTCTCTCTGAAACCTCCCTCCCTTCCTTTGTCTCTAAAAGCAATGAAAAAAAATGTCTTTGGGTGAAGATGTAAGAAAAAAATGGTTACAGAAATGAAATCAACATGACAGCAGTCTTGTCAGTTTTCATTATCTTGAGTAAGATGAGAGGTTGGGAGGAACCCGAGGGCATTCATACTTTCTTTTAAGAATTGACTTAATGGATCAAGAGTTGAATTGAGCCCTGGCTAGTGTAGCTCAGTGGATTGAGCACTGGACTGTGAACCAAAGGGTCACCAGCTCCATTCTCAGTCGGGGCACATGCCTGGGTTGTAGGCCAGGTCCCTGGCATGGGGCGCATGTGAGGCAACCACACATTGATGTATTTCTCTCTCTTTCTCTTTCCCTTCCCCTCCCTCTAAAAAAATAAATAAGTAAAATCTTTTTTTAAAAAAGCATTGAATTGAAGGGATTATTATACCAAGCTTTATTTAGCATTAGGCTTCTAAGGGTTTTACATTTTTTTCTGCTTAAAAAACAAACAAACAAACTGATAACATGCTTATTGGATAACCAAAATGTGAAAAGCTTTGGGAATGCATATTAAGTTATTTTGAAAATACTTCATTCTTTTCTTTATTTAGGACATTATATCCAGTGAGAAGGTATCTCTTATCATATGATTTTGATTAAACACATAATATTAGAGGTTTGGGAAATTCTTCCTTGGTTAGTAAAAGGAAGTAGAGCACCCTACTCTTTTTTATTTTTTTTTTTAACTCTGTTCCATGTAATATCTTCCCAAGTGTTGTGACTAATTTCCTTTGTTGAAAAGAAATTCATCACCAAATGAAGTACTTCAGCCTTTGAGCATTCAAGTATTTAAACAACATCCAGAAGATATTTTGAAAAATTTATTTTTATTTTTCAGTAAATTAATTTTTTATTAAGCACTAGATCATGTTGGAGGAACAAATATAAAAAGTACAAGATAAAATATTTTATCTCAGATTTCATTGGGGAAGTATGAGTGTGTGATAAGTGACAGTATAGGTGGAAAAACTTTAAAACAACTAGAAAGAACTGATGTTCAGGCAGTGTATATCTTTCTATTTTATAGGTCTTGTGTGTTAACCTTTTATTAGGTTTCTAGGCTAAGAGCAGATCTGTACAAATCTAACATATAATAGATGTTCATTAACTACTTTTTATGTAATTTTTAATTTTTTAATATATTTTATTGATTATGGTATTAGAGTTGTCCCGTTTTTTTCTCCCCCTTTTCCCCCTGCGCCCTGTATCCCCCTCCCACCATCATATCCCCACCTTAGTTTACTGTTCATGGGTCATACATATAAGTTCTTTGGCTTCTCCATTTCCCATACTATTCTTAACTCCCCCTGTCTATTTTGTACCTACCATTTATGCTTCTTGTTCCCTGTACCTTTTCCCCCATTCTCCCCACTCCCCTTCCCTGCTGATAACCCTCCATGTGATCTCTATTTCTGTGAATCTGTTCCTGTTCTAGTTGTTTGCTTAGTTCATTTTTGGTTTTTTTAGGTTCTGTTGTTGATAGTTGGGAGTTTGTAGTCATTTTACTGTTCGTATCTTGATTTTCTTCTTTTTCTTAGATAAGCCCCTTTAACATTTCATATAATAAGGATTTGGTGATGATGAACTCCTTTAACTTTACCATATTTGGGAAGCACTTTATCTGCCCTTCCATTCTAAATGATAACTTTGCTGGCTAGAGTAATCTTGGATGTAGATCCTTGCCCTTCATGACTTTGAATATTTATTTCCAGCCCCTTCTTGCTTATAAGGTTTCTTTTGAGAAACAGCTGATAGCCTTATGGATACTCCTTTGTAGGTAACTGTTTCCTTTTCTCTTGCTTCTTTTAAGACTCTCTCCTTACCTTTCATCTTGGGTAATGTAATTATGATGTGCCTTGGTGTGTGCTTCCTTGGGTCCAACTTCTTTGGGACTCTGAACTTCTTGGACTTCCTGGAAGTCTATTTCCTTTGCCAGATTAGGGAAGTTCTCCTTCATTATGTTTTCAAATAAGTTTTCAATTTGTTGCTCTTCCTCTTCTCCTTCTGGAACCCCTACGATTCGAATGTTGGAATGTTTCAAGTTGTCCCAGAGGTTCCTAAGCCTCTCCTCATTTTTTTCAATTCTTGTTTCTTCATTCTGTTTCAGCTGGATGTTTATTTCTTCCTTTTGCTCCAAACTGTTGATTTGAGTCCCAGTTTTCTCCCCTTCACTGTTGGTTCCCTGTACATTTTCCTTTATTTCACTTTTCATAGCCTTCATTTCATCCTCTATTTTGCAACCATACTCCACCAATTCTGTGAGCATCCTAATTACCAGTGTTTTGAACTGTGCATCTGATAGGTTCGGTATCTCTTCATCACTTAGTTGTATTTTTGGTTTTTTGAAACTCTGATCTGTTTTTTAATTTGGGCCTTATTTTTTTTTTTTGTCTCAGGGAGCCTGTTATGCAGTAAGGGGCGGAGCCTTAGGTATTCGCTGGAGTGGGGCAACCCAGGTCTGGGTGTTGTGGCTCTGTATGTGGGGGAGGGGTCTGACAGGGAGCAATGCCACTTAACTCAGCTCTCCGCTGACTTTCAGTCACTTCCTCCGCTACCCACAAGCAAATTGGGCCCTTCTCGTGGTTGGCCAGTTTTGTAGGATCCTGTGGGTCTCTCCAGTGAACTCTCCTATGTGCCTGGGAGTTTCTCCCGCCGCATCAACTGCCACAGATTTTTTCAGTCAGAGGTTTTGAGGCTTTATTTCCCTGCACTGGAACCTTAGGTTGTGTGATCTGTGTGGCTCCCCAGTTGTTCCTCTCAGTTTATCTGCACGCAAATGTAGGACCACCTGCTCTGCCAGCCTCTGCCTCACCTGCCCTGGTCCTCCAGCTGCCTCCTTGCTGCAAGTCTTCTCCTCCCCGGCTGCCCATCTGGGCCCCTCCTACCAGTCTGGATGAATGTTTCTTCTTTAACTCCTTGGTTGTCAGACTTCCCATATAGTTCGATTTGCTAGCAGCTCTGGTTATTTTTTGTTTTTCTATTTGTTGTTGTCCTTCTTTTGGTTGTGCGAGGAGGCACAGTATATCTACCTATGCCTCCATGTTGGCCGGAAGTCTACTTTTTATATAATGTTGAGGAAGACTAGAAATTGTGGTCATCTTTTGAATATCCTAATGAAGGTTACACAGCATAGTCATCTGTGGAACCTAAAAGATTCACAGCTGTCCAGGCTCTATCCCCAGAAACTGATCAATTAGACCTAGGGTTGAGCTCCATGAAGGATTACAATGAAAATTCTCCACTGACAATCCCTGCACAGAAAAATACCAATTTTATTATGATCCTCGACTAATGGAGAAGAATTACTTTTTAATTTTAAATTTCTCATTTCTGTATTTCATTTTAAGATTGGGGGTTTTAGTACATGGATTATTGATAAAGGCATTTGTACACCTCTATGTACATCATTGCAGTAGAAGAATAGTGCTTATTCACAGAAAAACCTTAAAGAGTTGTGTCCATGGTCCAAATAGCACTATCCTGATTGGTCAGAATGAAGCCACTCTGATTAGTTGTTGAAGATGAAAATGAGGATACAGTAGCATGGCTCTGATTGGACAAGGAAAGTCATAATACTATTGGTTGAAATAGATATAAGGCTGATTCTGCCAGCAGCCAGGCATTTCAATGCAGGCTTCTTTCTCCCTAAAGTGCAACTTGTGGGAGAGGCCCCTGTTTTTAAATTTCAGCCTAATTAGCCGCCAGATGCCCTTCTCTACAAGTACCTTCATTCTCAGGCTCAACATATTAAATTTGACTATAGCTGCCTGATTGATTGCTCTTCAGGATTGCTGTACCAATCACATTACCTCAAGTACTGGATTATGTTCTTATATCACCACATTCCCTCCAACATTTGGCATTATCCAGCTTTTTAACTCAGCCAGTCTAATGTGTATATAGTGAGATCTCATTATTGTTTTAATTTGCATTTTCTCTGATTATTAATGATTTTAAGCATCTCGACAAAGTGCTTGTTAGGTTTAGAGTTTTCTCCTCTATAAGTTACTACTCATATCCTTTGACCGTTTTTCTGCTGAGTTGACGTTTTCTCTCGGTTGATATGCAGAAATTCATTACATATTCTAGAAGGAGTAATCCCTGATTGTTTCAGATATTGTGAATATCTTCTGTTCTATTTAGTAAGTTTGTTCTTGGTTTCTTTATACAGAAATCTTTTATTTCAATAAAACCATTCCACTTTTTGGCTGACATTAAAAAAAAAAAAAGCTGTATCCTACAAATAACTTAGGCAAATTCAACTCATAGCACTTAGCAAATGAACTGAAGTACTTTCTCCTACTAGTCAGGTCTCAAGCAGAAGCCAGTTACTTCGTTTAGTGTTGTCTAAAGATAATGGTTATCTGTTCCAAAGTTAGAAGGAAAACCACATTGGACTTATTAAGAAATGTACCCTAGAACTGAAGGGCAATTTAAGGAATTTTCAAGACTAACATTGACTCTATATCATATAACATAATCTACGTAGTAAAATGCAACTTCACCATATTGTCAAAAGTAAAAGTTATCAAGTATAATCATTTATCATTTAGTGCTTTTTTTCATCAATTTTTCTTTTCTTTTTAGAGATTAAGAAGCCACCAGTGGCACCCAAGCCAAAGTTTGTGGTGGCTAATAATAAGCCAGCTCCACCTCCTGTTGCACCCAAACCTGATGTTGTGATTTCCAGTGTTCTGCAGTCAACAAAGAAAACAAAACCAGCAATAGCCCCCAAACCAAAAGTTCTGAAGAGCTCACCTCTTTGTGACATCGGGCAGTCACCATCAAGAAAAATCATCGTGAACCTGGAAGAACATAAACAGGGATTACCCGAAAGCACTGACAACTCTACTTGCAAAAACACAGGGCATCAGAGCAGTGGTTGTACGTTACCAATGTGTTCCTGCCGTTCTGAGTGTATCCATAAGCTTGGGAATAGAGAGAATTTGTGTGTAAAGGAACTTGTCTTAGAGCCTGTAGAAATGCCTGAACATTTAGAAAATAGTAAAGTTGATGAGCCCTCTTCAGCTATAACAAGGAGTAGAAGTGATTTTAATGGTGAAATGGTCAAGAGCCAGAGTACAGTTGTTTTAAAGGCTAGCATCCTAGAAGAGAAGCTTAAAGATGTTTTAACACAACGAACGTCACCTTTTATTTCTTCACAGAAGCACAGATCCACAGACAACCGAGAAATGAATGAGGGCTGTTATTCCAACAGACAGTTCAGAATTAAATTTGCAGACTTGTCACCTTCCCTGTCCAACTTTGAAAAGGTTCCTGATCATCACTGCCACCTACAACTTCCTATCGATGAATTTCGAAATATTGAAACTTGTCAGGGTGGCAGTGATAAAAGCAGTATTTGCTTTCCTTCACCTGAACAAGAAGCTCTGGCAAATGGTAAAAAGAATACTTTTTTATCTTCAGATGGAGATAGTAAGAAATCAGAAGTCAAAGACCTTGGTCCCTTAGAAATTCACTTAGTACCATGTACTACAAAATTTCCAACTCCCAAGCCCAGAAAGACACGGGCTGCACGCCTATTACGTCAAAAGCACATAGATGCTCCTAGTGAAAGTACTGAAGAACCGGAGAATTTAGACAGTGACTCTTCTTGTCTTTTTGAAGATAGTTTGAAAAACAGTACGATCGGTGTTATTTATCAGAATGTTTTGTGTAACCAGGAACAGGTTGGCAAAGTGAAACCAGGAAATAAAAGTGAATTGGATGTGGACTCCAACAGTAACGAACAGAATTTAGTTGATTCCCAGAAAGCCGTGTGTCATGAAACATCTTCCTCTGAGAAAATGACACCTCCTTTAGATACAGACTCTAATTTGACTTCTGACAGGAAGTTAGTAGATGGTTCTCGTGTGTCACCTGCTGTGGACGAAGGGACCAGTTTTATAAGATGCAGTGCCCTATCTATGAGTCTGCCTAAGCAGCTGAAATTAGCTTGCAACAAACCTTTGCCCCCTACCTGTAACGTAGGAGTGTCTGTCCCTCAGATGCAAAAGGAACCTACAATAAAAGAAGGAAGTTCCTCAAGAATTGTCCCCAAAAAACCTCAAAGACACAGCCTGCCTGCTGCAGGAGTGCTTAAAAAGGCTGCCTCAGAGGAACTTGTGGACAAAAGTTCTTATCCCTCAAATGAAGAAACCAATTCAGACAAGGGTCCAGAAGGAAACCACGTTCGACAGTTGTGTGCCCCAAACCGTGATATGTTGTCTTCCTTTGATATGCCTAAACGGACTTCAGAGAAGCCAGTGTGGAAATTACCTCATCCTATTTTACCCTTTTCAGGGAACCCAGAATCCTTAAAGTCTATCACCATAGCCCCAAATAGTGAGCCTTCAACTGCCCTGACCAAGCCTAGAGCAAAATCACTGTCTGCTATGGATGTGGAAAGGTGCACTAAGCCTTGCAAAGACTCTCAAAAGAAAATCTCTTTAAAGAAGTTGCTCAACATGAAGCTGTCCATCTGTTTCACAAAGACTGACTTCCAGAAATTTTGGTCCAAGAGTAGCCAATTTGAAGATACAACCACTGGCAGCCTCTCAGGTGGAGAGGGAAAAGTGATAGAAAATGATTGGCATGGCTTGTTAGTAGAAGAGAAGAGAAATAAGCCCATCAAAGCGCATTCTGCAGATAACTACAGCCTGGAATCCCAAAAGAAAAGGAAGAAGTCTCGGGGTCAGACCAGTAGTACTAATGGACCAAGAGCTGAGTCTTTGGATGACCAAATGCTCTCTAGGGAGGCAGCATCTCAGGTGCCTTGCAAATCTGTTGCAAGCGGCTGTGCACTGGAGTATGAAAATATACGCCATTATGAGGAAATACCGGAGTATGAGAACTTGCCATTTGTTATGGCTGGAGGGAGAACACCAGAGTTGGAAAGGCAGAACTCCAGCAGCATGGAGGATACTGATGCAAATGTGTATGAAGTAGAAGAGCCATATGAAGCTCCAGGTGGCCAACTGCAACTTGGACCACCAAGACTTCAGCATTCCAGGTAACACTTAGGTGCCAGACAGACACTGCAACACTGTACTTTTACATGCATCACTGAAATTAATCTTCCACAACCCTATATGATAGGTAAAATCTCACACATGGAGAAAAACCACTTGGTGAGAAAGTAGATTAGTTAACTATATATTAAATTATTCCAAAGTGCAGTCTCCTCTATCATAGTCGGAATGGGTATTTGCAAGTGTGAAGTAGTTGACCTATCTTAATAGCTGATTCAAAGTATTTGAACCAGTAGTAGTAGGGACATAAAAGAACTGGACCAGAGAGGTCCCAGGGCCTCCAAGGCCCAACTTGGAAGGTATAGCTGGAACTAATGGGAGGAAATTGGCCAACTGAGTGAGCTTTATTTGCTAGGTGTAAAATATCTGAAGTTATTGAAATCCATGCATTTACTTACAGTGCCCTTGGTCAGGTGAAACCTCTAAATTTACAAGAGTTACTACTCTTTGAGGATTAGTTATTTTACTTGTTGAAGGCTATTAACTTCAGATGGATATAGGAAAAATGCAGGGAACACATTAATTATTCTCCTTTCTCGCTTTCGTATGGGTACTTTCTACTCTTGGTGTACCCACTCCATTTGTCTTATGGAAACCTTGCCCATCCTTGATGGTCTAGCTCAGCAATGATTGGCTTCAGGAAGCTTGTACAGTTACTTAGTAGGAAATACTTACTTCCTATTCTGACCTCCCAGTTATGTTCTGCTGTCCTGACAGCCCTTCTCTCAATCTGTCTTATGGTATGATTACTTACTGGTGTGTCCGATATTCTGTATTTGGTTTTAAGCTCCATGAAGAAGTCTGCTCATATCTTTTTGTCCTGCATGAGTCCAGGCAAGGGGCTTAATAGGGATCAGTAGTTGTTGGTTGGATACATGAGAGAATGAATGAAAAGAGGCAAAGGAAGCAACCACTGCAGCTGCTTCCTTCTCTCTCCATAGTCAAAGGGAGCCTTTGCATTGTATTTTAAAGTGTTGGTTTTGTATCTAACACAAAGGTCATGGGCCCTTTTGGAAGTCTTCATATTCTTCTTAGGTCACTAACTTCAAGCTTCGGAATACTCAGGTATTAAAATGGGACTTTTGTAGAAATATTAACATATGTGGCACATAATAGGGACCAAAAGAAAGGATTATTGAATGAATGAATAAATAAAATTATCTAATGAGATCTTAGTGCACCAAGTAAAATAAATTGTTCTTTCAGGTGTCCTAGCATTTTTCTTTACTCAAAATCCTTTCTGCCCTTCCTCCTGTGACCTATAAAAGATGACTTCCCACCCTTGCCTAACTTTTCTCAAAGCTAACACTATTCTGAACATTAGTACCTAAGCAAAAGCCTCTTCATTGGCATAAATATTTCCATTGAGAATTAGAGTTAGCTATCCAACTTAAAAAAAAAAAAACACATTTAACTCTTCATGCCTGCCCTTCTCTCATGGAACAATTTTTTGTTGGTACTGTCCTTTTAACACGCTTTTGTATATTGTGTGTGTGATGGGAATAAATTTGGCTTCTTTATGATAGGCTTAGCTCTCCATAGCTAAGATGAATTTTTTTTTTTCTTGAAATTGAAGTCTTGGCTCTTGGTGTAAATTTCCTGTTGGCCTTCGTGTTTAAATCCCAAGAGTTGGTCATTTTCTGTTAACACAAGCTATAAACTTCTGGAACTTGTTCTTTATCTGATAATGCTTTTTATACAATTAGGAGTACTGCTGCTCAGCTGGAGGGAACCAGGTTGGAAGGGGTTAAAGTACACAGCCAGCCAGGTCAGCTGGCTGGCATTCATAAAGAAGGTTCTCTCTGGAAGCCACAGGAAACCAAGGGCTGCTGGGAACAGGTTGCAGGCGGTCTAGTAGGGTGGACTAAGAGTGGATGAGCTCTGCTTTTGAATTTAGCTTTCCACAGAGATTTTTCTTCAGGCCTCAAGCAGGTTGCCCAAAACAGGCTTAAGACTGCTAAAATGTGTCCGCTGAATCAAAAGCCTGCAGTCAGAGGACCAGACTAACAGTTTTGCCTGCAAAATTGTACTTTTTGTAAGTAACATTGAATAGATGAGAAAGCAAAATCCAAGGCTTGGTGAGGAGGACACCTGGACACCCTAAAAATAAGGTAAATGAGAAGTGAGCTGACTGGATCCACGCTGAAATCTTGTTCCATAGTCTGGCTGTTGAAACTACAGACCTTCAGAGTAATTCAAAGTCCAACACCCTAGGGTTCTAAAATGATAAGAAAAATGCAAATGAACCCTGCTTAAGACTTTTCCGCTGGTGTAATCGGAAGATTGTCTAACAGTTTCTCAGCAGTCAGGGAAGAGAGTTTGGGTTTCACCTAGGGGACTAGTTCGTAGGGACTCACTGGTTTTTAGGGACTCACAGAGTCTGCATATGTAACCAGATTCCGGGTCAAACAGACATCTGGCAAGCTTGGGAGTAGCTGACCTTTAGAGTGTAGGTTTCGTGAATCCAACAGCTTAGCATTTACAAATTTGTAACAACACACTTATAATCTATCAGGAAATAATTATAAGCAATCTCCAATTCCAAATAGGGTTGGGTTAGTGTAAAAGTGCATGATAATTTGAAACTCGAAGTATATTTCCCAAAGAACCAGTTTTGGCAATGGTGGTAAAGGTTCTATTTTAGCCCCCAAATTATATTAACCATTAGTGGCCTGGCCTCCCCTTCTGTCTTCCCTGGTGAATTCTTCCTCTCAGCACTTCTTTGGCCTGAGGCCAGGGTGGGGTTGAGCACCAGGATATCAAGAGGAGCAAATCCACTAGGTCTGAGGCTGCAGGGTCTGTGGAAAGGGTGAGGTGACTAAGGAGGTATGATGAAATTGGGGGCCGGGCTTGCTGTGAGAAAGACTGTAAAGCAGTGGGAGTGATAATGAGAGAGGAAGGGCTGGGCGGTTACAATTTAGTAAGCAGTGGGCTTGCTTTCTCTCCTTTTCTCATTATCTTGTCCTTTCCCCTTTTCCCTTCCCATTCTCCTTTGCTAGCTGTATGATACTACTAGTTGAGTTCCTGACCCCTCGGCAAGAGTGAGTAGAAGAAAGTTGGGGAAGGCTGGATGGGGTAAGGAGTAGCACGGGGAAACCCCTGAGTGGGGAAGGAAGACCAGCCAAACCTGAAGGTGACGGAGAGTGAAGGGGTGTTTCCAAGGCTACTGTAGAAGCCGCAGGTTTTAGGTGTTCCCAGTTAGATCATCATTGGGTCACTGCTCTGGGTTCTCAAAAGCACTTTTGTTAAAAGATTGGGAGCCACTCTGGAGTATTCTGGTGTGTTTTGGGTACATTTATGAGCTCTCTTCCCAAAAGGTTTCAGTCAGAATAAATCTAAAACAACGAGCCAGCAACAGGCCTTTTTCTCTCACTGCGTGCAGGTGATGAGTGCTCAGTTCCTACTATTATTTAAAAAGGGTCATTTTCATAAGGAAGTTTCAACACTAAGGGCCTTTATTAAAGAGTTATGGGCAAATCAGAAATACAGTAGTGTCCAAATGTTGGGATTTCCCTCTTGAAGTTGTACCAGATTTCTTGATTCTGTAACCAAGAAAAATTTTCCCTGGAAACATTCCAAGTTTTTCCTCTGTTGTTTTTGTTTGTTCTTACTGTTTGTAAGCACTTCAGAGAAAACGTATGGTGATTGGGTCTTCCTAGGTAACCCCGCAAGTCCTCAATGTATTTATTCTAGATACTGACCATATGTCAAGCAGGGTGTATTCAAAGGTCAAAGGGGTTGCCTACCCCCAAGGAGCTTCTGTTCAGTGAGGCGGCAGACAATTATAGCGCGACATGGTTTTATTAATCCAAGCATCCTCTGAGTTGTACCCCAAAAGATGACTTCACAGAGGTGGTGACACTTGACTCAAGGCTTATAAAATGGACATGATTTGATTTGACATTTGGAGGTCATTTTGCAACCTTGATAAAAGCAACTTCTTTGGTGCTGTGGGCAAAGAAACCAGACTGCAAACTGAGGAGGACTGAGCAGAGAGGAAGTAGAGTCAGCAAATGTGAATTGCTGTCCCTTGAAACTTTGCCCAGAAGTCTCCATCTCTAAAGGTTCGAATTTATCTTTTGGTTTTCCTCAAGCGCCAGAATTCAAACTAAAACAAACTTCAAAATCATTAGTTTTTAATAAATTAGTATGCCCTCATCTCTGATAAAGGAAAGTACTGTTTTTTGTTTGTTTCTTCCACCATTTTAAACACAGGACTGGGTTTAAAGAGCTGCCAAATGGCATTACAAGTCGTCTCAAATCCCATTACGGCATTTGTGTTATAAATCATTAGTCCTGGTCTAGAAGATAGCTCTCTTGGGTTGCATCTACCATCTGGTGGTATTGTTGAATGTTAATAATGATTAAAGGGTAAATTAATAGCCCTACTGAACCTTTCTGTCTTGTCATAGCACGGATAAGATTATGCGCAGTTAAGATTATGCACAGGGGGTTGGGACTCATATATCTTAATAGCAGCCCTTTCCTGTGAGTTATTTTCAGCTTCGGCTCAGGAAATATCAAAAACTTGTATGACTCTTTAATTTTGTTTATTGTGCTGGAATCATCATAGCCACACAGTTTTGGCAAATATGTTTATATACTTACCCTACATTTTAAACTTTGGTTAGAAGCATTCGATTTTATTTCTTGGCAATAAAGCTTTTCTTTTTTCCTTTTAGATAAGTATTAGTAATTAGTTAAATTGCGGTATTTTGTCCAGCTCTATTGGTTTGGTCTTACTTCCTCCCAAAATATATAAGTGATATTTTATCAGATACATCAGCCTTAATGTGCTAGAGTGTAACTGTATACTTCCGGAGGTGTACTTTTAGTCAGAGATGAAAGAACAAATATTCTACATTGTGATTGTGTGTACACACACATTATACACAGACACACATCCTGTCTTGCTTAGGAAAACTATATTATTTTGAGATAGCTGTTATTTTGCACATTTTAAGGGGGAAAGGTGGCATTATTTTTAGAAATAATTGATTTCCCATTGCTGGGTTTTTATTCAATTTTTGAATATTAAAAGTCTAAACATTTTATAATTTAGCCAAGTCTTCATAAAATTATAACTAATTATGTCGGTGAGGCAGATATTGCTTTCTAATATGAGTTTTTAACTTATTTCTTAGAGAAATATTCCCAGTATGAACCTTTTGAGAAATAGCAGATGTGAGGGGACCTCATTCTTTCCCTAAGCATATTTAATTCCTATAAGGACCCAATAGGTGGAGATAATCAGATAATCCATTGATCTGTGAATATATAAGTAGAATGTTTGGAACTCAATGCATTTTTGAAGTAGCAATAACTGTGAGTAGGAGTTAGGTTCCCAGCCAGCCCGCAAGAACATATTTAGCTTCTAATATATGAAAAATACAATGGAAAGTAATAGAGAATGAGACCGTGGCAAGATTAAAACAGAGCAATAAAATTAAGTAAATAGTTTTTATGATTCTTAAATGCATTCAAAGAGGAAACGTTTGGTATGTTGAGGAGAATGTTAAGGGGAAAGGGAACAGGATGAAGAAGTGTAGAAGATGAACCTCGACTCACCAGTTCTCCAGGTGGTTCGGTGGAATTCCAGATGCAGGCTTGTGTTTGTACCTACGGGGATGAGTATGTTCTTGTTTCAGGTATCCAGAGAAATGCCTGTGCTTGTATATTAATTCTGTAAGCTTTCCATGTTCTTGCAGACATTTTATTTATTTATTTGGCAGACATTTCTTGTAAATGTGTCATCTGTTCCTGGCATTGCATATATTAATTTGGTATTTCAGGAAAGCCCTTTATTTTAAAAAGTAGGCATGTTTATATGAGCATATTTATTAAAACTGTATCAGGAACAAAGAGCAGCTTGAATTGTAGCACTTTGGGTGTGGGAAGCTGCAGAGAAGTGTTGAACTTTTTATTAAATGATGAGATTAAAAGTTAAGTTCAAGAACAGAATTGTCTAGTATTCTTCTGGGTGGTATGGAAAATCTACTTTGGTGGCTTAGTCTGGGTCTGGTAATTGTTTGTGTTCACGGATCTCTGGAGAGCAACAGAAGATTTTGCAAGTAGTTTTGACATCAGGCAGAGGTAATCTGTCATTGGAGCTATAAAAATTGGGCTGGCCAAATAGACTATCAGTGCAGTCAAGTATTATGATAGTATTTCCAGGAAGAATAGCTGTCTTCTGCAGTCGTCTTTCAGATTTCTCAGTCCTTGTGGTTTGCATGTATCCGTTTTAGTTCCGTATACATAGTGAATTGGAGTAAGGTTGTGTTTGATGTTATCATACCCTTTTCGACATAAGTAAGTTGAATTATGGAGATAGTGACTTCAGGAAAAATGGACAAAGATGGAAATACAACTGTATTAGTGGTTCTGGTCTCTACTGTTCGAGGGTCTGTTTACCAAACTCTCCCATTTATCAAAGTATTTTGGTTTCTGATTCAGGAAAGGTGAAATAATAAACACTGAACAAAGAAAGTTAGTTTCTGCTGAATGTTCAGATAAAAATAAAAAGGAAAACAAACACATTTAGCCTTTTTATGTTTGAAATGGTGTAACTGCTTGTTCTTTTAGCTCCTGTGGATTCCACTGAAAACTTTATTTTACTTAGATCATATGTTTTTTTGAAGTCAGTTTCTTGGTAACTTACTTGTAACAGTTGATATACTCTGGCATGTGTTAGTATTGTTTGAAACATTAGGAATTAAAGAATATGTTTGTATTTTAATAAATTTAAGATAGCTTTTTTTTCCTTAATCTGAAAAGCAGTTATGATTTGAATTGTGTGGCAACTAATTTCAAGTCTAGGAAGATAGATATAATGTGTAAAGAAAGAATAATTGGTAACCAGTTTTGTTGGGGGGTTTTTCCCCCCATCTTTCAGTTGGTCTTTAGATGTATGGGCAGTCACAAGAAAACAGTGATTTCCATTTCAATGAGTAGCTTTTTCGCTTCTTAACTTTTCTTTCCAGAGCTTCACTGTTAGGAAGAAACATGAGACTAAAACACAGTTCTCTCTACTGCCCTGTTAGTTTGTGGGAAGGACTTAGGAGTGGGCAGGGAAGGATAAATAATGAGATCATTCATGAGTCCAGGTCTGATTTATTTGGTAGCAAAAATCAGGGTGAGGAAACTTAAATAGGAACCTTCTGTATAGTTAGAAAATTTTGGAAATTCAAGTATGTCTTTTAATGGATTTAGGTTAAACATAATGATAGAATCTTTAAATTTTAGAACTAAGGGAGTCATTACCAATTATCCAGTCCAGCCTCCTCATTCACTGATGAAACCAAGCCCAGCAATACTTGACTTTCCCCACACCACAGTGATGGGAAATTGCAAAACCAAGGCTCCAACTTGGTGCTTCAGAATACCACACTGCCTCTTCTAAGGCTGTTGTGGACGCATTATGGAGAAGGTCAGCAAGATTTAGAAAACTCAAGTGATCTTGAGTTGTTCCAAAAGGGTTCAGGTTTGCTTGCACCACTGCCCTTTTTTCTGGTTATAACAGATATTGTTACCCCTATCAGGTAAGAGGGCTGCACGTAGCTGTACATGAACACAGGATTATATGACTAGATTTTTAATTTTTTTTAGATTTTATTTATTTTTAGAGAGAGGGGAAGGGAGGGAAAAGGAGAGGAAGAGAAACGTTGATGTCAGAAACATCTGTCAGTTGCCTCTTCAACAGTCTCTGACTGGGATCGAACCAGCAACCAAGGCATGTGCCCTGACAGGACTCAAACCCGTGCGTGACCTTTCTCTTTGCAAGCCGATGCCCAACCAGCTGAGCCACACCATTCAGGGCTGGCTCAATTTTTTAAAACAGTGATTTCGGGCAGGGGAGTATTCAAACTATGCAGGAACTTTCAGCCCCAAAAACGTCTGATCTTACTAATATACAGTAGAGGTGTACTATTTACTCAACATTTCTGACATGCCGAGCATTAAGTTAGGAGCTCTTGCATGAGTTATTTTGTTTCTACTATTCTATGGGATGGATATTATCTTATTTTTCAGATGAGGAAACTAAGAACTAATGAAGTTAAGTAAGTTGCCCAAGGACACACAGCTAATACTCACATTTTCCGATCCTGAGATATTGATTTTAAATCAGGACATGTTCATTTTATGCTGAGCCATAGGGCATTTGTTTTGCCATTATTTTATTTTTTATGTTTAATATTGGCTGAGGTCTCTAATCTTATACATAAGGGACAAAATATTACTGACCCTAATTTGTTTAAGATCTAGAGGGGAAAATACAGGAACACCTGCGGTGATATGTATAGACATTATTCAGCATTTCAGAGGCCCTAGATCTTCCATGCAAGAAGAGCTCATTAATTGGGAAGCTGTAACGGTTAGGAAATAGATGTTTCAGTGGTTGGAAACTGAACTAATCACACCATGTTTGCATTTAGTCAAGTTAGTGGTGGCCATTATTCAAAGCAAGTTAAAATGATTCCTGTCATTTAGCAGTTAACAAGGACATTAATGACACAGAAAGGATTATACATGTCTCATATTTCCCCACTGATTTTGAGAGTTGTTTTTTTTTAATCTCATTCCTCCTTGTTCCTCATTTCATTCTCTGTCGAGTACTTTCTGACCTTTAAAGCACTATAGTTTAATAGTTAATTACTATTTATGGTCCCCCAAAGTAAGTAATTTTTTAAGGCTGAAACAACTTTTATAACATATTATAAAATGTTACTTTATAAATGCCTTATTATCTTAATGAAAAAAATGGATTTAAATGAATAGTAAGGTTTTTTCCCCAAAGAGGTAGGTGATATATTCTCTCTAGTTGAAGGTTAGAGGAAGTAGGATTTCTGGAGCCTTTTGAGTTATGAGAGGGCAAGACCTGGAAAAGACCTGTAGAGAGCACATTTAGTTGGGCTGTAGGTTGAGAGGAATTCCCAGAGTTGTTGCTGTGGCCACTGATGTGGGTCTCAGTCACTGAGCCTGTCCATCAAGAGGCTTGCTGAATCTACCTCCAAGGTAAAACTGATTGAAATGCCTCTTTGTGACTTTTTAATTTGGCATCTGTATTCATCATGCCTAGGCTCAGGTGAACTTGCTTAGTCTCATTTGAAACAAAAAAATGTTGTAAATCATATTATAGAAAATATTTAAATTCCTTCTGTGCATACCCTGCTTGGCATTTTAACATTGTGTGTAAAATAATTACAGTGTTAATTATAACAGGCTGCTCTAAAGCAAGTCTGGTTTTACCTCTTTACTTGGCTGTGAAAGGTAGGTATGTGTACATGAAAGTACTCAAACTGTGTTTCATTTAAAATACCCTATAATTCAGACTTTTAATGAATTTGTAGTTTTTACTCCCAAGTTAATCCAAATTAGAATCAACCCAGAAAGAGCTACACAGTTAGCTTCATTTTCAGGATACTTTAGTATCAAAAAGCATGTAAGTATATGCTTACAGGTTTTAGTCTATAGGCGTAGATACATATAAGTTTTGCAGCCTGCCTCACTTGTTTCCCTGCCTCTTCTCTTCCCCATGATTTATGCTAAAGCAGAGAATGAAGAAGGACAGTGGAGAGATACTGCTCTGAAGGCTTTTGTTACAGGAGCCTGCTGAAATACCATGGCCTGGATCTGCCAGTTTTCCGTGACTGTTTTACCTGATGACAGTTGATTTCAAAGGTGTCTGGTTCTCATGTAAACTAGTGACATTTTAACTGCTCGAGGGGGTATTTTCAAGTGATTTTATTCCGTGGTAGCTAATCAGCGACTTCAGAGAGAGTTGGTCAGGACAGAAGTCAGAGAAATCGAGGACAGTTCTGTTCTCAAGGAATTTACAATCTGGCTTATCATTTTTTAATTGAAATTGTTATTGATATAACTCTAGATTCACATGCAGTTGTAAGAAATAGTACAGAGAAAAACTAGGTACACTTTAGCTAGTTTCGCTTAATGGTAACATTTTATAAAACCATAGTAAAATAACAAAACCAGGATATTAACATTGATACAATCTGCTGATCTTAGATTTCCCCAGTTTTAGTTGTACTCAGTGTGAATGTGTATTTGGTTTCATTTAATTTTATCACACATACAGGTTTGTGTATCATTGTCACCGTCGAGATAGTGAATAACTCCATCACTACAAAGATCCTTTTTGTTGCCATTTTTCACCCTACCCACCTCTTACCCACCTCACTCCCCAATCGTGGTAACCAATAATCTACTTCAAAACTTTTGTCATTTAAAAAAGTGTTGTATATAATGGAATAATACAGTATATAATCCCTTGGGATTGCCTTTTTTCTTTTAGCATAATCCCCTTGAGATTTATCCAAGTTGTTGCACGCATGAATAGTCCTTTCCTTTATACTGCTGTAATATTCCAGTTAAAGGACACCCCGTTAAAGCGTCATTTCCACTATTGGACTCTTACAAATAAAGCTATAATGAACATTCATGTACAGGTTTTTGTGTGAACATATATTTTCATTTCTATGGGATAAATGCCCAAACATACAATTGTGGTTTTGTGGTAATTGTGTTTAGTTTTATAAGCTGCCAGACTTTTTCAGAGCAGCTTTACCATGTTACTTTCCCACGAGCAATGAATGAGTGATGGAGTGGTCCAGTGTCTCCACATTCTCCTCAGCAGCTGGTGTTTGTCACCTTTTTATTGTACCCATCTGTAGGTGTTTTAGTAACATCCCATTGTGGTGTAATTTGCGTTTCTTTGATGGTTAATGATGTTGAATATCTTTCTTGTGCATAATTGCCATCTGTATATCCTCAAAAGTGAAGGTTTGGAGGATTGTGTTTATTTTTTGCCCATTTTTCTAATGAGAATTCTTGTTTGTTTGTTTGTTTTAGCATGATATATCTTGTAATTAAGTATTATTTGGTGTCCAACACCCTAGAGAATAAAATTCAAACTGTGTAGCTGAGTGTATAAGACTTCCGTTGCCTGGTTCCAGTGGCCTTTCTGATCTCATGGTCTTATCCGCCTATGTAAGACTGACTGACTGACATCACTAAACACCCTATTCCCTCTCCAAGACTTGTTCCGCTCGCTGGCACACCTTTTTCCCAGACACATCATCTCTCGTCCTTGTAGGCCTAACTCAAATGTTATCTTTCATGGAAATCTTGCCTTCCAGTGTCGGAGAGGTAACAAAATACCCCTTCCTCTACCTATCTACTTATCACTTACCCGATTTTATTTGTCTTTCTTATACTCCTATTCCTGTCAGTACCTTGTCTATTTATGTATTTGCTCATCTGTCTCCCATACTCGAATACAACCTGTATGAATGAGAGGCACTTAATGTTGTTACCTCCCTTTATCCCCAGTGCCTACAATAGTGCCTGACATGTCGTAGGCACCTAGTTAAGTATTTATTGAAAGGCTGAATGAGGAAGTGAATTTGTGGATGCTTGTGTTGCCAGTCCCTTCCATAGCCTATTGCCTGCCATATCCTGTTTCTAATATAATAAAGGCAGTAACTAACATTTACTATAATGATTCTATCCCAAGCAGTTCAAGGCACCCCTTTCCTTGGTCTCCTGGTGCACAGCTCTAACCCATCATTTTATCAAAAAAGAAACAAGTTATAAAAATATAAGAATAAATATTGTAAGAGATTATAAAGCCTTTGTTTCACTGGCCCCAGCAGATACCTGGCACAAAACAGGTGGTCCCATCTGAGTAAACAGTTATCAGGTTATATATTGCTTTTACTTGTGTGAGCTCAGAATCCAGCTGCATTTTGAGTAAACCAATATCCATCCCACTGACCAGGCTTACGGAATGCACAGGAAACATCTGTTAATTTTGGAAAGCAATTACACTGATTTGGAGAATTACTGCTATTTGCTAAAACAAAGCTCCCTTGGAGAAGAGAAGTTCAGCTAAAAGGCCTCACGTGTGCCTGTCTTTAGTGAGCTTTCCTTCCAGGTTACGGACCAGCTAAGCAAGAAACATTCCATTCCTCTCATTCCAGTAGTCCTCTTATCAAACCTGCAGGACGAAGCCCTGGGATCTAATTTGCACGCCAATCAAAAACGGTTTTTAAAAGTTTCCTAAGTAGTACAGATCTTAAGATATCTTCATGTGCTATTCAGAGAACACAGACAGTTGCATCACACAAAAAAGAAATTAAAGCTTTATAAGACTCTTCTTTAATGAGAGAACTATTCCTGTGCCTTACATGTAAGACTAAAAGGAAAAAAAATGTGAGCAGGCTGTACGAACCTTTTGGAATTAGCAAAAATGTATGAGGCTGTCATGAAGTCACAAGCCTGGGGAAGGGCCTGGTGCAGTTTTTATATATATGGGGAAATAATCAGAATGAGTTAGCTACAGAAAATGTTTTTTCCCATAAAGGATGAATTATCCATATAATTATTTCAGGATTTGAACATCTATCTGTCTGCCAAACTATATTATTTTATACTTTTTGCTTGTTGTCTCCAAATAAAACATGTTATTAACCCCAAGAACACAGACTTGTGAGAATCCAGATGGGAAAGATAGATGTAAGAGTCTTATCTGAAAAAGTTGTTAAATCTTTTAGAAAAATGTTAACTCGAGAAAACCTTTATCTTGTATTCTCAGTGTACAACTGATATCCCATGTCTTAGCTGTTCAGAAGCCAGGGAAGATATGCCATGGATTTGCACAGATAACCTGTGAAAACTCTTTAATACATTACATCTTTCCTCTTAATGTATTAATAGTATTTCTAGTTAACAGGTACTTATTGCACATTGTGTGCTGAGCATATTATTTGGGGAAGTGTAAAAGAAACTTTTAAAATGAAAATTGGCACTGAGGCTTTAGTGAAGAATGTAAAATAAAGATCTGAAGGGGTGAAAGTTTTCTATGATGATTACAGAAATGGGTTTTGGTCTCATTAAAATATATGAAATCTTTTTGTAGGGCAAAATTGAAAGACTGCAAAAATAAGGAAATAACATTAGCTCTAGTAGGTTCGGGAGCTTTTTTTGATGGTAAAATGAGTTAAGGTATGTTTTTATACCCAGTGGTTACAACGTAACTGTTAATGCTTTCATACAGTAGGCTGGGAGGAGATCTTAGTCATTTTCTTGAATGTGGTCTTATTAGATAGACTCGTGATGGTAGTAATACTAAGTGTCATTACTTCTTATTGAGTCCTCTTATTGTTACGACACAAAGTATTTTTGTATGCTCTTCTGTACTCTACAGAGTAATGTCTTCTCTGCCTGCTCACTGAAATCTAGACCACAGTAAATATTTTTGCCAATGCCCGTAGGTAGATTCCATAAGTAAAATCTGTGAATGTGAACCGAGGTGTTAGAGTTTATAGCAGCTCTATTTCAGTATACTTACCTGATGTTAGGATAACAATAGTCATTCTTCCCTGGGTTTACCTTACAGGTTTACCTAGATGGGGATAGACAGTCTAGAGGATTAGAAGTGTGTTTATGTATAGCCTGTCTACAGGAAGTATATTGAAAGTCAGTGCCATAATCCACATGCCAACGTGGTGTGATTTTTTTTTTTTTGCACCTAGGAGGAAATCCAGATGGGAACAGCAGTTTCCAGCCTCTCCTTTCCCTCACTTTTGACCTTTTCTTCCCAAGTAGAGTATTAATAAAAAATAAGTGTTTATGGGGAATGCTTGAAATAATTGAGATTAGTAAACTTGGAGAAGGGTGAATGGGAATTTTCAATTCTTTCTGTATTAACTGTTTTACATTATAAAAGTTATATAGAACTTAAATGTGCACAAAGTGAAAAGTAAAGCACTCCCTCCTTTTCCTCATTATCTCCTTTCCAGTTCAGAGAAAAGGTTTTAGGGGGGTTTTATTTGTTTGCTTTGTATTTTAGCATGGAAAGTTTTAGAGTAAATGGAAAGTTTAGGGCTAGTTAATCTCTGTGCCTATGATGCCATTGTTATCTGGGAGGCGCTCAACAAAGGGAGAGGCTGTCAGCACTGTTTCCCCCTGGGCAGGAACAGTCTTCCTTCTTGTGTGTCACCTCTGTGCCGAACACAAAGCCTGCTGCACCACAAAGGACAAGGTACCTCATGCCCGCATCTCGGATGGAGGGATTGGATGGTGCTTTGTCTTTCTGCCTGCTCCTTATTACTCTCCTCTTCTCTTTCCCTCCCTTCTTACTGTTTTCTGGAATTTTAATCTCCCACTACTTCTCTCCTCTCCTCCTTTTTTTTTTTTTTTGGTGCCTTTAGCTAGTGGCAGACCAGTGTTTTGAAGTGCTGTCAACTGGCCTCTTTGCACTTTAGTCTAGTATGAAAACCTGTATTTAAAAAGAAAAATAGGTACTTTGCTTTACATTGCAGGGTGAAGTTCATCTTCATTGCTTAAGTGACACATGCTTCTTATGTCTGTCACAGGCCTTTTTAGTTTGTGTCACTCATTAAGGTTGTCATCATTATAATCCTTATTTACCAACGAGGGATGAAGCAAGCATTTGTTTTGGTGACTGAAGTTCTTTATAAATTGGAGTCATTATCATGATATGTATGAAACTATGATTAATCTGAGCTTTGGGATGTTGCCATAAAAGCAGTAAGCTGGCCGAAAGACGCAGTGAAATTAAACGTGAAAACAAGCCCAGGGGTGACCTGCTGCAAAACCATGGCTCCCGTGAACTCATTGCAGGAATTCTTTACTCAGACGTGTGTGCTGGGATGAGCTGTTTCACATGACCGATAATGCAGAAGTTTCCCTCTGAAGTCATTTTTTCATACAAGTCTAGACTCTCAAGTGTCTAGAGTAATTTTTTAATGTTAGAGATCACACTCTAAATACATAGATATACACATAACATATATACTTATGTATACATGTATATATATGAGGAGAAAGAAAGTGTCCATAAGTGTGTGAGCTTTTTATGTACCAGCCATTGTTGTTAGTGAGTTATTTATATTAATTCATTTAGTCCTCATCGAGCCCTGTCAGGTAGGCACTGTTACTATCTCCATGTTATGGGTGAGGAAACAGGCACAGTGAGTTTAGGAGCTTACTCAGTTTCATTTAGCTACTAGGAGATAAGATCCAAACACAGGAAATTTTGCTCCAAGGCAAAATTTTGCTTCTTCTGGCTAATCTACTATCCTAGGGGTCAGCAACCCTTTCCATAAAGGGTCAGATGATAAATGTTTTGATTTTATAGGCCAAGTGGTCGCTGGTGCAGCTTTTCAAATCTGCAGATATAGTGCGAAGGCAGACACAGACAGTACAAAATGAGTGTGTGTGGCTGGGCTCTAATCAAACTTTATTTGTGGACACTGAAATTTGAGTTTTATGTAATTTGCTGTTGCCACAAAATATTCTTGATTTTTTTTCACCATTTAAAAATGTAAAACCCTTTCTTAGCTCACAGGCCTTAAAAAAAAAGAGGAAGCAGGCTAGCTTTGCCTATACATACTATCCTATTTTTTGCAAGATATTAGGATAAAGTCCATTCATTTATCCATTCATGCAAGAGGTGGAGAGATCAGGCATCATATTAACATCTGGCATTACCAGGTGTGAACAAGAACTTCCAGTTCCCCTTGCTATTTGTTTACTTAATGGGCTGTGGTGTTCTCCCTCTTTGCATGTCTGCTTTTTAAAATTTTGTCTTTATTTCCTGTCTATTCCGTACACCAGGCATGTTCACATGGTCTCATTTAACCTCATAGCCTGTGATTTTTCTCAACTTTACAGTTTAGGGAAATATAAAATTAAAGAGCCTCTCCAGTCACACACAGCCAGGTGAGTGGTGGACCCTAGATTTAAATGTGAGTTTGTCTTAGGCTGAAGCCATTGCTATTTTCTTCTCTCCTCTGCTGCATTTTCTTTGCCTAGATATATGTGAAACTTGATGAAATGTTTGTGACCCTGTCCAAAGTGAATCTGTTTATCTCACTCCTTGCATGCATGTTTATTTTCACTTTCCTCCCATTTTCCCTGAGTCTAGCTTTTGAAGATGTTACCCAAGTTTGACAGCAATGTTATGATTTTTCTTGGATTCCCAGTTAAGTAAGCTAAAAATAAACGCAGAGCTACTGAGCAGTGTAACTTGTGGAAAGACAGGCTGATGCATGGGATTAAGAGTGGTGAAAGGCCCTGGCTGGCGTTGCTCAGTGGATTGAGTGCCAGACTGTGAAGCACAAGGTCACCAGTTCAATTCCCAGTCTAGGGCGCATGCCTGGGTTGCTGGCCAGGTCCCTAGTAGGGGGGCGCACGAGAGGCAACAACACATTGATGTTTCTCTCCCTTTCTTCCTCCCTCCCTTTCCCTCTCTCTAAATAAATAAAATCTTAAAAAAAAAAAAAAGAAAAGAACAGTGAAAGAAACCTATGCCCTCTCCTGGTGCCCTCAACAACCTCTCAGTCATGAAAAAATGGACCTTTGTCCCCAGAGAAAGAAATAGGTACCATACGGATTTTAGGGGTTGTCAGTGATCCACAGTTGGTTCTTTTGTGGATAGTACCTGAGGACGAGACATAAGTAAGAATTTTTTATATATAGTTTTAAATAAGGAAGTGGACTGATTGATTCATGAGCAACAATTTAACCTCCCCCTCTCTGGCTCCTTAGGGGCCCCCAAGAAGCTTACTGTCCTTTCCCCACGGCAGTGGGGGATCCCAGTTACAGCTCGTGGTTCCTGTTAGAGAGTGGGAACACTCAAGTAAGCTTGGATAAAGTAAGATCTGGACTGAAAGCAGATGTCCTTTAAGTTTAACCACTGGTTTCCTTGTAATTCCCCACTATTTTATTATAGTGGGGTCTGTTTTTAATGTAACCTGGAATATGTCGTATTTCTGTAGCCCATAACATTAATACCTTTAACTTCAAAATTGCTTGAGTTTTTCATGGCAGAATCTCTACATCAAGCTAACTTTGTATACCTTTCAGTATAATTTCTCACCAGTGCCCCTGCTTTGTACTTAAGGATCCCAGAAATGGCACCTTATGTAATGGCAGTTTAAATTACCTCCTATTCACACTGTTTTTGAGGAAGGGATTCCTGCCCTAGGATTGTGGGGCTGGCCAAACCCGTGACACTGGACCGATGAGCTTGGCAGCAGGTTATCAGTAGATTCGTCATTGTTAAGTATGCGAAAGAGTTTATTCTTGTATTATTATTTATTGATTATTGTATTAGTTTCCCTATGAACAAGTGTAAATCTACTTTTAATAATACAAGACTAAACTCTTAACACACTTAGAACTGTAAACCTACTTTTACCCTACCCTGTACTCACACTCCAGGGGACAAGGACATGGCACGCCCCATGGGGCCACACTGATGTTGCATTTGGGAATAAATTGAACCACCAGGCACTGTGGGAGGCAGGCTTTGTAGTTTCAGGAGGGTAGGGTGCCCTCTGGTTCCTGGGGGAGGATGTGATTAGCTAGTTTGAATAATTCCACCCTTTGGCAAGGAACTATAATCCTCTACTCAGGGCTAAGTCAGAACCTTCTGTGATAAAGAAGGATGTTTGGCTAGGGGACCTTACCTGAGGGGGCCAGACTAGGAATGGCAACTTACAGTTAGCCCATTTGGGGAATTCTTGGTTTTCCCCAGATGTCAAGGCAGAACACAGTGTTAGGCCTTATACCGTAGCGGTTTCCCGCTGAGTCACAATCAAGAGCATAGCATGGACAGAGGGAATGGTCATATTTTCCAAAAGTTTCACCACTCGTTCAGTGGCTGTTAGGATTATGACGAAAAGACATTAGCAGAAGCACTATGGCATGTATAACTGACACAAAAGCACGTGATCAGCCTGTTGGAGAAGTTCGTCAAAGGGGGAGCTGTTTATTTTTACTCACTCAGCAGCCAGTCTCACCGCCCTGGCTCTGCTCCCCCTGCTCCCTTATTCTTGTGTAAGAACCAGGGGGAGGGGTTGGGTTTGTATCCCAAATCCCATCATGGATGCAGGTCGCCTCTTCTGCCTTGGCTGCTTGCCAGCTATGTTCGTAGGGACCTCTCTTCCTTGGCGGACTCTCCTAACTTCTCATCACGTAGAAATGTCCCCAACCAGATCACCCCCCACATCACTGGCAAGCCGTTGCTCACATCATTTCTCCCACTTAGGATGCCTTTGTTCCAGCTTTCATTTGTTGGGGTCTGCTCTCTCAAGTGCTCGTACCTCAGGTCTCTCTGACTGCCCCAGCCTTTGTGGGGTACTTATTTTTCTGGGTCGGTAGCCCTGAGTATCTTTGCACTGTTTTTAACATTTAACATACTCTTAACTTTTAGTTCTCTTTTTAGAAAATAGTCCCTGCCTTTGTCCTAATTACTATAGTTATTTCAACCTTTTCTGACTTTATCAGTTTAGGAAAGTTTTATGCAGCAGCTAAAAAGAGAAGCAACCAATACAATTTACAGTTTGAACATTATCTATAACTCATTCTATTAATGATCTTCACCTAGTGCCTAAAATAATATATGATAGATAATAAGCCCTCAATAAATATTGATTGAAATAAGTGGTATAGCAGTTTTATATATATGAAAATATATGTATTCTTGTGTATATGTGTGTTTGTGTAAATTTGTGCACATGTGTGTTTGTCTAAATGTGTAGTCATCCCAACGTCATTGTTCCTGGTGGCCTTTATTTGGTGTGACACTACTGAGTTACACATTACATAACGAGGAGGCAAAGGGAAGAAACGATGTTGGGTCAACCCTAACTTCATTTGACTTTTTAAAAAAATTTTTCAACAGCTTTGCTACAATGACAAAACTGACTTGGGAACCTATATTTTATTTGGAGGTGATTCTAAGCCTCCTGGAATGCTTTTCTATTTGTATTAACAAAAGTTTTTTGTCTGCATTTCTTTTTTCTAATACGATTTTGTATTGGCTTCAGGTGTGCAGCATAGTGGTTAGACAATCACATACTTCCAAAGTGTTCCCCTTGATATTTCCAGTACCACCTGGCATCCTACATAGTTATTGCAATATTATTTACTATATTCCCTACAGTGTACTTTACACCCTCATGATTATTTTGTAACTACCAATTTGTTCTTCTTAATCCCTTTACCTCTCTTATTCAGTTTCCCAACCCCCCTCACCTCTGGCAACCACTAGTCTGATCTCTGTGAGTTTGTTTCCATTTTGCTTATTTTTATTCTTTAGATTCCACATATAAGTAAAATCCTATGGTATTTGTCTTTCTCTGACTGATTTATTTCACTGATCATAATACCTGCTAGGCTCATCCATTCTGTTGCAAATGGTAAGACTTCATTCTTTTTTATGGCTGAGTAATATTATTTATATATGTATATATACCACAGATTTTTAATCCACTTGTCTGTTGATGGACACTCGGGTGGCTTCCATATCTTGGCCATTGTAAATAACACTGCAATGAACATAGGGGTGCATGTATATTCTTTTCAATTAGTGTTTTGGGTTTCTTTGGATAAATACCCAGAAGTGGAATTGTTGGTTTATAAGGCAGAAATGCAAATTAAAACCACGGTGAGAGCCCTGGCCAGGTATATCAGTTGGTTAGAGTGCCGTCCCATTACACCAAGGTCATGGGTTCGATCCCCTGTCAGAGTGCATACAAGAATCAACCAGTAAATGCATAAATAAGTGGAACACAAAATCCATGTCCCTCTCTCTCAAACCACGCCCCCCCATGAGATATTACTCACACATGACTCTGGAATGTGTGATTCCATTAGGGAAATAAAGTAACAGTAAAAAGTTTTTTGTGAAACTAAATAGAAACATTTTTCTGGTGCAAATTGTGAAACAATTTTATATAGTTGGCATATTATTGTATATAATGGTAACTTTGTTTTTCAATTTTTCCATGTAATGTTCATCCTTGAAGTTCTTAGTCGTATTTTTTTCCACTCAAATGTGATACATATGAAAGCAGCCAAAGGAAACACAATCAGCAAGTCATAATGAGCAGCATTTGCAGAAGAAGTATCACAACATCCTGAGGACAAATTGGTTCTGTTCAGTTCGGGCCAGGAGTAGAAAGCAGAGGAAGAGAAAGATCATAGCAGTTCATATTTGCATGTTGTGATTTGGCAGTGAGGGAGAAACTCCTGAAGGCGAGGGTGGTGGGATGAACTTCTTTCTTTAAGTTTGGGAAGAATTACACACTACACTCTTTGTTATGGGGCTCAGATTTGTCAACGGCAGAGACCAGGATTCAGTGATTTAAAAGCATTCTTCAGTTAATGCTGCTTCTCCTCTTCCTTTCTCTGCCATCCTTATTCTTCTCCCCTCATACTTGCTGGAATTGTTAATTTAATGGACTTCACGAGGGTGTTTTTGGTAGTGATATCTGGCTTGGCATTGTGCTGGTTTTATGTTTCCGAAAACTCTTAGGGCACATGGATTGAATAAACACTTTTAAAAAAGACATTTCCTTCTAAAAGAGAAATTATCCTTGATGTGACATCTTACCTGAAAGACTAATTTGATATACCCCCAGTGGAGGATGTTCTGTACATATAAGAAACAACATAAAAATAAGTAATTTTTTTAAAAAAGTGATGGCATTAAATAATTATCGCTCCAAATATATAGACCCTTGCCATGTGGAATTGAAGGGACAGTTCCCTAATCAGAGGGAATTTATTTCTAGGCTTTACATTCCTCCATTTTTATTCCAGTGTACTTGAACAAAATTATTTTCTAGAAGGAGAACTTACTGTAGAATCAAATCTGGTATGGAAATGGTGGCCTGGGGAAGTGGTCCTGACGCTGTTGGTTGTTGTTGCAGCTTGCTTTCCTTTTACTTCGATTTTCAAATTATGATATAACTGCACAGGAAGGTGTGGAGGAAACACTGTGTCCTGTTTCTTTAACCCCAGCGCAGACAGTGGTAGGACGTTATCTTCCTACAGTGAGAAGGAAAGAGAAGGAATGGAAGAGCCTCGAACTCAGTGACTGTCATTGGTAAAGAATCCGCATTTCATTATTAGAAATCTAAAATTGTCTAGGTGGATTTGAAAGCTGTTTACAATATGGGGAAATGTAGGTTAATCAACAGTTTTTCTCTGTTTAATCATGTAGAGATGAACATGTAAATGTGGATACAAATGCCATCTTTCCTGATTTTGCTGCTAAACTCATTATCATTCCTTTAAAATAAGACTTTTGTTAACATATTTCTGTTTCAGTTGCTGTCACTCCCATTTTGCTGGTGACTGTTCATGAAACCTCGATGGAAGACTAGAGTTTTTCCTCGTCTCTTTACCCTAGCCCTGATGATACCTCTTCTTCCATTCAGCCCTCCCTCTCGACTCCTCATGTAGCCACCCTGGTTCGGGCTGCCTGCGCTGTTGAAATTACCTTCTAGATCTCCTTCCACTTCTCCTGTCACTGTGCCCACCCCCAGTTAGTTCAAGATTAATCTTCTCCCCAAAGCTTCAGAAATCATAAATTGTCTCTACTGTTTACCATTCAGGTGTGTGGGAAGCTCCTTTAACTTTGACTTAAGCTATGAGATCATCAAGGGGCTCTCACTGATGCTAATGGGAATGTCCTTTTCCCTGGTAGATGGAGGCGTTGGGCAGCGGCTGTGCTTACAAAGTTTGACAGAAGAGGTGCCATTCTCTTCCCTACAGCTCTAATAAGAAAGAAGTATGGTAGTGCCATCCAGCCTGGAGATCTACTGGAAAATTTGAGTCTCCCTGTTAAAGGCTTATAGGATGCATATAAACTCTTCAGCTATTTTTCATGCCCCTTGACAGCCTGGCGCCTGTCATCTTCTCCAAGCTCGTTTCCATTAATTACTGATAGGAATCTCCTGATGCATCCAGAATGTTCTTTTTGTGTTCTGAATACAAGCATTCTCACTTCCACATCATTGATTGTGCTGCTTAGGATGCCTCTTCTCCTGTAAGCCATATACTCTTTTCAGTATTCCCATCAAATACTTCTTTATGATCTCCACTACCATAAATGCATACCGTCTAAATGTTCCTGGACGGGTCATTGCCTTCTAACATCATTTTTGTTTAATCAGTAAAAACTTACGTGTCAGTCAGTATGCTGGCGATTCAACTGAGAACAGTTTCCTTGTCCTTAGGAGTGTACATTTTTGATTTAATGAAGTGTTAGTTTGCAGAATGTACAGGTAGGGGGTTTGTTGTTCATGCATCTTCAGCCACAGCTGGGGCAACCCCACCTTCAGTGTTTCTGGTGTACATTACTTCAGTTCTGTGCTTTGAAACTAGTTTAATAAGTCCTTTACTTACTAAATAAGGAGCGCCCAAAGGGCTGCCCTGGCCAAGAAGCTGCAGATCTTCCGTCTCTCTGAGACAACAGCTGGGGTTATAAGCCTGTAGTTGGGAACTTCATTACAGGGTTTGTCATATGGTGCTTTCTCAAGCAAGACTAGGTTATTGAGCTTGTCCTGAGCTTTGCCTTTGGACCACTTCTTACATTTGGCCTTGCCCCCAGATTCCTTCACGGGGTCTTTGTCTTTTTTTGGCTGACTTTCCAGCATGGTGAAGCTCAAAGAGCAGCTGCTACCACTGCTACCTCGAGAAGATGTTGGACAAAGAGTGTATACTTTAAATTTACCACCAGGGGCGGTCAAATAGGATCAGATATGATTCAGAGTCAGGAAAATTAATTGGGGTTGTGGAGGGGTGGTCAGGGTAGGAAAGCAATTTTCAGAACTAAAATCTCCGAATGTTTTATGGCAGCATGTTTTGATCTACGTCATTGTAATATTTAAAGCTTTTTTCCCTTGTTCTTAAACATTAACTTTTGTAAACATTTTATATCCCTAATGGTTACTCTTGGTAATAATAGCTTTCCAAATGTTAAGAAAAACCTCTCAGCTCCCCTTTTAGACAAAATAAATGTAATTTCCTCAAAGGTGCCACAGCTCTATAACTGATTATTTGAAATTTTTATATTGTTGAGTCCAAAAGAATGCACGGATAGGCTGATCCAGAAAACCCAAATTACTAGGGTTTTGTTGCAGCCAGCTTCTGACTCAGTGGGGTGCGGCTGGACCTGAGGTTTTATACTTCTGAGAAGCTCCCTGGTGATGCTGAAGCTGCTCGTAGATTGAACATGTTCTGAGTAACAGGGTTTTAGAGACTTAGTAAGGGACCAACAGTTAAGGTAAAAACGAGTAAAGGTCTGTGTTTCCTCTATTTACATCAGTGGATCCTGCAGGCTGTAGATCTGCTAACTCTCATTTACTCTTGTTAATCTAAATCAACTAATTACCCAGCTGTGGTGGGCTCATCTCTGGGCACCCAGAGGCAGGAAATCATCTATTTTTCATCCCTACCACTCCCTGGGGAATGAGTCTCCTTCATGTCATGGGGAATATGATAAGGTGTGCACCCACCTAATTGAAGCTGATATGATTCCACATGGCCCTCCAGGCACTGAGTAATAGGAAACCCCGTCTTTGGCAGGGGAAGTGATTTTTTTTTTTTTTTTTTTGGCATTCTGCCTTTATCCAACTGGTTTGTTTAACAGTTGGGCTCCAGGAATGGCATCTGAGGCAAGTCTGTGTCCTACAGGAACTGGCAGAATAGTTTATCTTAAGCTTTTAAGATTCCCGTTAGCAATTTCCGTAATTTGTGGGATCCTTGGCCATTGAGTGACCTGCCCATGACTTGCTAAGTTGCCTGCCAGAGTGAAATGCAACTCTCTTTATTTTGCCTGAGTGCTTCCCCTGATGACTTTGTGGATTTTTAACTAACTTCTGTTCTGTAGATATTTTTACAGACAGGAAAGCAGTTCTCCCGGGCAGTTTGTTCCTGAGTCTTACAACCAAAGCTAGAAAGTATTATTTCTGTCATCTTCCTGGGGAACTTTGCTATGGAATTCCCCCCACTGATTGGATTGCAACAATGGCTTTTAGATTCAAGAGATCTCTCTGAATACTAAGTGTGAAATGATGATGTCAGGCTGGTGAGGAAGAATTGGTAAATGGCCTGGTACAGTGGCTTCACACTTGGGCATGTATCGCCTAGGGGCCCTGCGCCACTAGAGTTTCTGAATCAGCAGACCTGGAGCCGAGCCTGAGAATTTGTTAACATCCTCTTTCCTCCCCATGTCTTAAGATGTGGTTATAAAAAAGGAAATTGGTTATAATCAGGGAGGTGGGCACATATCACATTAGCACGTGCATTGTTGATTGGAATAGCCATCATTACCTCCCAATCCTTGTAAGTTTACTAGCTAAACAAAACAAAGAGACCCAATGAAGCAGCACCTATTTTAATGTTCCTTTTGTGGTAACCCAGCCCATGTCCTATGAGGCTTCTTGGTTTGTACTAATAGAGACCTCATCTTCTAGAGTAAGGATATATTGAATCATTGGATGGGGGCACCTGGGAAACTTGCTTCTCACCCACCTTCTGATCCAGAAAATACATGGTTTTCAAAGTCATTATTTTAAAATGAAAATGAATATGTGTTTTGACAGCTGAGTTGGGGAAGGGAAGGGGAAGTTTGATTGATCTGGCTGTTTCTATCCCCCTGAGTCCCTTAAATGTACCTTGCTTACATCACATGGATAAGATGGTTGATTTTGTTTGTTTTTTGGTAATACTCCTTGTTTTTAAAGGTAACTATTACTACACTTTCTGTTGAAGCAGTTCTGGAGCATCCCAGGAGGGATACAATGATCTGGACCTTGGTCTTGGAGACCTTCCTTCGGACGAGGAGGAAGTCGTCAACAGTTCTGATGAAGATGATGTCAGCTCTAGTTCTAGCAAAGGGGAGCCTGACCTGCTGGGAGATAAACAGGTAGGTGTTGCTATTTAATTGTGTCTACTTTTGTGCTT
This sequence comes from Desmodus rotundus, assembly GCF_022682495.2. Lineage (NCBI taxonomy): Eukaryota > Metazoa > Chordata > Mammalia > Chiroptera > Phyllostomidae > Desmodus > Desmodus rotundus. The sequence goes on along the minus strand of NC_071389.1, from coordinate 181,977,662 downwards.
GTTGGTTTCTCATGAAAGAAATAATATTTATCAGTATGATAGACACAAAAGCCCTAGTTTTCTTAAAATTTATAATTTTTAAAAATTTAAACTTAATTTTTGCTAAGATGAGCTCACATAATATCTGGCAGTGAAAATCAGCAGGAATTCTGTCAGTCAGTCCAGGTAAGATAGAAGCCTGCTGGAAACTCAGGTGTCCTCTTAAAGGGCCTGCACATAAACTCTGCTCACAGGCACTCACATTGCTCTCTGGTGTTGGGACAGTGGCTCAGGTGGGCGTCAGAGACACACAGGGTGAAACTGAGCTGTGTGGCTGCTGGGTGAGGGTTGGAGGGACATCCACCATTGTCCCTGTGTTGAGTACTCCTCCAGCACAGCTGACAGGCACCGTTTCTTCTTTGTTGAACCTTCCCCGACACGGACAAATCTGAACCTGCATTAGCCTGGTGAACTCCACTAGCCCCACTGACGACTACCTGAGACCCTGCCTCACCCAACTCATGCATGGCCCCAGGCTCTTTCCTCTGTAGACCAGCTTGGGCCCACATTGCAGTTGTTCTTAAATAACTTTTGAGGAATTCTGGTCAAGTTGGCTGGGGGCTGGGACGGTGGTGGTGGCTGGGGAGCTGGGGTGGAGGGGGGAAGAGAGGATGTCAGAGACACACAGGGAGCAACTGAGATGTATGGATTCAGGGCAAGGGATAGAGGAACAGCTTCCCTTTTCTCTATGTTGAACCATTTCCTGCGTGACCAAACCTGATTATGCTTTAGCCTGGTGAATTCTACCACCTTTTTCCTGATGATTCCCTAAGATCCCATCTACTGCAAGGGTCTGCAGGCCCCACATGGGTAGCAGCTGGCCTTGGTATACCTGAGACTTTTGCTGTGGTCTAAGGCTCAGCACTAGCACCAAAGATTAACCTAGTGAACACCATTCACTGCATCCTGGTGGTTTCCTGATGCCCTGCCTTACCCAACTCTCATACTCATACTGGCCAAGGTTCTTTCCATGGCTGAGTCTTATAGGCAGCCAGCTGGCAGGTAGTGGCATGTCTTGGGGTGCCTTGGGCCTTTTGGTGACCTACTCATGGCCTAGTACTGGTGGCAGCTAGCCTTGAATCACAGTGTGGCGTCTCCTACATACATCCAGGCCCAGCCCAGGCAACTACCAACTGCAGATCACTTTGTAGCTACTAACAGGTAGTCCTGGGCTGGTCATAGTCAGTGTCTGACATTGGCTTGCACTGGAGTCTGCAGAGGCCCTGGGACCAATATGCCCAGTGGCTGGATTCAGACCACAACAGAACACCACCCAATTAGCTCCATAAGAGATAACTCGGCAGTACACAGACCCTATGGGGTGAATCCCACTCTCCGGGGTCAGCCGCCACAGAGCAGCTTGTAAGTTGTGGTCATACCCAGTACTCACAGCCAGTCAGCCTAAGGGTCAGTTTCACCCATTGACGTGCCAACAGCAATCAAGGCTCAACTACAGCAGGAGGGCACACACAACCCACACGAGGGACGCTCCTGGAGCATCTAGCTCAGGTGATCAGGGTGACTGTGCTATTGGGCCTCACAGGACACCTACTTCATAAGGCCACCCTGCCAAGACTGGGAGATGTAGCAACTCTACCTAATACATAGAGACAAACACAAAGAGGCAGCCAAAATAGGGAAGCACTGAAACATTTCCTAAATGAAAGAGGAGATAGCTCCAGAGAAAGAACTAAATGAAATGAGGCAGGCAGTCTACCAGACAACAGAGTTCAAATCACTGGTTATAAGGATGCTCAAGGAACTTAGTGAGCACTTCAACAAAGAGATAGTAAGCATAAAAAAAGAACATAGAAACCTATTTGAAAAACTAATTACTAAAAACTTCCCTACCCTGGGGAAGGAAATAGACATACTTGTCCTGGAAGCAGAGAGAGTCTTAAACAAGCGGAACACAAAGAGCTCCACACCAGGAAACATCATATTAAAATGGCAAAGGTTAAAGACAAAGTCTTAAAAGCAGCAAGAGAAAGACAGTTAGTTATATATAAGGGAGCTCCCATGAGACTGTCAACTGATTTCTCAACAAATTTTTTAGGCCAGAGGGATTGGCAGAAAATACTTAAAGAGTAAGGACCTAGAACCAAGACTGCTCCACCCAGGAAGAGTATCAGTTAAAATTGAGGGAGAGAGAAAGAGCTTCCTAGATAAGAAAAATCTAAAGGAGTTTATCACCACCGAATTTTATAAGAAAAAGGGGAGGGAAAGGAAGATAAATATGAATAATAAAATGACATTAACTACATACCTGTCAATCACTTAAAATATAAATGGATTAAATGCTCCAATCAAGACACAGGGTGGCTGAATGGGTGAGAAAACAAGACTATACATGTGCTACTTATAAGAGACCCCACTTCAGATCGAAAGACACATATAGACTGAAAGTAAAGGGATAGAAAAGGATATTTCATGAAAATGGAAATGAAAAATGGCTGGGATAGCAATACTTACTTTTTAAAATATATTTTATTGATTATTCTATTACAACTGTCCCAATTTTTCCCACTTTGTCCCCCTCCATCCGGTACCCCCCATTCCCTCTGGCAATCCCTACCCTTAGTTCATGTCCATGGGTCATGCATATAAGTTCTTTGGCTACTCCATTTCCTATACTGTTCTTAATACTGCATTGTCTTATTTTGTACCTACCAATTTGTACTCCTTAATCCCCACACCTTTTCCCCCAATCTCCCCCTTCCCCACACAACTGATAACTCTCCAAATGATCTCCATATCTATGATTCTGTTTCTGTTCTGCTTAGTTTGCTGTTCTGTTTTGTTTGCTTAGTTTGTTTTTTAGATTCACTTGTTGACAGTTGTGAGTTTATTGCCATTTTAATGTTCATAGTTCTTCTTTTTCTTAAGTAGGTCCCCTTAACATTTCATATAATAATGGCTTGGTGATGATGAACTCCTTTAGCTTTACATTGCCTGGGAAGCTCTTTATCTGCCCCTCAATTCTAAATGATAGCTTTGCTGGATAGAGTAATCTAGGTTGTAGGTTCTTGCTTTTCATTATTTTGAATACTTCTTGTCAGTCCGTTCTAGCCTGCAAAATTTCTTCTGAGAAATCAGCTGACAGTCTTATGAGAACTCCTTTGTATGTAACTATCTCCTTTTTTCTGGCTGCTTTCAAGATTCTCTCTTTATCTTTAACCTTTGGAATTTTAATTATGATGTGTCTTGGTTGTTCCTCTTTGTGTCCACCTTGTTTAGGTCTCTCTTTGCTTCCTGGACTTGTATGTCTATTTCCTTTACCAAATTAGGGAAGTTTTCTTTCATTATTTTTTCAAATAAGTTTTTGATTTCTTGCTCTTTCTCTTCTTCCAGCACGTTGTTATGTTTGAAGAGACTCCTTATTCCCAGAGACTCCTTAGCCTATCCTTTTTTTTTTGGATTGTTTTTTCTTCCTTATGTTCCAGATCATTTATTTGATTCACGGCTTCATCCACTCCACTGTTGGTTCCCTGTAAATTTTTTTTTATTTCACTTAGTGTAACCTTCATTTCTGCCTGGGTCTTTTTTATGCTATTAAAGTAGCCAATGAGTTCCTTGATCATCCTAATAACCAGTGTTTTGAACTCTGCTTCTGATAGATTGCTTATCTCCATTTTGTTTAGTTATTTTTCTGGAGTTTTGTTCTGTTTTTTCATTTGGGCCATATTTCTTTGTCTCCTCAATTTGGCAGCTTCCCTGTGTTTGTTTCTGTGTATTAGATAGAACTGCTTTGACTCCCTGTCTTAGTACCATGGCCTATTGTAGGAAAGTGCACCGGTAAGTTAGATGGGGTGGAACATTAAATAATTGCCAGAGCAGGGCAACCCATTTCACCACTCTGTGGCTGTGTGTAACAGAGTCCTCAGAGAGGGGACAGTGCCAGTACCTGGACTCTGGAGTTTTGTCCAAGAAGGAGCTGTCACCCAGCACTTGCCCTGATACCAGTTACTCCAGTTTCTCCCCATATGCCACTGGTACCCTTCCAGCTTTGTACTGCTAAAACCCAGAAGGAGCAAGTCTGCATAATTCCTAACTTCATTGCAAGCCTTTTAAGAGGAGACTCCTGAGAATCTCACATTTTCTTCTGTTGCCCCAACCTCCACTGGTTTTTATAGCCAGAAGTTATAGGGACTTATCTTCCTGGTGCTGGAACCCTGGACAAGGTGGTTTGGTGTGGGCCTGGGATCCCTTGCTCCCAAGGTATCCCTCCTGACTTTTATCTACCACACATGGTATGGGACTGCTGGTTCCACATCTCCATACCTCTCTGTGCATCTCTGTGTCTCTGCCTCTCCTACCTGTCTGGATGAATATGATCTCTTTAATTCTTTGGCTGATGGACTTCCGTACAGCTTGATTTTCTGATAAATGTAGGTGATATTTGTTTTGGAGTCTACTTGTAATTTTTGCTGTGGTTGTACAAGGAGGCAAGCCATCTTTACCTACGCCTCCATCTTGACCGGAGGTCTGGGGTAGCAATACTTACATCAGATAAAATACACTTTAAAACAAAGACTATAATGAGAGACAAGGGAAGACTTTAATGATACTGATAAAAGGATCAATCCAACAAGAGTATGTAACTCTTATAAACCTTGATTTGGCCACCATAGAAATAGCTAAGTATATAAAGCAAATATTGATGGACGTACAGGGAAAGACCAACAATAATGTAGTTATAGGAGAGGATTTAATACCTCACTGATATCACTAGATAGATCTTTTGGACAGAAAATTAACAAGAAAATAGTGTCCTTAAATGAAACATTAGACCAGATGGATTTAATTGATATTTTTTGAGTATTTTACCTCAGAGCAGCAGAACATACAATCTTTTCAAGTGTACCTAGAACATTTTCCAAGAAAAATCATATATTAGGCCACAAAACAAGTCTCAACAAATTAAAGAAGCTTGAAGTCATATTAACATATCTTGAGACAAATGAAAATGAAAACACAACAACCCCAAGTCAATGGGACACAGAGAAAGCAGTCCTAAGAGGAAAATTCATAGCAATATAGGCCTACCTCAAAACAAGAAAAATCTCAAACAGTCTAACTTTACACCCAATTTAATATAAAAGAACAATGACAACAACAACAAAAAGGCCAAAATGAGTAGAAGGAAGGAAATAATAAAGATCAGAGTGTAAATAAATGAAATAGAATGTAAATAAAAGATTCATTAAACCAAGAGCTGTTTTTTAAAAAAGATAAACAAGACTAATAAACCTTTAACCAGTCTCATCAAGATAAAGAGAGAGGACCCAAATAAATAAAATCAGAAGTGAAAGAGGAAAAGTAACAACTGACACCACAGAAATTTAAGAAAATACTACTAACAGTTAATTGCAGAGTCTGGAAGAAATAAAAAATTCCTAGAAACATACAATCTTCCAAGACTGAATCAAGAAGAAACAGACTGATTACTACCAACAAAATCAAATCAAAAATAAAAAAACTCCCAACAAAATTCTGGGATCAGTTGGTTTCATTTCACGGGTGAATTTTTCCACATATTCAAAAAAGAATCAACACTTATTGTTTTTAAACTACTCAAAAAAATCCAAGAGGAGGGAAAGCTCCCGAGCTCATTTTATGAGGCCAGCATCACTCTGATTCCTAAACCTGACAAGGACATTACAAAAAAAGAAAATTATAGGTCAATATTCCTGATGAACAAAGATGCAAAAGTTGTCAACAAAATATTTGCAAACCGAATTCAGCAATACATTAAAAGTTCATATGCCATGATTAAGTAGGATTTATTTCTGGGATGCAAATTTTGTTCAATATCCACAAATCAATTAATGTGATATACCAGATAAAAGAAGAATAAAAATCATATCATATCAATGTATGCAGAAATATCATTTAACAAAATCCAGCACCCATTATGGTAAAAACTTTGCAAAGTGGGATTGGAAAGAACATACCTCAACATAATAATGCCATATATGACAAACTCACAGCTAACATCAAAGTAATCACAAGGACATAAAGTATAGCATAGAAAATATAGTCAATAATTTTGTAATAACTATACATGGTACCAGGTGGGTACTAGAATAATAGGGGGATCACCTTGTAAATTATGTAATTGTCTAACCACTATTCTGTACAGCTGAAATAAATATAAAATAATATTTAATGCTGGCTGTAGTGGAAAAATTTAAAAACAATGTGAAATGATTATAAAAATAAATTATAAAATTTAATAAATGACTACATTAAAATATAGATTTAAGTACAGAGATAAATATTTTTTTTAGAAATACATTTTTGCTATAATGTAGTGCATAAGGTGTTATGATATTTTCAAGGATATGTCACTTTGAGATTTTTTAGTAATTTTTGAGATACTCTTTTAGTATCTCAAATACTAAATTTAGTATTTGAGATGTATTGGGATGTTACAGCATGATGGAATTTGAAAGTATATACATATTCACATGCATATGAAACCATGGAGAAAATACATGTCATCTAACTCCTATACCATAATTTACCAGTCTGTTATACCTTCTGTTTAATATATTTTTGCTTTAAGTTCATTATCAGCCTTAAGTGAATGGTATATTGTTGTATAATTGTCTTGATTTAAGTCCCAGGTCTAGGATTTATGATCTGGGTATTCTTGGGCAAATTATTTATTTAACCTCTCATAGGCTGAAGAGTCCCATTTTATGATGACGAGAATAGTTCTTATGTCATAGACTTTGAGGACTAAATGATTTGATATGTGTAAAGACTTAGAACACAGTCCAGTACATGGTAAAAACTCAATGATTATTTATTTTTTGCAAGACTTCATTTCTGTGCTGTAGAGTGTTGAATCATGGAGTTGGGAATATCCACTAGAAATTACTTGACCGACCTTAAGGCAGGTGAATTTGTAAGATACTCGTGACAGATGAATGATTGTTATTAAACCCCACTGCATTCCTCCTCAGCAGTGTGGGATTTATTTTGACTATCAGGTAATTCCATCCTTGTTTTACTGGTGTCTCTCTTGCTCTAATTTAAAAGCTCATTTTTCTTGTAGCTTCTGCACAGATGTATATTCAACAAATATTTAAATATATACTAGGTCCCAGGTACTATCTGTATGTTCTAGACATCACACAGAGCTCATGGTCCCTGCTATTGAAGACCTTACATACTAATGGGGCAAGAGGAACTAAAAATGCATGAACATAACAACTCCAGAGTGTTTCATGCTTTGAAGGGTATGAACAGTGATGTGCTCGAAAGTGAAGAGGCTACTTAGAATAAAAGCCTTTAAGAAGGTGATTTTTGACTGAGATGTAAGTAACTGGCTGGGGTCAAACCCTGCAGGGTTTGGAGAAGAGCTTTCAAAGGGTCTCCCTCTCTAAAGAATGTAATTAAATCAACCTCTACTCTTTTGAATAGACTGCAAAGTCTTTCCTTTCCTAACAAATGCTTTCTCTCTCTTTCTCTTTTTTTGTTTCTCATGCTTATATCAAACGCATTCCAATTTCCTTCATATTTCAAGTATGATGACCAAACTTGGTTTCCAGATCCACTAGGTATCTCACTGCTATCTGGTAAAAAGGAAGGATTCATCCCTAACCTTTTCGTGTTATGCATCTTCCCAACGCATCCTGTCATAACATTGCCTAGTTGATTCTTTTGTTTTGTGGTCATTGGAGACTTACAGGGTTCCTTCCTCTGTATTTGTGCCTGCCTATCCCTTCCCTTCCAGTATTTATATTATTGGTTTTTTGTCTGTAGTTGCACCACGTGTAATATCTCTGTTAATTCTTTTTCTGTTTTTAAAGTGACATTATTTCTTCAGTTAATATTTTTAATATTTTTTTACCTGAGGCTAGTGTATTACTAATTTCCCTCCTGTAGAATTATCAACCACTCTGATGAGCCTGTTCTCTGTCTCTTTGTCTGAGACAACAATGGCAATAATAATATAGACTAACTCTCCCTTTCTAGGCAGTTATTGATCCACCTAAGCATAGCCTGGTGAATGCTTTCCTTGTAAGTAATTTGCTTTCATAGCGGTTTAGAAGCACATAGTCTTTGGAGCCAGATTGCCTAGGTTCTCATCATTTACCAGCTCTGTGTTCTTGAGCAATTTACTTAACTTCTCTGTGCCTTTGTTTTCCCATCTGTAACAAGGGAAGGGAGTAAGGAGGACACTTGTCCTCATTGTCTAAGGTTGTTGTGATGTGATTACTGTATTTTTTGGGCTATAAGATGCACCCCCCCAATTTGGGAGGAAAAGGGGGTGCATCTTATAGTCCGAATGTAGCTTACCTGGGTCCCTGAAGGGGCAGGGGGGGAGTGGGGGGAGGCAGCAGCAGAGCAGGGTCACAGGAGGCAGGAGCAGGACCACATTTTTTTCTTCAAATTTTTTTCCCTATTTTCTTCCTCTAAAACCTAGGTGCATCTTATGGTCCAGTGTGTGTTATGGTCTGAAAAATACGGTAAATGACTATACACATTTTAAAACGGTATCTGACACAAAGTGAATGCCCAATAGATTTTAACTATTATTATTGGCTTACATGAAAAGAAACAAGCAAAAAGGTATCTGAAATTGAGCTTTACATAACCAAATAAATACATGTTGTATAAATATACCCAATAAATGTGTACCAAATTACCCAATAAATACATGCCATTTCAAGTTTCCCTTTTCATATCTTTGCCAATGAATCTGAAACATGTTTACATGAAAGGCAGTATTGTGTTCTAATAGAAAAACATGAAATTTGGCATCCTAAGACCCAGGGGTTAGTCCTAGCTCTGCCACTTACCAGCTGTATGAGGCTGGTCAAATAATTTTTAAAAGGCAGTTAGTTTATTTACATCAATATCATTTCACAATGGATTTCAGGTGGCAGGAAAAAATGTTATGTAATGGAAAAGGTCAAAATATATGGGTAAATAAATCAAGTACTGGGCTGTACTAGAATTAGTGGTGGATAACCACATGCAGAAGAACAGGGTTAGATGGACTCATTCCTTTCACCATGCACAAAAATTAACTTGAAATGAATCATAGTAGACCTAAATGTGAGAGCTGAAAGTATAAAACTCTTAGAAGAAAATATAGTGAGCCCTGGCTGGGTAACTCAGTTGGTTAGAGCACCATCCCCAATAAGCCTAGGTTGCATGTCTGATCCCCAATCAGGGCACACACAAGAATCAACCAATGAATGCATAAATAAGTGGAACAACAACTCAGTGTTTTTCTCTATTTCTCTCTCTCTTTGTCTCCATTTCTCCCTTCCCCTCCCTTTCTCTCCCTCTCCAAAATCAATAAAGAAAAAAATAAAGTATAGTAACAACTCTTTATGACCTTAGATTAGACAAAAGCTTGTTAGCTACAACAAAAGTATAAGTGATAAGAAGGAAAAAATACATAAATTGGACTTCATCGAAATTAAAGACTTTTGGTGGTACACACAGAATAAGAAAATACAGGTGGGGCAAAAGTAGGTTTACAGTTGGAGTACTTGAAACACAGAGTTTATTTTTGTATTATTATTTATTAATTATTGTATTATTTTCCCTATGACCTACTTTTGCCCTATCCTGTGTTAATAAATATCTGTGGTACAGTATTTGTATGCAGAATATATAAAGAACTCTTACAAGTCAATAATAAGCAATAAATGACCCAGTTTAAATGGGCTAAGGATCTGAATAGACATTTCTCCAAAGAAGATACACAAATGGCCATAATAAGATGCTCCACATGCTTAGCCATCGGGGAAATGCTAGGCAAAACCTCAGTGAGCTACCACTTCATACCTACTAGGATGATTATAAAATCACAAAGGCAAACAATAACTAATGTTAGTGAGGATGTAGAGAAATTGGAACCCTTATATCCTGCTTGTGAGAATGTAAGATAGTGCAACAACTTTGGAAATCAGTCTAGCAGTTCCTCAAAATGTTACCTATACAGTTACCATATAACCCAGCAATTCTACTTCTGGATATATACCCATGACAAATGAAAACGTATGTCCATCCAAAAACTTGTACAGGAATGTTCAGGAGCATTATTCATGATGGCCTAAAAGTGGCAAGAATTCAGATGTCCATCTACTGATAAATGGATCCATCAAGTGATGAGTAGACTATGACTTAGCAATAAAAAATGTGCTGATACGTGCTATGACATGGATGAACCTTAAAAACAGGCTAAGTGAACGAAGTCCGTCACAAAAGGTCATGTGTTGTGTGATTTCATTTATATGAACTGTCCAGAATTGGCATATCCATAGGGGCAGAAAGTACATTAGTGGTTGCCAGAGGGTGTTTAAAAGTGGGGTCAATTCATTGTTTTTCATTATGGTTCACCACTGTTCACCTTTCCTGCATATTGTCTTCCCTGCCTCTTTCCTGTCATGTTTTCTTGAAACAGCTTATACGATATATGCCTTCATGAAGGGAAGGATGAAAACCTAAGAGAACTTTGTCCTTTAGAGGTTAGTCATGGTGTCACTGCGTTTTTGGCATAACTTAATGATAATGAGATGCTGCTCAGCTAGGTCTGGTGGTTCAGTTTTTTGCTTTTTGGTAGAACTCTTGAGTAGCCTAGTGGAGGCTTTTTAAAAATCAATTAAAAATTAACAGATAAATTCCACTGAACTTTATATGCAGTGAACAAATATGAAAAGAGGAGAACACATTTCAGAATTTACAAAGCTAGGCGGTTATGCTGCTATCAGGCAATAGAAGCATAAAAGTGGTTTTCTGATCAAAGCTTTTAGGTTGGAATTTGACTTATTTTATGATCTTGACAAAGTACTTTCATTTGTGGCTAATGTTTCAACTTCTGCAGCTGTGTACTTCTGGGACATGCAGTTACTTCCTAGGCTTTGAAATGCATTGTAATTTAAGTGAGCACTTTCATCAGCTGAAAAGTTGAGATGACAAATTTGGCTTCTCTTGAGGTTTTATAGTGGGGTATCTTTCTCCATCATTGTTTGAGTTGGGTCAGAATCTGCATTGTTCTTACAAGTTGGAGATAGTGTAGAGCTCTTTTATTTTGTTTTATCTATCTTTGACTTTGTCTGCTTTGAAAATGATTGTTAACCATTGAGTCATTTTCTAGTAGTTACTATCTTCCTTTTAGCTTTGTAGCTTTCCTAGTTTAAAAGGTAAAATAGACAGTAGAATACATTAACGTCTAGAATTTTAGGATTACAAAAGGCATAGTCATCTAGTCCAGCACCCTACATTTTTACATGATGAAATATCTGTTAGTGAACTTTTAGTTGTTTGAGTTTACATTTTTGGAGTGCCATCATAAAGGATGAGTTGAAATATGACAGGCAGAAATCTTGGGGAGAAGGGAAGTGATGAAGAGGGAAGGTGTAAGAGGATGGCCGTGTAAGGGCACAGCACCCTTGGAGTTGCATGATGGTTCTAATTGTGGCTGGTTGAGAGAATGTGGAAGAGTAGGAATGAGACTAATGAAGATAACTAGAGACATTGTGTAGTGACTTATATACATGGCAAAAGAAAATCTGGTCTTGCCCTGGCTGGTGTGGCTCAGTGGATTGAGTGCTGGCCTGAGAACTGAAAGGTCACTGGTTCGATTCCTAGTCAGGGCACATGCCTGGGTTTCAGGCCAGGTCCCTAGCTGGGCATGTGCGAGGGGCAACCAATCGATGTTTCTCTCCCTCTCTTCCCATCTCTCAAACTAAATATATACAATCTTTAAAAAAAAAGAAAGAAAGAAAATTTGGTGTTTGTTGCCCACAGGGGATAGGGAGCTGTTAATGTGGTTCAACATGAGAACCAATGTGATTATATTTGCATTTTAGAACTATTACTCTGGTGGCAGTGTGGAGAATGGATTGCAGTGGGGTAAACCTAGAGCCAAGGAAATAACTTAGGTTGCTGTAGTAGTGTAGGCAAGAAATAAGGAGGCAGTATTGAGGGAGAGGAGAGGATCATTTAAGCTTTGAAGAAATATTCAGAAGGACAAATTGACAGGACTTCGTGACTCAGTTGTGATCATGGAAAGTAGAGTCATCCAGGTTTCTGGCTTTGATGAGTCAGTAGTGTCTACCATACAGATAGTCGCTGGCTTATTTAAAGAATGACTGAAGTTCATCAAATGCTTTATTGTTTGTGAATCTTTCCCTGAGTTACACACTACTGCCTGATTATGCTCTTCCAGGTGCTCAGCATGTTTCATGGTTGTCCTTGCAATAGTTAATTTATATATTTGGTTTGCTCCCATTACTCACTTCTTGAAGGCTAGTGCCTTTTCTTACTTATCTTTAATTCACTCTTCTAACACCACTTTCTTGGCCCGTCTCAGACCTACAGAATGAGGATTTCTAAGTCAACTAGGAATCTGTCATTTAAGACCTGCCTTGTGGTTCTAACAGTAATGTTTTCAGACTTAGCTATAGAGCAATGAATCAACTGACAGTAGAACTGTTTTCTCCTTCTAACCTGGCTATCAAGACAGACAGTCAGTTACTAAGTGCAGATTTTAAAATGATGGAATAAAGTCGGTCCTGACTAAGAATAGCAAGGAGCATAAGAAATACAAAATCTGTTTTTAGTGATATTAGGAGATAGCTAAAACCCCAAATCATAAAATATGAGTAAAGGCTACCATTCCCACCAGCAATGTGTAAAAGGTTCTAATTTCTCCACATCTTCACCAATTATGGCTTTTTTCTGATTTTTTATTATAGTCATTCCTGATGTGGTTTTAATTGGTATTTCCCCGATGACTAATTATGTTGAGCATCTTTTTATATATGTATTGGCTATTGTTACATCTTCCCTAATGAAATGTCTATTCATATCTTTTACCCGTTTTTAACTGAGTTTTAGTATAAGAGTTTTTTATGTATTCTGGCTACAGAATCATGAATTATAAATATTTCCTCCCCACCTGTGGCTTATCTTTTTTATTTTCTTTATGGTGTTTTTTGAAGCATAACAGTTTTAAATTCATGAAGTTTATTTTATGATTTTTTTTTCTTTTATGGATCTTGTTTTTGGCATTATATCTAAGAACTGTTAGCCTAAACTGAGGTCACAAAGATTTTCTTCTGTGTTTTCCTCTAGAAGATTTATTGCTTTAGCTCTTAACATTTAAGACTAATTAATCACCATATAAACTTAACATTTAAGTTAATTTTTATACATGGTGCCAAGTTGAGTATTAATTCATTTTTTTGCATATGTTTATTTAATTGTTCCAGCAAGTTTCAACAATATGTTGGAAAAAACTATCCTTTCTTCCATTGAATTGCCTTGACAACTTTGTCAAAAATTCATTGACCATAAATATAAGGTTGTACTTCTCTCAGTTTCTTTCCATTGGTCTCCATGTCTGCCCTCATGCCAGTACCCACCACTCCCCCCCAGTGTGGGCAGTCTCAGTTTCTAGAAGAGAAACTCATAGTTACCAGCCCCCGTGCGCCTTAGAATCACTGCCACCCTCTCCCTCCCCGACTCGCCATTCCACACCTGAGATCTGAGATGCTTAATGTTTAAATCGTAGGATTCTAAAGTTGAAAGTTTAACACTAATTCTACATATAAGGAATGTCAGGCCTACTGTAGTTGTTTTTCCAAGTTAAAGAATTTTTGTTCCCTGCTATAACAAAAGCATGATATCTGCCTGGGGGTAATGTATTTATTACTATGGAGTCACTCTGCATAATTCCCTCTAACTCAGGCCCTGGCAGAACAGGGTTCTGAAGAGGGGGGAAAAAAATGTTCAGAGTACAGATGTAACAAAGGGAGAGTAATAAACAGAGGAAAGGAAAAATAGGGTAGGTGTCAAAAATAAAGGATACCTAATTGAAATTTTTGTATAGAGCTGGTACACATTTTAGGTAAACAATATTTCAGCATCTATAGTGTACCTTGGCTTCTTTATATACACTTTTAAAACCACCTCTTGACCTTTAAGGGAGTTTATATCCTTTGAAAATGCAGATTGCAGAGGCGAGGCTTCAGTTCTTTCAGTGGTTTAGGTTTCTCTTTTTCATTTTTAATGCAGTTCTTTTGGCTTTTTAATTTTAAACAGATATATTGTATTTTATAAATATTAAACTTTCTACCTACAGATAGTATAGAGAATCCCATTATAATAGTTAGAAAAGCCTTGATTTGCTACAGTATTTTTAAAACTAGCAATTACCTGTGTGTGTACGTGTAGGCGGTCATGGTTATGAGTGCGTGCTTGATGACATGGTCTGCAAGGTCAGGCTGTGCTTCCGACTGCTTCCGGAGGAATGTTAGCTATGTGTAGTTTAAAAGGTGAGTGGAGTTGAGTATCTTAGGCCTGTTTTGCTCAGTTGAGTAACACTTATCTAACGCGTTAGTTGCAGTTATTTAACAACTTGTACCAGGAGGAGGAATAATATGGGGATAGAGGTCCAAGGTATTTAATTGTCCCTTTAAAGAGAGTTTAGGAGCTAAGTAACAAGCAAAACATTCTAGGCCAGTGATTTTCAGCTGGTGTGCCACAAGAATTTTTAAAATATGTGATACCTGACTAGTCAGGGGCACTGACCTCTTTTCCCTTAGATTATCAAATAAAAATATGACAACAGCCAACACAACAATAGCCTTCCAGTTAATGAGTCAAAATTATACCCATTTTTTTTGTCAGATAGGCCAAAAATATATTTTTTTGGTGTGCTGCAGGATTTTAGTAATTAGTTTATCTGTGCCTTGAGATGAAAAAGGTTGAAAATTGCTGTTCTAGGCTAATTAGACTGGACTACAATGCACTCTTAATGAATAATCATTTACATTTTAAAGATTATTTTCCTAAGTAGGTTTTACAGACTACTTTGAATATTTTTTTCATAACAACATTTCTGATGAAAGAGTTCAGAATTTTTTGATAGTTTATGTGAAGTTTTCATTAGTAAGATGAAAACATGGGAGGGACACACTGCAAGATTGGTGTTTCTTCCTGGGGGGCGGACTTTAATGTTGTATATAACGATTTGTTCCACAAAATTTAAACCGAATATTGCAGAATGTTTGGATTTGTTAGAACTTGAGGAGAGAGGAGGGGAGATGTATGTGGGTATATGTTTAACAGTGAATGTTGTTAAGAAGATGATTACCAGCAGATACTGAAGACAGATTCAGAGTGTAATAAAAGAATTTCTAGACTATATTTTGGAAAATATGGGTTCTCTTCCAAACTCTGCTAATAATCAGCTTTGAATCTTGGCAAATACCTGTTTTAAGTGGGTCTTCTTTGGGATTCTGATTGTGGTCCAATTCTCACTTTGTATATTCCTTATGTTTGACCTCATTCACTTCTATAACTTCAACTCCCACTTATGATCCACTGGCTTTCAATGTAGTAAAAACTGAATCTAAAAATCAAGGGCTTGCCCTGTCCAGCTAGATCAGTTGGTTAGAACGTTGTCCCAATTGGTCAAGGTTGTGGGTTTGATCCCTGGTCAGGGCATATACAAGAAGCAACCAAGGAATGCATAAATAAGTGGAACAACAATTCAATGTCTGTCTGTCTCTCTGTCTCTCTCTCCCCCTCTCCTCTCTCCTAATCAATAAACAAAACTAAATAAATAAAAATAAAGGTCTCTCTTATATTTACTGTAAATGGTTGACTTCTTATGTCAATATAAATGATTGCAATCAAAGGATCTAAATTTTAACATGCTTTGAAACCTTGAAGAATCCTGTTTGTGTTTATTCATCTGAATGTCACCAGTGTTTTAAGGAAATTAGTTAAAAGGGTTTTAATGTATGTACAGAACATCAGCAGACGTATTTAAAAAAAAATCACTAAACTGTAATTTTCAGAGGAGCTTCATTCACTGCTAAACTGCATCTACTTTATACCTTGGTTTTAATACTGAAATTCTGGAAGCAGGTAGAAACAACTTTTTCCAAATGAGGAACTAAGGTAGTCTTTTGATGCATCACAGTGATGCTCAGATAAACAGATGAGCTAGGATGGTTTATAATTTCAGATTAGAAAAGAAGACCATTTTCAGTACCATTTTTTTTTTTAAATAATGAGAAGTCACTACTATTTTTTTTTTTCTATGTCATCTTGTTAGTGACTGACTACTTGACTGTCCTGGTCACTTTTTATCCTTATTGTGATGTCACCTTGCTCAGCCACACCTTGGGCAGCGCAGGATACCCTGGTCCTGGTATTGCCAGTGCTGACACGAATGCAGAGAGGTCTCTGCTTCCAAAACCAGATCTGACGTTTCTTCAGTAGAAGCATCAGCACGTGTTCCTTTTAATGACCAGAGCCATAATTTTCACCTTCGGTGTAATATAGAAAATGTTGTAATTGCTTATTCTCTCTCTTGCCCTTCCTCCACTGTGGAACTGTAGTGTGCAGACCCTTTAACCAGAATAGAAATAGTGAGAAATTCCTTTTCCCTAACCATCAAACGTCAAAACCAGACCTATCAGTTTTTAAATGAAAATAAGTCTCTAAATCCCTAAATATTGAGACCCCCATCCTAACCACCTCTTTTCCCCAGAAGTGAACATTTACTTCTTGCTGCTTAGGTATGTAATATACACACAAAGCAGTACATATTTAAAGAATTTCATTTCAGTTCTTTAGAAGAGAACTGACTTGAAAGAGCATACTTCCAAAAGGGATTTTAACTAAATTGAAAAGAGCCTGTGGCTGAAATGTTGGCATGTGTTCAGTAGAGCCTGTGAAAAAGAGTGCTTTCAGACTGTACTTAAGGTGTCTGACTTTGCGGCTTTACTTAGGGGAAAGTGCTCTTATAAATTCCTATTGGATATTCACTAATCTCACGTTACTTGTGTGCACCCTGAGAAAAATGTTCGTGTGAGATCTGTAGGGGTAGCAGAATGTGACTTTCTGCTTTACCTGCTGATGGCTGTGTTCCACCAAGGCTCTGGGGCTCCTTGGGGAGGTCCATCAGTCCAGTGCTGATGATGGTAGAGGATTACCGATTTCCCTCAGCTTCTCCTGTATCGTGGTTTAATAATCACATCTAATTCTCCATGTTTGTCCTTTGAAATGTTATAATATGAAATGTGTTCTAATCCAATGCTTCTAATGGGAAGCTGAATTTGCATCTAACTAGCTCAAAGCTGATCATCATTATCCTTTTATGAATTCATGTTTTCTTGCTGCACTCTTATCCACAGGATGAAGATACTGGAATAAAAAGTAAAGCCCATTATATTGCCAAGGAGATCATGAGCTCAGAGAAAGTGTAGGTATCTAGTTTATAATTCAGAAGACTGTTTGTTTTCCCATTGACTCATTTAAAACATTTCTTTCATTGCTGTTTTTTACAGGTTTGTGGATGTGTTAAAACTTTTGCATATTGTAAGTATCTCATAATATTTTCTTGAAGTCTAAGACTATCCTCTTTTACATATTTTCCTAGCCACCAACATTTCAACATAACCTAAATATACTTAATAGGTATATACATGTATATACTTTCTAATACATGATTATAGTTTTAAATTTACACAGATATGTGAATATAGAACTTTTCTAAAATGTTTCACATATGTGTCATATACCCACATGATTTCTGAAAAATAGAGAACCTTTATATCTCTATCTCCAAAGTCTTCAAACTTCCTATCTGTGTAATAAAGAGTTTTTGAAGTGATATTTCTTTTTGGACATTTGCAGAAGCCTGCTATCAGTAGAATTATATATTAGCAATGTATAAAGAATATGATCAGTGTTCAATTCTGTTCTTTTATTTGAATAAGCTCATAGAAAGAGACTTAAAGTAGACATTTTTACAACTGACTTTTTACAGGTCTATTTTAAGTTTTTATAATTGTCAACTTGAGCAAACCTGTTGGGAAACAATTATGTCTGGCTCCATATTCGCTTCTCTCAGGCACTCCTTTGTACCTGCAAGTTTTTACAAGTTTCATTACCCATTGGCAGCTAAAGTGCTTTTAGTATTACTTTATTCCTATTGTATTTTTGGCAAGACAGTAAAACTTAACAGAAGAAAGGGATAAGGTAGAGGAAACAATGAGAAAAAGAAATTGAAGTGAAAATTTACTTAGATGGTGTAATTATTAACATCATCTTAAACTTAATTGCTGAGAAATGGTATGCTCACATACTATTATTTTGGTTAGGGTTAGGATTATCATTATTTTCAAAACGTATCATTATTTTCAGTTTTCCTTTTAATAGGTACACAGGAACATGTAATGTGGGTTTCGCTTAAGGGTGATTCACATTCGCCAAGTGACTCCCTTGTGCTCTATACTTGGTACAACAGAAACGTGGAGGCCTAATTCCTGTGTGAAAAATCTCTAGCTTTGGAGACTTTTGTTTGTTTGTTATTTAATCTTTATTGTATTTTTTTTTCCTGTTACCATTTAGTCCCCTTATACCCACCTCCCCCCAGCATGGAAACATTTTCTAAAATAATTCTTACAAACCTAATTTGTTTGGTGAAATTATTTCCCTGTGAATAGTTTCTCACAGAACTCTTAACTATATTGATGAGTTCTCTTTTGTAATTCATTAAAATAAATTATAATAATATTTGGTCACCCAGACACATTTGTAAAGTTTCGACCATAATGTCATTTTAAATTAATAATAGTAAGCTTGATGAATGGCTTTTCAAAGTAAATTCCCTGTACATTTGCTGTTATGCCCTGAACGTCTCCATTGTATAAGTAATTAGAGGGGGGAAAGAAAAAGTTAAACTGCTGTTTTCTGGAAAACTCAGAGCATATCTCTAGGGTGAACAAATTGTACTCGTTTGAAATATATTCTGATAGACATGTTTAAATAAGACCTCTCCAAGGAAATTGTAAGCACTACAAGTTAATTCGTAACCTCTATTGTTAATAGAGGCAGAAAGTGCTAAGGAGTAAGAGAAGACTTGAGTTTGAAATTCAGTGCTGTTTCAGCTAACCTTGCATGGAATGCAACAGGTGTTGAAGATGTTGCTATGAACAACATAGAGTCCCTGCCCTCGTGGTGCTTAAAGAGTCTAGCGTAGTGCTTCTCACACTGTTGTGGTGAGGGACTGGATTTCACAATGCCCAGTCCATGGTGGACCAAAACTTTTAGAAATACATTAAAAATGTTATAGCCATGTCAAACTGATAGAAAAGTTGTTGATTCTTTATTGTCACTTTCTGACCAATATCTTTGCAGACCAATAACAATTTGAGAACCATACTTTGAGGAGCATTGGCTTGGAAGATTCTGTTTATCACCGGCTATGTGAATTTTAGAAAGTAGTTTAACCTTTTGGGTCTAGCTTCCCTATTTGTAAATGGGGATAGAAATAACCCATCTCCCAGGTTGTGAGGAGTCAATGGACTAAGATATGTGCAAGAGCCTCATACTGAACCTTGTACATGGCAGGTTCTCAGATTGCCTTTCCATCATTACCATCTCCTTCTCCATCTTCCCTGTGAAGAACGTCAATGAATGGGAAGCATTTATTCTGTATTGCGCAGTTGACTTTTCACTTTTTGTAGTGCTATTTTTGTACTAAAATTTCATTTTAATGAAGTTCTGATTCTAGTAGGCAGGGAAGAAATTAAAAGCTTTACCGGTTTATTTATTTGGTTATTTAAGAATATATTCTGTTCTTACATCTATATTTTTGGAACAAATCATAAGCCCTGTAAAAATGAATAATCAGACCAATTTCCCAAGTAATCTCAGATCTGATCTGATAAATGGTCGTGGGTTCTTCCCAGCTGATGTTGAACAGACCCACCTTAACTTGTACATTTTCAAAACCACCTAAGCCTTTAATGCCATGGTGAGAATACATCATCTGCCGACCTCATGTTAACATTCTGTCTGGTATGTGCAAACATTAACTCAGCAGAACCCAACTCTAATGGGTGTCTTAACAATAGGGCATTAACCAGGTGTGAGCCATTACTAGGAGGGACCTGTTACCAGGATAATGTGGGTGAAGCCAAGAGTATCTTGCTTTATTTTAACATCCCCTACTACGCTCTTAAAGCTCATATTTACTTCTCTATCAAAAGTAACTCACGAAGGTAGCACAGGGACCCTTTAACCCTTAGTACTGCTGCTATATGATTTTATCTGCATGAATTAACTTCTGCTACATAATAGAATATGACTGATTTAAAATATATAAGTAACATGCTTTAGATAATCCACTGGGTATTTTTTGGAAATCAGCCAGACATCCAGCTGGCTTGGGAAAAGCAATTGCTTCAGTTATACATAATTTTCCATGAATAGTTTTTTATATTGAGACTAGAATAGCTTTAACAGATCTTTCTGGAATGAATGAAGTTCAATATCTTCATTGTCCAATATTAAAAAATTTTAATATATCACTGTAGCTTATACTTTTTAATTTAGAATTTGGTAAATAACTTTGTGAAATAGCTCATAGAAAAAAATTTAAAATCTAAGTTAATGAATCGCATCATTTAAATTATTACATTGGAAGGAAATAGACTTGGGTGGAGGGCACACAATTTAAAATATACTTGAAATTATAAGAGCCAGTGTACTCAGTTGAGGGCTTTGATTCATCTACCTGATGTTTGTGGGAAAAAATTGTGCCTGCAAAGGCAGTGGCAAGACTTTGTTTAGATGGCAATTAATGTTTTACGTAATATACACTCTGCAGTATAAACCATGAGCTCCTCCTAGACTTTGAACTGGATTTTTTTTAAAGGTCAAATGTGCGTATTATCTCTAAGTCAATACCCTCATGAGTCCAAAGAGGAAGATGATTTGTAAAAGTCAGTCTTTCCCTTTTCAGAATGGTAGTGCCACCCATCTAGCTGCAAAAGTCAGCACTCGAGAACCCGTTCTTCTTTCTCCATCTCACTCACTCCTCAGCCAACCCACAGCAAACCTGTTGGTTCTACTTCCTCTTTCTTGTTACCAACTTACCATCTCTATCTCGGACAGCCTTACCAGCCTCCTAATGGGGCTTCCTACAATATTTCCATTCTTGCCTCTCTTCCAATCTGTTCCTTATATGACTTTTTTTTCTTTATGAAATTTTAACATTTTCTTAATATATATATATTAGAGCATGTCACTCCCCTGCTTAAAATCCTTTCAATAATTCCCATTGCATTAAAGTGCAAGCTACTTACCAAGATCTGTAAGTAGGACAGACATGTATCCTCGTCTGCTTTTGACAGTCCTGGTTATTGTCTCGGCATAATGTTATTAATAGAACTCCCTTTCACTGTCAAAATGATCTTGTTTGGACAGTGAATTATGGCCCAGCATATAAGGTGTGATGTGATTTGGCCTCTGGTAATGAGATAAGACGTTGCATTCTCACTCGTCGACCATATTCTGGCCATACTTGCCTCCTTTCAGTTTCTCGTTGAGTGCGTGAGGTTATTCCTACTCAGAGCTTTTGCTAATGCTGTTTCCTAGAATGTTCTTCTTCATTGTGATGGTAGCTAGTTCTTTATCCTTCCAACCTGGGTTTAGTGTGACCTCCTCAGAGAGTTCTTCTTTGACCGTCCTTTTCTCTTTAAGTCTCCTTGTTTGTTTTCTTCTCGGCAGTTAATGTAATGTGCATATTTGTTTGTGTACTTGTTCATTTTTAGTTTCCTTTACTAAAATGTATGCTAGGCGAGGGTAGGGACCGTATATTTTTCACACCTACTGTTCTTCACTCGAAGGCCCTCAATAAATGTGTGTTGAATGAATGAATGAATGTGACTAATTGATTAGTGGTTAAGAATTCTGTCTCTGCCACTGTGTCCTCTTGGACAAATTAGTCAAGCCTTGGTTTCTTCTTCTGGAAAATATAATAAATAAGGTTGGTGTGATGATTAAATGAGTTCCTGCAAAATAAATGGAAAGTACTTAATTAGTTTTAGCTGCAGGCTAAGTAGAGGGCCTTCAATTTAAACTTACTTATATAAGTTTAAATCTATACTATTTACAAGTAAGCTTTTAATCAAATCAATGAAAATAGATTTTGTTCATGAAATATAAACTACTAGGTTTCTTTGTCTACTAGGCAGTAAGCTCCGTGAAGGCAGAGATTTTTATCTGTTTTATTTCTTGTTATCCCAGTAAATTAATATATTGAAAGAATGATAGAAAATTGACGAATAATACTTGGCTTGGTAAAACTCTAATTATATTTGTTTTTCCCTTTTGTGGCAGATGTTGTCCAATCTAGAGGGTGCTATTATATTTTATATAAATGCACATTTTAAAGATAAAACACCTTAGACATCTAATATAATGAAGTACAAATGATAGAATGATTTTTGGTTTTGGTTTTGTTATTTTATTTGTTCTCTGGTAGGAGGCTGATTTAATAAACATCTCTATAAATTTATTTTGTAAATGTCCAAATAGCATGATTTAAAAAATATTTTTAAAGGGAATGATCAGAGGCTTTGAGGTCTTTTGGACAAAGGTGAATTGGTTAAGTAATAGCTAAGTGGTGCCGGTAACAAAGCCTCTGTGTTACACTAATTTCTTTAGGTCGGGGGATAGTTGACCTTGAAGTTGACCTTGATAGGCTTTGAGAGGCTTTCATAAGTCCATAGAGTTAGAGGCAAAGCTTCTTAGATGTCCAGCTGTGTGTTAGTAAACAGAATATATCTTTTAAAAACCATATTATAAAAAGAATAATAGAAGGCTTATTCACAGAAGCCTCTAGTTTTTCCCATCTTAAAATCACCCTGTTCTACTGAATACACCATATTTTGGGGTCTTGTGAACCATTTAATTATCATTTATTCTTTAGTTGTAAAGAATCCTCCTTAAGCATCTACTGATGTGGCTTTCAGACCTTCTCTTTTGAGCAGCTTCCTTCATGTGAGGACTGCCCTTCACTGAATGAAGTTCACTGTTAAAAGCACTTTTGCTGCTGAAATGTTTGTTTTCCCCGCCTTAGCTTGGTATTTCCTTCACTTTATAGGCCACTGTTTCTGAGCTCTCTTTCTCAGCTTTCAGGAACTTGTGGGTCTTAAATGATGTTCATGGGTTCATTTAAATTAGCCAAGTCTTTCCTTTAAAAAAATGGCCTTCTATTGAGTACTCTCTATGTGCTTTTCAACATGCTATATTATGTAAGTTATCTATTTTAACCCTCATAACAGCCCTGTCAAATAGATGTTAGTTTTATTTTTAAATGAAGAAAGTAAGCAAATTGCCAAAAGTAATCCACCACTACATAGCAAAGCCATCAGCCCTTGTACTTAGTGGGTTGTTCAGAAATTGATTAAAATTGTTTCTTGAAATCTCTGCCATGCTGACTAGGGTATAGTGTACGTCTTTCATTTCAGAATTCTTTCAGTTGGCTCAGGAAACCAAAGAAACTCTAGTTTTTCATCTTCTAGAGATGAGAATGAAATATTGGTCATTTAGGATATATTATGATGATTACTTGTTAATGTTATTACAGGGGTTGGAGACTTGAGATAAAGGATTGGTTTCAGTCATGTTTTATACAATTTTGCCTTGACGATTATTCACAATATCACTAGGTCTGAGGATATAGAGAAGTAGAAATACTTTTATTGGGCAAATATTTTTGTTTTATGTTTATAAAATAAGAATTTTAACAAGCCAAATTGTTAATATGGGGTCTTTCCCCCTCTGC
The DNA here is from genome assembly GCF_022682495.2 of Desmodus rotundus. NCBI lineage: Eukaryota > Metazoa > Chordata > Mammalia > Chiroptera > Phyllostomidae > Desmodus > Desmodus rotundus. The sequence continues at coordinate 181,953,994 of NC_071389.1, read as the reverse complement.
TTTTACTTCATAGTTTCACACTCATTTCTGCATATTTATCAAAGCTCTTTGACCTTAGCAGCTGCTTTGCTTTTGCTTAATATGAAGTGATTTTTAATGCCCTTCATGAAGGCAGGGAGCCCTGCAGAGCTCCCTGTCTGCCCTTATGTCCATTTGGTCTTTGTAATTCTTTGCATCCGTAGTTAAGTGATGCCCTAAGGTCAGGAAGCCCAGTCAGCACGGCTGGTAATTAAGTCACTTACTTCCCTTTGACACTGGAGATAGAAAGCCTGACCCTGGGACCAAGGCCATCTGTTTTGTGCTTCATTGCCTTAGATGTTCATACTTGATTTTATTTGCATTGATTTTTGCTTAGGTCTTAACTCAAGTGATCAGAGCTGGTAAAGCTAGTTTGTTCATACCTCAGAGGAACTGAGTTTTTTAAAGTTGATCTGGTTCGTTCTTGTAGGTTTTCTGGGAATTATTAAGAAAAATATTATGATATGCTTTATAATTCGGAAGCCTGTTCCTAGTTCTAAAAATTCCAAATTGATGCCCTGACTGGTGTGGCTCAGTTGGTTGGGCATTATCCCACAAAGCAAAAGGTCGTCCCTTTGATACTCCTCCCTTTGATACCCGTCGGTTTGATTCTCGGTCAGGGCACATTCCTGGATTGCGGGTTTGATCCCCTACTCAGGGCACTTACAAGAGCAACTGATCAATGTTTCTCTCTCACATTGATGTTTCCTTTCTACACTGATGTTTCTCTCCCTCTCTTTCCCCCTTCCTTCCCCTCCCTCTAAAATTAAATAAATAAAGTCTTTAAAAAAATTTTTTTTAATTCCAAATTGAACAAAGCATTTGGTTATTGTGCCTAGAAACCAGAGTATAGGTGGTTCAGTGGGTTTTATGGTAGAAGAATAGACTGAAGTTATGTAGTTGATGTTCAGTAAACTCTTGTCGCCTAACAGTTTCACACTCTCCCTCCCCTCATCCCTTTTATTTTAATATCCGAGCTTTTTCAGTGTGAAAAGGTGTATTCTGGATCTAACTCCTGAAGTGCCAGTCCTGTGGTCTTGCATCCTCACTGATTTAGTCAAGGAGGTGTTGGTGAATTTAGATTCTTCTCTCCCCAAATAGCTTTACTTTTGGCTCCTAAGTGTTATCACACTTTCCCAAATTATCCTGGATGTTAGCATTTAGAAAAATAACCAGGCATATGTTGTAACCATCCTTTTTATTTTATTTTTTAAAATGTTTTCTCCTTTCAGTGGCACCAGTTATAGAAATGATTGAGGTTCACGAAGAGCTGAGAAGTTAAAAATTCTATGTGTCATTCCTGTGTGAATGTCTGGCACTGGGACCATAGCATATTACTTTCAGGGCTTGGTGGCCCAAGAGGTGAGGGAATGAGATTGGAGCCAGGGCTGCCACGTGTAGTTATGAAGGCCATGAGTTGCTAGCAGGGCCTTTGGTGGTGGATTGGCCTGGAGTAGGGGGTACCATGCCCTTTTCCATTTTCAAAAAGGCAGCATGAAAACCAGTGATTGCCCTGGTAGTGCTCGCCTAGAATATGTAACTTTCTGAGTCTGAGGGATAATTTCCAAGATAACTGGATAGAAACACTCTAAATCCCTTTAGTTTTTATTAAATGCCTTTCATATTATGGGCCATTAGTTTATCCACAGCTGTGTATGCCATCCAGTAGTCCTGGAAAAAGAAAAGTTTTGCCTGGTAGTGCGACGGGGGCCTCCAATTAGAGGCAGTGATCTCACTGATCTGCACAGTGTGGATTTGGCTGGTCTCTGTTGAATGTGTCTTAAATAAACAAGTTTCCTTTTTGGCAACGGTGGCAGACATGTGGAATGCAGAGTCTAGCAAAAGCTGTGTCAAACAGGGCCCTTAATCTACTCGCAGCTAATGTCTACTGTTGCTGTCATGACTGAGGAAATACCTTACAACTGGAAAATAAAAGTCATCCTGCTGCCAAGGGACAAACATATTCATCATTTATTCTAGAAAAATAGGCCAGCGCTTATTGTTTTGTGGAACAAGGAACTTGTGTCTAAATTATATTCATCATTAAACTGGTAAAAAATACTATAGAAGATGTTTAACTGTTATGCTTTGAATATATTTACAATAGAGGAAGTTATTCCTGATATATAAATATATTCGATGGCTCTGCATGATGGAGTCATCGAATGACTTTCAGAAGTGTTAAGTAGCCCTATTTCTCTTGGTAAGTGCGAGTGCTGATAGAAGCAAGCTGTTGGGAGGTGGAATTTGGCCGATACCCATTTAATTTTGGAGATGCTTTGTGTGGTTTTCTGGAGTAGAGTTTATACAACTTACGAATTCTTATTTTATATTACAGTAATTCATTGTAAAAGTAGTTCTTTTAGTTACTGGTCTAAGTAGATGGTTCCTTTGGGCTAATGCCCAAAGTCTTTGCCCAAAGACTTTTGGACAAAGTCAGTCCCAGGTACTAAGGTGGAAGTTAAGGGTTTTTTTCTCCCCATTTGTTGAGCAAGAGGATTTGACTTGTCTAAAACAGCCAGTGAATCTCTGAAGGAAAGCAGTTGGAAAAAAAGTAAAGGAAGATAAAGCCTGGTAGACAGTCTGTTTTACTCAACTATTGCTTTGAATGTTTTAATTAAACCTATTGTTTCTAAGGAACAGTCTTTGTTTTTGAATCCTCAGGGATTGTGGAACAGATTCCACTATTGTTTTACTTATATCTTGCAGCCTACCCACCAGGGATAGTGAAATCTAGACAAATACCAGTCTTCTACCCCACCCTTTCCAAGTCTTTGGAGTAATAGGGTGGGGTCCTGTTGACCTGTCTTAAAACAGGGTATAAATAGTATTCTAGGGAAAATTTGATGAAATAGAATATGTGAAGAAAAACATTTTGTTTGTAAAACATGTAAATGTTGGTGAATTAATGGGAAGGTTGAATAGAGGGAGAGGAGAGTTTAAGGTCCATAATTAAAATGTTCTGTTGATTCTGTGTATCAAATGTATTGTAAAAAGCTTTAGGTGCAATATCTACCATATTTTGCTGTGTCTAATGCACACTGTTTTGCCCACATTTTTGAGGGGAAAATAAGGATGTACACTATACTTGGGGAGTACTAATTCCATATCTATATAAATGTTTTTAATTATTTTATTTATGCTTATGCGTTAAAAATGTAGCTCTAGAAAGCAATAACAATATCCTTGCACAACATAATACCCTGGAATACGATAATCGGTTTTGTTTCTAAATATAAATAAATAAATAGGATTAAGAAATTAAAATGAAAGATTTTTTTCCCTGAAAGGTTGAGCCAAGAACGTGGGTGTGCATTATACATGGGAGCATATTATACATGGCAAAATGTGGTAATTAAAGTCTAACACACCATTTAACAGATAAGAGGAGAAATGGGTGAAAGGGATCAAAAGGTAAATAGGAAAAATAAATAAATACAATACATTAATGAGCAACATCAGAAAATGGCTTACTCTTGTCTAGGACTTTGTGACCTCCTCCCCCCAAAAAATCTTTCAAAGAAGAAAAGCAACCTTAATTTGGAGGTAAACTGTATATATACTGAAACTAAACAACGGTGACAACAAAGCCAGACTTCAAATTCTAAAGGTTGTCTGCCAGTTTATATACAATTTACACCTAGATGAAGTACTCCTCAATTTAACCAGTTAGCTATAATCCTAAATATGACAGAATTTAGAAGGTAAAAAAAATTATTCTCGTAAAAAAGTTTTCCCGAGGACCTTCTCAGAATTTCTCATGTGTATCTCAGTAGCTAGAATTAGACGGGTCTTATGGCCATCCACGGCTGAAAAGGAATCTGAGGGGAAAGAGTTTTTTAACTGGGCATATTGTCCTTCCCTCCCTGAAAACAGAAGTAAAAGCAACCTAGAAACATCATTACATTCATTGTTAAGAGATTGTCATTAGTTTTCTTCAGAAACTTTATTTTTTCTGCCCCAACCATACTTAGATTTCCCTCCTATATACTATTCTGGACAGTTTCATTTTTCTTTAACTAAGGAATAAAAAATGTCCAATAAAATGAAACCTTTCTGCAAGAAATACGTTTTGTTCAAATTACTTTGGTACAGATGAAATGCATTGTTCTTTGGCTTTAGTTCTAATAATGAAAAACATGAGGAAAACGAGGCTACCTCAAGGAAACAGTAAACCAGGAGTGAGGGCTTAGATCAGTATTCTCAGATTTTCAAAACTGTGCCACCCTCCGCATGCGTCAGATAAGAGTGTTTTGGTTGTTGGGAAATGGTTACTGAAAGTAGGCAAAGGGATTCTTCCAGAATAAAATTAGTTAAGATTTCCTGGGGACTTTTAAAATAAGTAGGTTGTGTTCATATCGCAGTATTAGACTAGTTGCAACACACTTTCTAGACATGCCCTTAGGATAATTGCTAAGTTTGGAGATCAGACTAAAAGATTTAAGAGCAATAATACACAGTCTGATTTAAAACCAAATGTCCACCCCAGCTACTCTGTATTTTTTTATTTTTAATTTCTGCCTAGGTAAGTGGGATAGAAGGAAGTGGGTACTTTTCAACTTTTAATTCTATAAGGGGACACAGTTTTGTAAATTATGTTGTTTTAGGGTATGTGGTGACTAGGGAAAGAAGTTTTTATCAACTTATATATGTAAGTATATTGTTTTCCCTCCTCTGAACTATTACAGGATTTCCGGGATGCTGTAGCCCATGCGTCCAGACAACTTGGGAAGCCAGTGATTGAGGACCGGATCCTAAATCAGATCCTCTACTACTTGCCTCAGCTGTATGAGCTGAACCGGGATCTCTTGAAGGAACTGGAGGAAAGAATGCTGAACTGGTAAAAATGGACTAACAAACTTTCCCAAGGTTTCCAATTTTAGATGAAGCCATAATGAAGAAGGGCCCATAATCAGCCAATTTAACTTTTTTATAGGTAACCTTTGATAATCAAAATTTTTGAGATTGAACAATGAAGAAAAACAAAAGAAAAAATTTTTGAGATAGAAGGTGTTTAATTGATATTTTCACGTTGGAAAAAATTCACATTTTATCTATCTTTTCTGGAGCTTCAAATCATGAAACGCCCTTTGCATTTTGGAAAAGAGGCCATTTCCTGAGATAATTTGATGATTTGGTTTGTTTGTTGGTTTAGAAAATTTACATGTCTGACATCATCGTAGATGCTGTAGATACCAGAACAGGTATAGGATACCAAAAAGTTAACAGCTTCCATGGGGTGAAGCGAGTAAGTAGAAACTTTGGTGTGACAGTTTTGGAAATATGTAGAAAGTTTGGTCTAGGGGACTGAATTTATTGTTGAAGTCCATAGGGAAGCCAAAGTGGTTTGAGTAACAGGACAGTATCACATGCTTTCATAATCATAATTTCCCTCTAAATTATCTTTGTATATAATCCAAAAAAATATCACTACCTGTTTTGGAAATATCATGCCTCTGCTTGTTGAGAAAATATGCTAGATGAGCAATTAATACCTAGCTGCAGTTTAAGTATAGAATAATAGAGACTTAAGAACTGAGGAATGATTGAAAGGTAGTTTTTAAAGTCATAGTAGAAATAAAATGTATTTTTAAGTAGCTCCTGTACATACTTCATCATTCTTATAAAATTTTTCTTAAAAATAATCTACAGTGATGTAAGATGTGCATATTTATGTGAGTAAGTGGAGGCTTAAATATATTTTTTTGCTTGCACTGAAACTTTGCTTGCATTTAGATCTATAGATGTTGCGTGTTAAAATATTAAGCATTCGTAAGAGACAGACTAACTTAAGGGACAACTAAAACAATAATTATGGTGGAAGCTATATTTATTACTCACAGAACTTTTCTAATCCTTGCATAAAATATGTTCTACTTAATAAAATACCTTTCTTTTAGGTGTCTTTTAATCAAGACATATTCTTTGGTTTTATTAGACTTTCTGAAGTAACATTTATTTTAACATTGGCTTTTAATAACAATAAAATCTTCCATTTCTGTGTTCAACAAATTTTGAATACTTACGGTGTGCTAGTCAGCACTAAGAATGCTATGCATATCAGCACACAAAACATACAAGCCTCTTGCTCTTATGGAGCAGACATTTCAGTGGGGGGAGCAGCAAACAAATCTACAAAAAAAATTAGAATCAGTTTCTGATCTGCATATACATAAAATAGAAACACGTACTAGTGAATGAAGATTGGGTGGCCAAAGAAGGCCCTTTAAAGAAGGCAGAGCATTGAAACTGACATCTGACCAAAAAGGAGCCACCATAATGTATGGGATCCATACATTATCAGGAATGTGGAACCATTAGTAAAAGTTTTTACAAGTGATTGTGGACTCTGTGTGTCAAAAGAATGTGAAGAAGGCCAGTGTGGCTGGGGAGTAATGAGAAGGAGGAAGAGAAGGGTGAGATGGGTCAGAAAAATAGGAGCAGTGGCTCCTCTGGGGCTTTGTAAACCCAGATAAGGAGTTGGTTTTTCTGCTAAGTGCCCGTGCAGCCTATAATATATGTTTTTAGACTTTCTGGCTGGACAGAAGAATGAAATAGCAAAAGCAGGAGACCTTCTTGCTGGCCGAGTCCAGGCAAGATGTGATGGTGGCAGTGGAAATGGAGAAGAATAGGCATTTGAGGAAGTGTCTCACAAAAAGAGAAAAAAGATAAGCTCTGATGGCTTGAATATGGGACTCTGCTCATTGGATATGTTTTGTACACATTAATGACTCTTTTTATATTTTTGTGTCTCTCTCCTCTAGGATGGAACAACAAAGGCTTGCTGATATCTTTGTGAAGAAGGGGCCATATCTAAAAATGTATTCCACATACATAAAAGAATTTGATAAGAATATAGCTTTGCTGGATGAACAGTGCAAGAAAAACCCAGGTTTCGCTGCTGTTGTTAGAGAATTTGAGGTATTTTTCCTACCATCTAATGTTGAGCTTTTGTTTGCTTGCTTTTAGAGTTTTAATAATTTGGAGTCATTGAAAATAAACCTTGCAAACAAAAAAGGTATTAAAATATAATCCCTTCAAAATCAAAGAGGGAATTGAACACATTAAATAGTGAGATTCAGTTTTGGAAATCTATCATTGTACTTTGGAATATTTTCTTGAGTCTCTTTTTTTAATTTGTGGTAAAATACACACAAAATAACTTAACCCTCTTAGCCATTTTTAAGTGTACATGCAGTAGTGTTAAGTACATTCGCTTTGTTGTGCAACCAACCTCCAGAACTGTTTTCATCAGGAACAGCTGAAGCCATACCCTTTGACAACCAACGCCCCATTTCCTGTTCCCCACAGCCCCTGGCACCCTCCTCTCTGCTTTCTGTCTCCATGAATTTGACTCCTCCAGGGAGCATTTCTTACTTTTAACTTAACCTTTCCCTTTATTCTTTTTTTTTTAATTCTTTTTATTTATTTTTTTACGGGGTGGGGAGAAGGAAACATGGATTTGTTGTCCCTCTTAGTTTTGCATTCATTGGTTGCTTCTTATATGTGACCTGACCATGGATCAAACCTGCAACATTGGCGCATCAGGGTGACCTCTGACCGGCTGAGCTGCTTGACCGGGGCCTTCCCTTTATTCGCCTAACAGTTAATCTACTACAGTCATGGATGGGAAATACCACTTGTTTCCCTTCACATAAATAAATAACACAGTTTTAGTGTCAATGTTAAGAAAAACGAATAATGTGTTTATTGCCAACGCTTTGTGTTTTGACTCAAAGCTGTGAGGGTACAAGCCTGATTTGATTGGTGATAAAATGATACAAGGCATCTTTTGAAAAAATCAGTTTTTAACTAAAATTTTACTTAAGTCTCCTCCCCTAATCTTGGGTAAAACTACTATATAACTTAGTGATCACCGTATTTTCGGACTATAAGACGCACCCTCCCCCCAATTTGGGAGGAAAATGGGGGTGTGTCTTGTAGTCTGAATGTAGCTTACCTGGCTTGAGGTTGGGGTTGGGGGCAGCAGTGGAGTGGGGTTTTTTTTTCCTATTTTCCTCCTCTAAAACCTAGGTGCATCTTATGGTCTGGTGCATCTTATAGTCCAAAAAATACGGTATTTCTCTGTTTTGAAACTAAAAATTTTGTGAATTCTAGTCACACAAAACTAGAAAATTAGATATTGCTGATTTCTAATTTGTATATTAGGCAAGAGAATAACCAGATCACATGTTAATTTTTAGTCTGTAAAATAGTTACCAAAAACAGTTTGCCAAAAAGCAATTCAAAAGAAAACCAAGCATTCCCTTTTCTTTCTCATTTCTAATTTACTCTGCAGGTTTCAAACAGCATTGTAAGACAATACAATTTTTTAAAAAACAGGTCTGTGTAGAAGTGAATTAAATTTATTTTAAATTAATAGCATATGCTTTTTGAAAGAAAGACAAATAATTAAACTTTAAAATTGTTCCTTGTCTTCTTTTCCTATACGTCTCTCCTGATGCTATTAGGAAAGGAAGTGTGATGTACATATTTATAGAACTGAGAATTGACCCAGGTTTTCATCAGGTCAGACAAGTTGTTCGGTTGCCTTGGCAACAAAGGAAAACATAAGACAGACGAAAGTTAGCTGTCTGCTGTCTGGTTAATGATGCTTGCATGATAGATGCTTTCTTAACATGCACTATCATTATGATTTCATTATTATTTTGTGCACCAGACCCTGGAGGTGCATATTTAGAAACAGAGAAAACAGTCTGAACAAATCTGGAAAAATTCTCCCCCACCCACTTGAACTATATAAGAAGCACAGGATATCTTTGGATAAGGGATGTTTTCACTTGGCCGTTTTGACACCACCTCACAATAAATACCAGTGTTGGAGAATGGAGGCGGGGCTTAGGAATGAGCGCAAGTGTCTGCTGTACATACTGAGGAAAAGAGCTTTAAAGGCAGAATCCAATGGCCTTGTGGTCTAGTCAGAATGGTTCTGTATCAAATGTTTTTATAGCCACTGTGATTTGGGGGCTGTCTCTTATAGCTCATCATCTGAGAAAGGGTTTTATATTCTGCAAGCCTATTAGAGAAAGGATGTTTAGCAAGGCTGCTTTTTAGGTTATCTTTAATTTCTGTAATCTCTCCACCACCATCCATTGTTACTTTGATTATATTGATAGGCTCTGACTATTATTTGAATCCAATTCCCAATCGAAATAAAGGTGGCTTTATTTCGGTCATCTTACTTGGGGGCCGTGCATTTTCTTCTTGGTGGAGGGGTTTGTTTATGTTTATGAATCCATTGCCAAAGGCTCTCCTACACGGTAGCCTCTGAGTAGCATGGGCTCTAACTGGCCTGGCGTGCAGACTGCAGCCTCTGTGAGAGGGCTGTGAACAAGTTTTCCCAATGAGTCAGTGATTTGAAAGACTTACCTTTGGGGGAGGGTGAGCTACGTGGTGAATTGGCTACGGTGTCAGTCTCAGCATTGCAGCAGCTGTCAAGATAAAGAGAGTTTCTCCCTGAATCCCCTCCCAGAGCTTCTGGCTATTTAAAATTTGACTTCCTGGGCACCTGAACCGGGTCCCCTGCTCCTTAGAACAATGCTAGTGTTTACTTTGGATGCCTTTTCCTTTCAGATGAGCCCCCGCTGTGCTAACCTGGCCCTCAAGCACTACCTGCTCAAGCCAGTTCAGAGGATCCCCCAGTACAGGCTGCTGCTAACAGGTGGGCCTCTCTCACAGTTTGCCTCTCTGTTTCTGTCACTCCAGTAACCCCTTTAACTACTATATGGATGTATAGATTGCCTAGAACCTTGCACGTACATTGCCTGAACCTAACTTCTTTTAGTTCTCTGGTCATCCCTGCGCACATTCTCTGCTTTGGGCATTTATACATCTCAATTCTTTTTGCTCAGACCTTCTTTTACAATCCCAGCCCCACAACCCTGCATCATTTTACCTGATTAATATTATTAACCCCAAGAAGGTACTTTCTCGGACACTCAAGAATGAGAGTTAGAGGCTCACTCCCAGGTATATGTGAATCAACTCTCACAGCCTTAGGCACTTCAGAGGGTTGTCACAAAGATTGACTAATGACCTGTGTGCTTAGAATAAGTGCTTTGGTCATAGTGTGTTCTAAATAAACACTCCCCGCTCTTAGTACTTAGTAGCCACAGTGTGCTCCTAGTGAACCACCACCATCGTCGTTGTCCTCATCCTCGTGTCTGGTCATCGCTGTCTCTATCTTCTACTTGACTGAGCTTCGAGATTACTAGGTTGTGTCTATCTGGTTTCCACCCTAATAGTAGAAAGGAAAAAAAGAAGAAAAATGTTTTTAAAAAGCTGTGATTTGAGTGAGAGCACACATTGTGCTGAGGACTTTATATTCATTGACTCTTTAATAAACCTCCATCACCGCCCTGTGTATATCCCTATATATTATTTACACAGATAAGAGAACAGGCTTTTAGAGGTTAAGTGGTTTGATAGCACAAAAAAGCTAGCACAGTCTCAGTGCCAAGCATGGTATCCAACACACAGGTCCTCTGGAGTATGTGCTGCAATGTATTGGACGTGCAGGGACTTAACAGACACACATAATGTGCCTTAAGAAGTGGGTCCAAATGGACAATTACACTGAAACGCCACCACTCCTCTAAATTTAATCTGCTGTATTTGTTTTCACTATTTTTATTTTTTCCTTTGTGTTTTTTTCTTTTTTTAATAGTGCTATCTGTTATAATATTATGTAGATGGATGGTTTCCGTTAGTGTGCTTAAGAAGTGGCGTACCTAATCTCTTTCTCTTAAACTAAAAGCTGCATTGGAATGAATGAGGTGAATCTTGGAAAGCCAGGATTTTCCAGTTTCCCTTTAGGCAGAGGCTGTCTGTCTCCTCGGCTGGCCCAGTGAAAGACACACTGCTGATGAGGAAGGCGTGTCTTACAGCCCCAGGACTTGTTACCCTAAGTCTTTTGACTCAGTTTGAATTTCTAACTGTGAATCGGGCTCTAGATTTTTCTCTGGAATGACATAAGTCAAACGGAATAATTTGAGGATATCCTGTCCATCTGTACTTTCTTCCCTTTGCTTTTGGACGAGATTTAGAACACACAGGACAAAAGGAAGTACCCGTGCCTGTGTTGTGTTTTTGCTAGATAAATTCAGTGCTGTATCATAAATGAGCTATTGAGTGGCTTAGGCTATTTCTACAGCTGTGGAATGAAGTACTGTTTTTAGTGGCAAAAGACAACTGTGGTTTGAAAAGCTATGATTTGCAAGAAGGACAGCGCAAGGTTACGAAATTTTCTGTAAAAATATTTTTCCCCACACTATGACTGATCTAAGTTAAAAAGTTACACGTTGATTTAATTTAGGTTTCATGCTGAGTTTGATTTTAATTGATTAATGGTGAAATAGAAAAAGCATGTTTAAAAATTCTCTTGAAGAAAACATATTATTTATTTCATAACCAATATAATGTGAGCTTGGGGTCATTTTTCATTTTGAGCTATCTCTTGTTTAATCTTAAATCTGTTTCCCTCATTCTTAAATTGGAAAAATCTTTATTGTTCAAATAATGAACTTATATATAGTAAACCCTCAGTATTTATGGATTGATTGAAGGGTAAAGTGATAAATTACTTGTTCAGGGTTAAAAAGTCAGGATTAAAGATAAAGAAAGAACATAGACTTTGTAAAGAAATAGCATAGATTTCATATCCTTCATCCTATGCCTTTTCTTCCATTTATTCAAATTTTTCTCTTCCATGAAGCCTGACCTGAAGTCCCCCTTGAAGCCATCTCTGATTACTCGTTCTCCTTGACTCTTAGTATTAGTGAAATGTGACATAGTAAATATTTACTTTTGCTTTGTGAATTTGGTGATATTCATATGATTTGAATATTGATTTCTTAATTTAATTATAAACTTTTTGCGGTTGAGGAGTGAATCTTTTACTAATAATTTAGTGTACCCCAATATATCTGGGTTAATTTTGGATACCTTGGAAGCTTTTCAGGAAATAATTGTAGTTGGTTTTAAGCTAGGTTTAAAACATCCCTTTCACAAAAATATCTTTAACCTAAAAGAAAACAGTGAGATAATTTCAGAGAGTTTTCTTCTAAATGAAAGACACGTCCAGAGAGGTGAAAAGTCCTGCCTGAAGCAACACACATAGCATTGAAACAGGCTAGTCGGCCAGAACAAGCAGAGAAGGGGAATAGGGAGACTGAGACAGATAGTTAAACAAGCAGTTTGCAGCCATCTGGTAAGTCCTATCTTTCCTCAACCAAGGACACTTCAAAGTAAATGGTTTGCACTTCTCCTCCCCAACCAGAGGGTAAATAGGTTAAATCTCCCTACTCAGGGAGATAGCAGAAATTCAGTTGGTGCCATTTGCCAACCACACCCAAGGACAGATGAAGTTAAGGGAATAAATCTCATTTTGGTACATCAGCATAAAGCTGATGACTATTTTATTGAGATCCTCCCCTAATACCTCCCCTAGATTCCAGCCCTTAAAACCCCTTAAAACAAAGGTCCCCGGGCACACACTTCCTCCCAGGAGCAGTGCCTGTACCTTTCTCTCCCCACACTTCTTCCCCCACAGGCACCCCATGAGGCTTGCAGCCAGGGAGCAGTGGGCAGCAGCAGCTTGTCCTGGGCTGACCCTCAGACCCTGTCCCCAAGTCCCTTTTCTCTGACTTTATACTAAGCTAAAACAGCCCCGCCACAGCTCATTTCTTTCCTGTAGCATTTCTAGAGAGCCAAAGCAGCCCCACCTAGTCTCTCTCCTGTTGTTTCCAATATCCTAAGTCCTTCTTTGTTTCACCATCCTCAGCTTTAATAAATGTGCTTTCAAAAATCACCTGGACTTTAGTTGTGAAATCTTTCCTACACGAAGTCACAAACCCACGCACTACCAGCCGGCCCTAGGCAAACCCGCCCGGGGCCAGGTCCCCTTTCCGTAACAATGTTAACTGAAGCTCATATGATTATAAAATCCTAGGAAATACAGGGGTTGATATAAGGGTTTGTTTTATTCTTATTTAAAATTCTGATTTCTAGTACTCATCTTTTGTGATACTCTAATTGCTCCCTACTTTTGCACGGTATTTCTGCTGAGTGCCCCTGTCCCTGCGCTTACATGTTCAGAAATTGGATTTTAAGTCTAAAGTTTACATCTACTTAACCATGTTAATTAACTCGGTCCTCAGCTTTGGACAGATAAGCGCAAATGCTTATCCTTGGAACAACCTTGTGAGGTAAGTACTTTTATTTCCGTTTTAGAATTTGGAGTAATTCCAAGTGCAGAGAATATACTGGAGAAGAGAGGAGGATTGAGACTATTTGAGGCACCCCCTGACAACTTTGATTTATTAATGAGTTTAAGGCAGAGAAGGGGAAGGATTCCTGCCTGACTCAGTGTAAGTAGATTTGTGCCTGCCCGGTTTCTTGGGAGGGGAAGATTGAGAAATACAGAGATGAAGCAGATAGGATAGCTTCTTTTGGAATCTTTCTTAGAAAAAGGTGAGTGGAAATTCCCAGACACTGGAGCCCTGCCCATACAATGAAAACAACCACCATTGTCTTGCATGTTTTCTCCAGGTGGTAATTTGGTGGTTTTCTAATTAGGTATTTTACTTAGGCTGTCATTTGTTCATTGTAGTGAATAAATACTCCCAACTAAATTCTTGGTAGTATTTTTTAAAAGTCCACTCAAAATAGGATCAAAGAAAAAGTATATATTGTATAATGGAATGGTTCAGCTTACAATTCAAAAAACAAAAAAAAAGTAAATTTAAGCAAAAAATCTTGCAAATTTTGCCTTTATATTGGCTACTCAAGGCCAGTTGATCTAGCTACACCTTTAAAATGTGTGGAACCCAGAACCTATTTGCAATTGGGAGATATGCAATCAGGGCAACAGTGAGGAAGCAGTGGAAGAAAACAGTTATAGGAGCAGCATTAGTTTTTTACCACTGCTTGTTTTCTTCTTCATCTCTTCAGGGTCAAATCTTTATCATCCTAATTCAGTATCTGGCATAGATTCTGGCACATTAACGGACTCAATAAACTGAAAGGCTTAGGGAAACAAATCTTGTTTCTGTTCATAAGGTGGAGAAGCCCTATGCAGTGGTGCCAAGGAATGTTGTTGGATGAAAGGATGGATGGGTGGATGGATGGATGGATGGATGAAATGCTGTTAAGAATAAAAACAATCTTCCAGTCACCCAGGGACAAGCTTGTGGAAAGGACTCTGAAATACTTCCCTCCCTTGTCATGCTCCAGGCCAGGCCGTCATCTTTCCTCCCTCAGAGGATCTACAGACCAGTTTTTCCTCTGCCTCTGCTTCCTGCTATTTCCATTTCCCTTGTCATGCTCCAGGCCAGGCCTTTCTAAACTCAGGCCAGATTGTGGCAATATCTTCCTAATGGTTCTGCTACCTCTTACCACGCCCCCAGATAGCCTGATGCATCATCATTTTATTACTCTTCCAAGGATACCAGATGTGTGATTTTTTCCCACACCAAGCAATTCTCTTGGATACCAGCCAGGCATCCTACAATTTAATGCAATTCTAACACTATCTACCTAAAGATAGTGTCAGATCCTACAGATTAAGGGCTGAATCCCACCAGATTGCCCCTCCCATGTTTCAGAGGCCAATTGCAAGTTCCAGGTTGTCACCTGTATTTCTGACCAACCAACTATAAATCTGGGTTCCCAGGACCCCCTTTTGGGTTTGATAATTTGCCAGAAATGGTTCACAGAACTCAGGGAAATTTATTTACATTTATGATGATGATGATGATGATGATGATGATGATGAAAGTGTGATAAAGGATACAGGTGAAAATCCAGGTGGAAGAGATACATAGGGTGAGGTATGTGGGAAGGGTCACTGAACTCCATGCCCTCTCCAGGCACACTGCTCTCCCAGTACTTCCTTGTGGTCAGCAACCTGGAAGCTCACCAAACCCTGTACTTTGGGATTTTTAATGGAGACTTCGTTATGTAGACACGATCCATTATTAACTCCACTCCTACCTTCTCCCCTTCTCCCCTTCCTGTAGGATGGAGAGTGGGGCTGAAAGTTCCAAGCTTCTAATCATGGCTCGATCCTCTGGTGGCCAGCTTCATCTAGGAGCTTTTCAACAGCCCATCAAAAGTTACCTCCTTAGGTTAAAACCTGAGAAAGGCATTCAGGAGCTCTGTGTCAGAACTAGGGTCAAAGGCCTGCTCATATCACTTACTAAATTACAAGGATTTTAGGAGCTCTGTGCCAGGAACTGGGAGCAGGTATAGATACTTTTATTCTGTGTGTGTGTGTGTGTGTGTGTGTATCAGACATACTTTTATTCTGCTTATTAGAAAGTTGAACACAGACTTACACTACCATAATGATAGATTCATGCCATTATATATTTGTACAAAGCCATAATATCTACATTACCAAGAATGAACCTTAATGTAAACTGTGGATGTGAGTGATTATGATGTATCAGTGTGAGATCATCCATGGCACCAAATGTCTCACTAGTGGAGATTGTTGATGGTAGACTAGGTCATGCATGTGTGGGGGCAGGAAGCATATGGGAAATCTCCATGCCTTTCAGTTTCATTGTGAATGTAAAACCACTGTAAAAATAAGTCCCTATTTTAGGGGGGGAGAACTCATCCACAGGATAAAGGCTGCAGTTGATAACCCCAAACTGCCCGAGTTTTATTTTCCCTTGCTCTTGTAGATTTCGTAGTCTTTCCTGAAACCTATCCTTCAAGGCCAGATTCCCTCTCCCGTTAATCAGTCACTAGCTCTCTGGACAAATATCTGTATGGGCTGGCCTGTACACACGGGCTAATAACACGGCGGCGATCCCGGTCCCGGAGCTTATAGCGCTTCCCCTTGGGGCCACGCTTAGCCGTTCAGGTTCCCACCAAACTCTTCCTCATTTCCATTCCTAAAAATTATATTGATGTTGTCATTTGTTTCAGTGAGTATATTTAAGGATTTGTGTTTGTAAAGGTCACTTTTTTCTTTGAAGAGATCTTTTGTGCCTATTAAAAATATGTTTTATTTTTTAAAAAATGTTCTTCGTCTTCTACCATCTAGAAATGACATACCTTTTTAGATTTCTTTTGTCTCTGTGTTATATGTGATATAACTTTTTTTAATAAAAATGTTTTCATTTGTGGAAAGTTACTACATTGGTGTTGAATCAGGTTGAATCAGTGAGGATCATGGTGGAGAAAACATAATGAAAAATATAATTTAAAAATTCCTCTGAAATATCTTTTCCACTTAGATATTTGAGAAGAAAACATTCCTTTGAACTTTGATTAAATTTGGATCAGGTACTTTCTTTGATCTTATTTAAATATTTATGTTATAAATTACTTTAATACCATATTATATTACTTTTCCTATAATCTTTGCTTTTAGTCTGGGATGGTTAACTCTCTCTAGGTTTTAGAAATCTAGGATTTCCCATGTTGGTAGAAAATATATTAAAAACATCTGTTTTAGTGTTCTGAAGTTATAAATTTCAGCTACGAATAGGCTAATAAGCAGATTGGTAAAAAAAAGATCAGGATCAAATTAATGCATGACTTAAAAATAAAACCCTCACTGAAAAAAAAAAAAGCTTCTGCTGGGCAAGTATTTGTTTTAAAATTCAGGGCCAATTGTTTGTACCAAAAGTCTTCTAACAATTTCTCTAGGGCAGAACTTGAAAGATAGAGTTGTCCTGGGCACCAGCCAAGGAACTGAGTTTCTGGGGAACCCAAAGACCCAGGTATAAGGTAGTTTCCTTTGTGTAAAACAGGAGGGTGATAATATTTAGAATTTTTGTTGTAATGACCTCAGCTCTTGTTATGTTGTTGTTAATTTTTAATTGTAGTTGTGCATAAGGTATTTTGAGAGATGGTATTTAACAAATTATATCCATGATTTTAATACTGTGGAAAGATTTTATTAGGATATAAGAGGGAAGATGTTTTATCTGCCTGTTCTATTAAATTATAGCTTTTAAATGTAATCTCACTTTCTCTCAAGAACAGGGGTTCTTATTGTTGGTTGCTTTTTGTTTTGTTTTTTGCCTGGATCCCTTTGGCAATCTGATGAAGTCTATGAATGGATCTCTTCTCAGAATAATTTTAAAAATTACACAATAAAATACGTACGATTAAAAGGAAACCAATTGGAATGAAATGAAGTTATTAAAATAATTTTGAAGTGTGACATAGTATATTACATGTGGTTTTTAGTATGCAATAAATAAAAAGACCTGGTGGTAGATCCAATAACTGCCCCGATTCTGAAGTAATGGTGAGAGTAATCAATATTTTGAGATGTCCGCAGCAGTTGTAATGTGATATTAAAAAAGCATGGTTTTTATGGTGACAGAGTCACTGGTATCATTGATAATACCGTGGTTTGTTGCCTACACGCATAATGGAAGGAAATTCTGTATTTCACTTAGAAGTTAGTGCAAATACTTGTTTATTTTTGCCCATCCAAGTTTGCAGATCCCCTGAACTCTGCCCATGGACATTGCTATGAAGCCATTCTTTTTCACTTTTCAGTATAGGTTTGACCCAGATTCCCTGCAAATAGCCAGATGCCTTTATTGCTGGAACTTGCCTTGCCACAGGTCTGACAAGCTCACTCTTGCTACATTTTCCCTCTTAGTGTTTCTCAGAATCTTGGCTTGCATCAGGAACTGTTCCAGTTGGATGTAAAACTGAAATTTGGTCAAATCTGAATTCACCTTGGGGCGTATATTTACTTTATTCTTCCCTTGGTTGTTCTTTGGGTAGTAAAATATGCTAACCTCCCTAGACCTAAATTTGCTCTTTCTTGATAATCAGGGCAATGGGGACTATACGGTTGAGAGCTTCTTTAAGTGAGGCTTGATGGTGCCAAGGTCATTTCTGTACATTGGAGATTCTCACTTGATAAAATGGCAGGCGTAACCATTGGAAAATGTGTCCATGAAGAAAAGCACTTGTTTCAACCAATTCAGAATAATGAACGTTTACTTTTGTTGGGAGATTACCCATAGCTTTGACTCCTCCAAGGGCATTCTGGATATGCACAGCCAGTGTGTCCTGCCAGAAAGAGGCCAAGGAGAGATTCTGTCCATTGTAAGAACTGCTTCAGAATTGTGCCATGGAGTGATCCTGGAGTCAGGTTTAGTTCCGGAGTCTTTAGGCCTCAGGACCAGACTTATCAAAGTCTAGGGTAGACCGGGCCTGCCTCATACGGTTATGCCCTCCTGCTGAGGTCCAGGTGCAGCCTGCACTCTGCTCACCGAGTTGGGTGCCCCTGTGAGGGTCTGCGTCAGCCCAGGACAAATGGCCTTTTCTAATTCACAGAAAAGCATCGCCTGCTTTCCCAGCCATAAATCTGTGAGCCTGAGAGTCCAGAAAGGTCACTTTTCTAACTTGGACAAGCACCATTTGTACAAGAGCAAGCCCTATGCCACATATTTAGGGAACAGAATTGAACTAATATTCAAGGAGCAAGAGAATTAGAGCTGGGGCCAGAGCACTTTTTAATTAGACCCTCAAAATATCATCTCAAGTGCTTAGTAAATAATGAAGCAAAAAGTGATAATACTAATGGGAGTGTCAGTCCATCATAAATTCAGGATACATTGAATATGCACCAGACATTGTCCTAGGTGCTAGGGATGTAGGGATAGTTAATTCAGGCTCCTTATCTTCGTGAAACCCACAGTTTAGCATTTTTGCACAAAATGATGCTTAACACTATAGAACCATTAACTTAGCTTCTAACATATTGCTATGGTCCATATTCTCTTTAAGACTGCTTAGAATTTTGGGACTTTATAGATGCCTATCAAAATGTTTCTGTACATAGAAATAAATAGAATATATTATTAAAGAATATTCTGGGAGGGAAACAACAGTCAATACTAATTCTAAAATTTCAACAATTAAAGATACATGATACCATTGCAAGAATACACCTATTGATGAAAAAATAATAATAGTTGTTCTATCATTAGGATAGGGAGGTACTGGAAGTAGACCCTGTTGTGTATAAGAATCTAATATGTGACAAAGTACAAAGCGTAAGATAATAGAAAAAGGATTGCTTATTGAATAACCTATTAAAATTTGAAAAATTAAGAGCCATATATCAATGGATACACTAAAAACAAAATGACTAAATATAAATAGGCAGAGCACCAGGGATTTTTAGGGCAGTGAAAACACTACGTATGATACCATAATGGTAGATACATGTCATTACATGCATGTATTTGTCCAAGCCTGTAGAACGTACACCACCAAGAGTGGACCGTAACATAAGCTGTGCACTCTGGGTGGTGATGGTGGAGGTCCATCGGTTGCAGTTAACGTGCCCCTCTGGTGTGTGGGGGTTGTTGGTAATGGGAGAAGCTATGCACCTGTGGGAGCAGGGGCTACACAGAAAATCTCCGTGCCTTCCCATCAGCATTTCTGTGACTGTAAAACTGCTCTAGAAAAATAAAGCCTTCATTACAAAAACTCACTGAATAAAATATGAAACTATAGGAAAATCAGAGGAAGATAAACTTAAAACTATAGTTATCAGGATAAAAATGTGAACAAAAAATTCACTTACAACAAATATACATAATCAATACACAGTGGCATGTGTGATACCCTCTGGACCGTACATACTAATTAAAATGAGTTACCAGTTCCCCTTTCCATATTGGCAATAAAACCCTACAGTACACAAAACTAGCAATCATTTAGTAAAACAGCTATTCTCCTAGACTTATAATGATGTTTTAAATCGGTATCTCCCTTTAGGACAGGTTTCTTGTGCTATATCAAGTACTAAAAAGAGAGAGAGAGCTTTTTTTCCATTGAAATCAAGGAAATAATTGATCAGTGTTACTTGGAATTAAAATAATCACAGTTTACTATTCAAACATGTTACCTTTCAAGAGTACAAGGGGTGCTATTTATAGTTCATGCCGCACAACAGGTATTCATCAGAATCATTATGGGCAAATTGGGATGTATGGCCATCTATTTAAGACAGCCAAACAAGACAATTTAAAAATGAATTGAAAGTCTAATAGTAGAATACCAAAATACTGTCTAATATATTCCAATGATGGTGTGTTATTCAGCTACTTACATAGGGAAAATCTGTATGGGTTAGAATACTTTAAACGGGCTATAAAATCCTATATATTATTAAAATTAAGTAAAATCAAGCATTTATAAAAACAGAAGGAAATGTGTTTAAATTATAGTATTTTAGAGAGGTGTTCACGGTTTGAGTTTTCTCTATTACTTAACTTCCCGCATCTTAGAGTTTATTACACTACGTGCTTCATGATACTTCAGAATGAGAATCATTACAGTTTTTCGACCTGGCCCATCATACTTATTTTATGTATGAGGATTCTGACACAGAAGTGCTACAGGGCAGAGCATGACCAAAGTCACATGCCTCTACTACACCTGGCTGGACTGAGAGTAAGGATCTGTCTTCTCACTTCCAACAAGGGCTGCGGATCGCTTCACCGAGCCGCCTTGAACGTGGCAGTATGTCTTACAGCTTGACAGTTCATCTCGATTTTGCATATTTAAAATAGTCAGTACTTCATTTCACAAGTCAGATAATTATAAATTGCTTCCTTTAAAATTTGAAACTTTAACAGTTATGCCTTTCTAGTCTGGCTTGTGGGATTCTAGAGGGAGTCGGTCTGCAACAGTAAGTGGTAAGTTCTTCTGTCCAATGTCCGCGTTTTGTGGTGGCTTTACACTTGCCAGATATAACTGAAAAAAATAAAATAAAATAAAGTTTGAAACTTTGGTGGACGAGCTCAAGACTAGACTTACTGGATCTTTGGATCTCATAATTCTGTGTTGCTGATATCATTACATATTTAGGGAGGAAGAAATCTGGATAATACAAAGCAAGACATGTCCTTAACTTCAAAATAATTGACTTTGAAATGTTACCCCTCCTATATGCTCACCCATCCCGATTTCTCAGTGCACAGTCCAGGAATCTGACTGGCTGTTGTTGAATTAAAAAGTCCCAGATTCCCACAGATGACTCATTTTTAGGAAAGGTTAACTGTACTTCTGAATAGCTTTCATCTTTAAGTTAATTATTCATTGATTGTGTAATCAGGCTTACTAGGGGCCCTTTTATAGAAAACTTGGACCTCTAGCAAGATGCAGCATGTGTTGGGTCCTCATGCTTTCACGCTGGGCCTCAGAAATTAACTTGCATATCCCTGGAGGCTGCACTAGCCACAGTGGGGGTAAATTAACGTCTATTAATCAATGGTGCCACCTGGTGGTGAGAAAGTGCATACTGTGGTGCCCACGCATGGTGCACCAACTTTTTTTTTTTTTTTTTTTTGATAGAAATAACCTCAGTAGCATTTGAAGCATTTTTATTAGCGAGGTTTTGAAAAATGCATAGTTTGGCTTGGCAGAAGGAGGAAAGTCATAGCCTGCCAAATTGAATTGACTGCTCTCCTCATTTTTTTAAAATGAAACTTCCTGTAGGATACTAGTTCCTAAATGGTACAAAGTAAACTTCCCTGTGACCAATACAGGCGTGTCTGTCTGGTCTCTTTTCCTGGGGCAGCTGGTGGTTTCAGTGCCTCCCATCTGACTCAGGGTGATCCATCATGTTCTCATTCTGCAGTTAAGGCACTGACTGATTCTTATCTTAGCTGGGGGCGGGGGTGGGGGGCAAAGGATCATGGTCTTGTCTTCCTTGAAGAGGTGAAAGTTTTCACAAGGATGTGCCACAACAAGCTGCCCTAAAAATATTTTGGAATGTTGAATTTTGAATGTTTAATTGTAAGATTATTCTCTTAATTGGCAAGGACAGCAAACCTAACTCCATTACCTCTTTGATTAATAGCATGATTTTGTATCATCTTAGTGGTAGCTTTTCTCTTCAGCGGATTTGTGTGTTTCCGCTCTATTCCTGAAAGTTCAGGTTGGTGGACAGCAGCTGAGCTTGAGTACTAGGGAAGAAAATGCAACTCAGAAGCTTATAGGGCTCAGCAGTGATCCTAAGGTCAGGATTTCCTAATACGGACATTTCTCTTGGTTCAGAGAAATGTCTCGGTTCTATATTAAAGAACAAGCATTTAAGTAAGACAAAATAGGAACTTGCCCTGAATCTGATACTTAGGTAAATCTTGTTTTCCTTTCCACACTCTTAAGCTACCTAGAGGCTTTAAGGGATATCACTTTTGATGAATGAGGTAGCTTAGACATTGAGAACATTTAAGAAGACAAATTTTTCCCCCAACCCTGTCACTCTCATGGAAAAGTTAAATATTTAGACTCACCAAACATGGCTTATACATGGAATGCATTCTGAGTGGAGTCAGAGTGAGATTCAGTTAATTTTCACCTCCAGGTAGAACTAAGTGTAATGTACAATCAATGTATTTTGTTAACTCGTGTGGTTTTCTTATCTGTGTGGTTGGAAGCATACTCTCTAACTTCTGTGTTTGGATTACTTTAAGATCTAAATTGCTAGTAATGGTTTCTGCCAAGATAGAACTTGTACCGTGGTGCGTGGAAGCTTAATGTCGTCTTACGCAGTATCTCAGCATGGCTTCCTGCCAGTGCTGGGTATTTATAATACACATGTCTAGACGCAGGTTTTTGGATTACCGTCTCAAAGATGTACAGAGTTTCAGCTCTTGGGCGTGTGTGTTTATGTCATGTATTAAGTTTGAAAAGCTGGCACTAACACTCAGGTTTCCTTTTGTTCCTTTCAGCATGATTTTATAAATCCATGGGATGAAATTATATATTCCAAAATATTGTTCATGGAGACTGAGTCAAGTAAAATTGCATTCAGTCTGTTAACATGCCTTTTCTTTTTTCATTTTTTCAGCTCCCTTTGTCATTAGGATTGGTTTCAACCTTTATTGCTGCTTAGCTAAACTAAGACACAGTTCAGTCTGAAAAGTCTTTTTTTTTATTCTAAGCATTTCTTGTCCCTTGTGTGGAAAGGCCCTGGCTAGGTGCTATGAGAGATAGAAAGATGAGTCAGATGTGAGTCCTGCCCACAAGGAACTTTGAGTCAAATGAAAACCAAAATGATAGAAGGCGTGACATGAGTAAGTGGCAGGTAATGTATTATTTATTCAAAGGGAGAAAATATTTTTTTAACTAGCAAGATTGGTAGGGTAGGAGGAATTTGAGATGAGCCTAGAAGAATATGAGGCGAGTTTTTATGTGCAGAGACAGAGGAAGGATTCCGAAAAAGGGGAACATTAGAGACAAAAAGTGTGGAGCCAGAGAACACATGGGAAATGTTTAAGGAATTGTCCAGAATTGAACTTAGCTGAGAACAAAGGGCCTGTGTTAGGCAGTAGCAAGAGAGAAAATCAGAGAGGCAATAGGGACCGTGTAGTGGGGAACTTTAAATTCCAAGGAATGGAACTTGTTTTAATTTGATAGGAAATGGGAAGTTATCCAACATTTCTCAACAGAGAAGGAAGTGTTACCTTGAAATCCTATTACCGTATTTTGTTGTGTATAATGTGCACTTTTTTTCCCCAAATGTTTGAGGGAAAAATAAGTGTGCCCATTACACATGGGTAGTACCTGAAATACCTTGTATCTGTTCTTGGGTTTTGTAATTGATTTGTTATGTGAAATTTCTTGTACCATACTATGTTCAAAAATAAATGCTAAAATTCCTTAATAATGCAAAAAACAAGTATCTAAATATAAATAAGTAAATTAGTTGAATTAAAAAGTTAAAATGAAAGATTTTTTTCCCCCCTGAAAACTTGGGCCAAAAACATGGGTGCGCGTTATACATGGCAAAATACAGTACATTCCTTTGTGTTAAAGATTTACTAACTATAGCCTATTGTCTTAATTTTTTTACATGTTACAAGAACCACTACATTAGAATAGCTCATTGACAGACCATCTAGATCAGGTTTCTCAACCGCAGCCCTACTGACATTTTGGGTCAGGTAATTCTTTGCTGTAGGGCTGCCCTGTGCATTTGTAGGGTGTTTAGCAGCATCCCTGGCCTCTCTGCCCTCAGTTGTGACAATCAGAAATACCTCCAGACATTTCCACGTGACCCCTAGGAAGCACATTCACCCCCATCTGAGAGTCCAGCATTTCTCTGGTTCTGGCCTTGTTAGACTCTTGCCAGACCTAAGAGTCCCCTGGGCATTCGATCTGTTAATGCTTGGAATTGTGTACTGGACATACATCTGGTCTTGAGACTAAGGTAGTTCATGTGCGTTGGAGTAAAAGACCTGAGAAGACCATTGAGAGACCTGATTCTAGTCCTGACCCTGCCACAAAGAGGCTGTGCGACTTGGGTGGGACCCTGTGCTCAGTGACCTGACTCCTCATCTCTAAAATGACCTCTAAGTGTGTGACCTCCAAAGGTCCTTTCCACTCTGACTCTACGTCCTGATTACAAACTGATTTCAGGGCTTTATTCTTTCATATTTTAGGAAAGCCAGCACAAATTGAACAGCACGTATATTAACCAACAAGAATGACTGAAGTATTGGATAAAAAAGACAAGTGTTTTTTTCCTTACTGCTTTATTGTACTAATACTACCTTTTTCTTCCATTTCTAGATTATTTGAAAAATCTTTTAGAAGACTCTGAAGATTACAGAGACACTCAAGGTAAGTAAATTTTGTGATCTTATATATTGCAGAAGTTTTTATGTTTATTTGGACCTAGAAATTAAAAATATAACAAAACTTTGTTTTATTCATACGAAGCCTTTTAAAAAATTACACTATTTTGGGCAGATTAAAACAGAACAGAAGTGGCACAGTTGACCTCGATGCAGGTAATAGTATAGGGACAAGAACAGCCCACAGTCAGCTGGCCATGGGAGCCAGCCTCCCAAGAGAGTGGACCCCACGTGCTGCGGTTCAGGGAACTCCATCCTCCTGTGCTCAGTCCCCTTTGCCAGATGTAGATGTACCTTTTCTAGATGGCCACTGCTTTCAAAGCAGGGAGTGAACCAGTTAATCTGCAAGGTCCTTTTAAGCTTTAAAATCACGAGGCCACGAGGTTACCAAACTAAACAAATCAAGGACAGTGGTTAAAATAGGGTATTGTTCTGGGACTGTTTAATGATAGGCATTAGCCTTCCCACCCTCCACCCCTCCTGCCCTGTAGTGCTTAAGGGGAATGTCTGTTACAGTACAATGGACTCATTGATATTCATGGAATAATGTACTGTGTGTGCATGTATTTGTTCATGGGATAATCTACAGTGTGTGTATGTGTTTCTCTCTTTCACACACACACTCAAGGATTACTTCTGTTCAGGATAGTGGTGTTGTTTTTTTTTCTGTTTATCCCCATACTGCCTCTTTCAAATGTCATAGGTATATCTTGTTCTAATATGCAGAAACTCATTAAACAAGTCCACGTGCATCCCATTAATGTTGTGAACTTTGATCTTATTCTTGTGCATCCTTTACACTTTCAGATACAAAACTGAACAGGTTTTTAATCCATTTGGTAGAGATTCTTATTAATTCTTTAAATTATTTTACTTCTATTTCTCTAACATCTATTTGGAAATGTTATCCTTTTAAAGTTTTGTTTTGTTTTGTTTTTTAAGGAGTGGGGGATATCCTTCTTGTCTTTGGTGAACATATAATCTAGTTGAAGAAAATAGCCCGCCCAGCAGACCGAGAACAAAGCGGATAGCTGTAAAGTTAGGATGCGCTGAACAGTACAGAATCATTTGGAAGAGGAAGAAAAGTGTGAAGACTAAAGAGACAGAGCTTAGTGTAGAGAGAAGTGGGGCCTGGAGATGAGTTGAAGGGCAGGCGAGAGCAAGAGTGGTCATTCCAGATCAGAATCTGTCTCGTGAAGACGAAAATTTTGAACAGATATTAGCAAGTAGGACGTCAAGAAAACATCTGTTCCAGGGCTTCTGCCTTCAAGGACAGTGAATTATTAACTTTATTCTACAGATAAAACAAGTACAGGGCCAGAGATTAAAGAGCTTGTTTAAAGGAAGTTGCACACTTCAGCAAAAGCTGAATTAGAATAAGCAATTATTAGGGAAGTGCTCTGTGTGGCCAGAGGCATGGCAGTAAGTTGGTGAACAGTTGTAAATGAGATTGCCCAAGTGCGAGGGAAAATGAGACAAACACACCTTTGGAAGGTAGGCAGAGGAGTTAAAGCAACAGGGTCGCCAGGGTATCTAAAATGGATGACGTGGGGGAGCAGAATTGCAGAATGGATGGGAGAATGCAGCCTGGGATTTAGGTGACCAAACAGCAGCAGCTTTGTCATTTCCTCCAAAAGCTTCTCTCCTGCGCACTTAGAGTTCAGGCAGGCCAAGAAGCAGATATGGGCCCGGGGTCATCTCTTGAATATCTGTCGTGATGAGCGCCAGGTGGAGCACGTTCTGATATATGATTGGGGTCCCTGTAAGGAAACACTGCTTTCCTTTAATAATGGTGATAATAATACATTTATATTTAAAGAATATAGAAACCTCCAAAATTGGGACTAGAAAGAGAATCTCTTGGTAGGTTATAGTTGCTGGACTAAAACCCTCAATCCTTTTCTAGAAATTGATTTTTTGTTTTTTTAAGATTTTTGTATTAATTTGGAGAGAGAAGGGAAGGTGGGGGAGAAAGACAGGGAGAGAAACACCCATGTGAGAGAGAAACCTCTATTGGTTGCTTCTCTCATGCACCCTGACCAAGGACAGAACCTGTAACCTAGACCTGTGTCCTGACTGGGAATCAAACCAGCGACCTTTCAGTTTGCAGGGCAACACCCAACCAACTGAGGCACACCAGTCAGGACTTTTCTTTTTTGTAATTACCGTTTTGTTGATGGTCGCTGCCACTGCCACGTCAGCCTCTGGCAGGCATGTCCTCTCTTTAGCAGTACCAGCTTTTCTCTATGGTGGGGGGCTACTGTCATATTGTACGCCCTTACCTTTGCGTGGGTTTCTGGTTAGTATTACAGGATGTTTGGTGTCCTTGGCTCCTACCCATTAAAGGCCAGAGGACCTTTCCAGTCATGTGACAGCCAAAAATTGTCTTTGCACATGTCTACGTGTCCTTTGGGGAGCACTGCTATCTTGGGTTAAGGACAACAGTAGCCCGAAAGGAGGCGAAGTTCAGACTTTTTTTTATAGCTAGTTACAAAGATGATAAGACTGGAGCATTCAAAACACTCTGCTAACCACAAGGGTTTAATAAAAAATAAAATACAGATGAAGCTAAACAACCCTGCTTACAAAATAATGCCTGTAATTTCCTAAGCTCTAGTATGCTTCCATGTGACATTTCCCTCTTGGGATCAGACTAAGAGAAGGCAGCGGAGCCCTGACCCTCTTACACAGTTATTTCTTGTATTGAGTTGGCCACAATTTTCATTGTTTTTTTTTTCTGTAAGATGGCTCTAGTAGCATTTAATTGTCTTTAACTTCATTTGAAACAGTTATGTTAAATTGCATTATGACAGCTGTCCTATCAGCGTGCATTTAAAAAAAAATCATCAAAATTGGTGAATTTTTGTGCAGCCATTTTGATACTGAAGATGGAAGAAAATAAGCAACATTTTTGGCATATTATGCTGTATTATTTAAAGAAAGGTAAAAACACAACTGCGATGCAAAAGATTTGTGCAGTGTATGGAGAAGGTGCTGGGACTGATCAAACATGTCAGAAGTGGTTTGTGAAGTTTCATGCTGGAGATTTCTCTCTGGACTATGCTCTACAGTTGGGTAGACCAGTTGAAGTTGATAGCGATCAAATCTAGACGTTAATTATGAACAGTTAACATTATACCACATGGGAGATAGCTGACATACTCAAAATATCCAAATCAGTCAAGTTTTTGGTGAAAATGAAAAATGTGTCTTTTATTTTACGGAAAAAACCATGTGGACTCTTTGGCCAACCCAGTAGTTCTGGTTTTATATCCCAGGATCCTTCTCTCCCCACAGCAGTTTATACTGGAATGGTCCTTAGCCTCCAGGTGAAATCCTATTCTCATCCTTGTAAACTGCAACAGGATAATCAAATCTCGGCACAAAACAACAACCCTGACATTCTTAACATTAATACACATTGTCTGTCGTGTCTCTTTAGACTTTCTTTGGCTCATTTTTTTTTTGTAAGTACTGTATTTTGCCTGTTTCATGCCCTCGTTGTGCCTCATCATCCATATTTTTGCTCACAGTTAACCTAGATCCTCCCATGGTTGGTTGCTGTGAACTAGCAGTCTTGTCACTTGAAATTGTTTGATGTCCCAATTCATTGGTAATGACCAAATGCCCCTCTGTTCCTACGTATTTTAGATGCCCTTGCGGTTGTTATAGAGGTAGCCAACCACGCCAATGACACCATGAAGCAAGGAGTAAGTAACTAATTTTAGTGGCTGGTGTACTATTGAACCTGGGAGTCAGGGCCTTTATATGCTCTGCATTCTCTTTCGTAGGACAACTTCCAAAAACTTATGCAAATTCAGTACAGCTTAAATGGACACCATGAAATAGTGCAGCCTGGACGGGTAAGTGTTTTAGACTACCTTTTGCAAATTTAATACGATGATTTTTGGCACAGTTTGTAGCTATTTTTCATTTAAGTTGTACACCTAGGGTGTTTGTTATTGTTACTCTTCATTTACCCAGTCTGAATCCACTAAGTTCATTCTCTCCATTCAAAACGCTCATGACGTAAGTCACCGTGACAAGAAGTCTGATTGAATTAGGAGAATGGCAGTGGTCCCTGCAGAGTATCTGATTAGAGAGCATCATTTTATTGTATAATGCTGGCCTACCTCACCAACTTTAAAGACTATTTCATTAAAATCTGTCATGTAAGAGAGGATTATGAGGGGAAGGAGAAAATTGGTATTTTGATGCTCCTAATAGAGCACAAAAATGGCCTAGGGAATGAATTGAGGAAAACTGCAAAGTGCAATTGTCAGGATGTTGGCCGTGCCTCAGCATAAAGCACATGCTGGGTCAAATACATTTCAGACCACAGAGTACCCCTGGGGCCAATAGTGGATTTATGAAACTGCAGCCTTGTCCATTCCTAAATGACTTACAGGGTCTAAAAAGAAACATGACTTTAAAAAGTCACAAGGAAACTATGTCCACCCAGCCCCCAAAGGAAAAAAAAGCAGGAGAAAGGAAGCTGAAAAGGAAATTATATGTGTGTTGTTGTTGTGTGGTGATGGTAGGACTAAATGGGTGTCTGTTTGGATGAATCAGGTTTTTCTCAAAGAAGGAACTCTGATGAAGCTCTCTCGGAAAGACATGCAGCCCCGAGTGTTTTTCCTGGTAAGTGGCTGTGCGTGTGTCTGACGAGCCCAAGGCAGGCGTAGCTGCTTAATAAAAGGAGACATTTGCACATTCAAATAGCAGTTTTAGTGGGACCTTTGACAGACTGCACTGCTTGTTTGCATTTGAAGTATAGGAAACAAAGATTCATAACCAGAAAATTTTTTTTCTTTTTGAATTTAGTATATTGCATGTTTAACTTGTAAAACAAAATGATTCAATCAGTTATTTATTTAGGCAGATTTTAATACCTTAGTGAGATTTAGAATTCAGAAACCATTAAGTTTGTCTACAACACTTGGAAAGAAAGCACATTTTTTAAGAAATTTCCTTTGTAATAGTGTTTTAACAAAACATTCTGGGTGGTTCTTGTGTCTATCAGCAGAACATACGTATTTATTCAGAGAGCTTTTAATAAAGAAGTAGTATTTTTCTTTTATTCTTGTGCCTTATGACTTTGTAGCTGAAGTTCGTTCCTTTACTTCATCCTGTGAAATGTTTCTACTTTCAGTTCAATGATGCCCTCTTGTATACAACGCCACTGCAGTCTGGGACGTATAAACTGAACAACATGCTCTCGTTGGCTGGAATGAAGGTCTGCACAGCTGTTACATTTTTTTTTTACTTAAATATATTTAGGGAAAAAATCCCTAAGATAATCATCTTTAACTTTTTCTTGTATTACTGTTCATGGGTTCATTTCTTCACCCATCATTTATTCATTCATACATTAGTCTATTTATAATAAGTTATTTACTGAGTACTACCATAAATAACATGGCAGTAGGTGTGGCGGAGAATATGAAGATAAAAGGAAGCATGATTCCTTTTCTCTACGCCCCTATGCTAGTCTCCCCAGGGGCTTAGCAACCAGTAGGGGAGAAAATACAATATGCATAAACACTTATAAAAGAGACAGTAATGAGGATCACTGAAAGGCACAGTTACAGTTTTTGTCTGGGAGTTCAGAAAATAAAGAATGTGCAGCTGGTAGTTGGACATGGTGGAGGGATTGATGGCAGCTAGGAAAGAAGGAGAATTGAGGAAGTCTTTTTGGAGGAAGAGCCAAGCATAGGTCACATTTGGGCATGCTGAGATGTGGCAGAAGGCATTCCAGATAGAGGGGATAGTGAGCAAAGGCCTGAAGGTGGGAAAGTGGGGCCTACGTGAGTGTAGGTGTTTATATTCATCCGTAGCAGAGAGTAGATGAGGGAGAGCAGTGGTAGATCAAGACCGAAATGAGGGTTGGTGGTGGAGGTCAGCAGCTGGGGCACTGGGCAACTTTAGCTACGCTTCAGAGATGAGCTTTTCAGTAGGATGAGTTTGCTCCAATTGTTTTGCTTTCTTCCAGGTCAAAAAACCCACCCAAGAAGCATATCAGAATGAACTAAAGATTGAGAGTGTAGAACGTTCCTTCATTCTCTCAGCCAGGTAAATTTAAAAACTACGTACAGATGGGCATTGCCAGTATTGGCAGGGTCAGCCATCTCCAGCACTTTTTTTACATTTAAGTTAACAACTAGACTTAACTTTTTTCCCTTCTTTTCTTTCTGAATACCATGCAGTTCTCTCTTGGTGTGCCACATAGATAAAATGTCAGAGAACTAATGCTATCATGTGCTAGAAGCACAAAGGTAAAAATGTTCCTTTGAATAGAATAATAATGCTGAAAAATGCTTTGCTTTTCTTTAAGTGAATGTTTCCAATCGTTGTACAACATTGAAAGGACATAAATCTGTGAGGTAGGCGTCATCTGGTTAAAAATGAGGAAGATTAAGTTACAGAAAAATTGAGTTGCTGTCTTAAGGATATATAGCTGGCAAAGTCAGGATACAAATACAAGTTTTTTTGCTTTTAAATCTGTTGTTAATGTACCACATTGCCTTAAACTAGAACTTGCAGTGACTTACATGTATAAATCAAGCTATAATACTTCAATGTAAATAAAGTCCTAAAAACATCCCCGAAGCTGTATGAGTCATAAACATGTGTTGTGGAGTTATTGGCCAAATGGCAGAAGTGGGTGCTTGGCAGGGTTTGACAAGTGAAGGGACAGACAACAGCCATAGCATGCTGTACTGCTGGCTTGGGGTAGCGAGTCTGTGCGGCTCTCAGACCAAACCTCAGCTGTTATAAAAATAGTAGCAAGTACTGTGGTAGCATTTACTTTGTGCCAGGGATTATCCTAAGCACTTTCTGTGTATTAATTTATGAGATCTTCTCAACAACCTTCCAAGGTAAGTGATCACTGTTATACCCATTTAATGGTGAGAAAAGCCACCCAGCTATAAAGTTATCTGGGCGAGGATTTGGACCCAGGCAGCCTGCTTACAGCTGTGTCCAAACTATTAAAATCAACTAGAGTCTTAGTAGCAGCTAGAGCTGCGACTGGAATCATTTATTTCTCTGCATCAGGCATGGTGCTAAATGTTTTGTATTTGTTTTCTCTTTTAATTTCTATGGTAACTAGTGGAATAGGTGTTGTCTTGACCTTCCATATAAGAAAAATGGAGGCTAAAAAGCATGTCCAGTTTACTCAACTAATAAGCAGTCGAGCTGCAATTTGAACCAGGTATATCTGACACTAAATGAATGCTTTTAACCGTAATGATTTGGCCAATGCCCATGAATGTCAAGGACTCAGACAAAAGCAGAGGACCACAAGAGCAGCTAGCTTCCTGGTCATGTCACTCTTCTCAGGTGGAGTAGCCACCGCTGCCTGGCATCAGATCTCTGGATGACAGAAGCAAATGCCTGTTTCCAGGGTTTGTCAAATGCTTCTCAGCTCCCTGCCAGAGCTGTTACCTTCTTTCTTCCTTCTGAGTTTGGACAAAAGTGCAAAGAACATCAAGTCCCTGTACATTAGGCCCTTTGCAAGTATGGAAGCTTGGTTCTTAAAATCAGGAGTTATTTTCAAAGATTCAAAGAGGAAATTAAATGCCCATAGGAAACTCAAGTTTTTAATTGCACTTAAGTTTCCTAACTAAAAATGCTTCGTTAAAAATTCTATTCTATTAAAAATTAAACACTTCGGGAAATGATGGTAAATCTTCCTTTCTTAGGTTTCTAATCAGATAAATATAGGGATGTCCATATTTTTCCCGATAGATCTCCTAGATTTTAGGATAGTCATTGGGATTTTTAAGTGTGAGGGGAAACCATCTGAGAGCGTTAAGCTAATAATTGATCTGGTTTAATTTATAATTTCAATAAAGAGCACACTGGTTGCTTTGTAGAAGATAGACCACTGGAGACTTAGAGTAGAAGTTGGGAGACCAGGTAAGAGGCTGTAGGTGATGGTCTCTTCAACTAAAGTGGTAAGAAGTGGTAGCCAATAGGATTGCTGATGGATGATTGAATGTGGGACATGCAGGAGGAATGATAGAAGTGGAAAGTTCTTGATAAAGGAAAAACAAATCTCCAAGGAGGATAAGGGTGGCGTGGGGGAAGGAAACCAACACATACTGAATGCCCTGCTCACCTTCTGAATCCCCCAACCACAATGAGCCAGGTGCTGTATAACATGGAAAAAGGGTAAGAGGGCCTCATTTGCTGTGGTTCTTGTCCGCCTCACCAGCCTGATCTCCATTCACTCTTCCTGTACTCACCCCTGCATAACCCTGGCACGTTCCCCCAGCATGGATCTGCTTATGATGCTGTGTGCTGCTGCCTTGTGCGGGTGACTACCTCCTTCAAGAATTCATCACTTTGTTCTCTGCCCTGGGCCAGGCATTTGGGATACAGTGGAGAATTAAAAGGGCCTTTCTTCCCCTAAGCTTATAGTTCATTAGGGAAGACACATACTTACCACATGTTAACACAATCAGTTATTATTGTGATTTAAGTAATACACAGGAGAACTACTAGTAGATATGAGGCTGCAAAATAAGGGCCTTGAACTAGATTTGGCGGAGAGTGGGCAGTCCGGTTTAGCTTCCCTAAAGACCCCTGTGTCTATTTGATTATGAAGGATAAATAGGAGTTGGATAGGTGGGCAAAGAGGAAAGGAAGAGGCTCCTGGTCATTAGGAACAGTGTATATGAAGGTAGAAAGGAGCATGGCATATTCAAAGAACTGAAAGGCCAGTGTGGCATGAACATAGGAAATGATTGGGAAAGTGACCCAAGATAAGCCTGGAGGGACGGAGAGAGAAAGAGAGAGAGATTTCGAGGAACCATCTTATGGATTTTGGCCTTTAGCCTAAAAGCCGCAGGAAACCACTGAAAGGTTTGCACAAGGGAATGATGTGATCAGACTGGCATTGTTAAAAGAGTATCTGGTTGCTGTGTGGAGAATGGTTTGCAAGGGGAACTGAAGGCGACGGCTAACTGGACATAGAGGGTGCGAGAGCGGCATCGAGAGTGAGCCCCAGCGTGTCCAGTGTATCGGTTGCGTTGCCATTTGCCGCAATCGGGAACACTCAGAGAGGGGCAGCTTTAGGGGAGAGATCAGGAGTCTAGTTTCAGGTGTGCACAGTGAACGTGAGGTGCCTACGCATCATCAAAGTGGGGCCATCAAGGAGACAGTGTATATAAGGATCTCAGTGCCAGAAGGAAGCTGGGCTGGAGGCCTATACCTGGGAGTCATCAGCTTAGAGATGAGAACCAAACGTAGGACACTGGATGAAGGTTCACAGAGAGACTAAAGAGTTCCCTGTCAAACTCCTGTAATTCTTCCAATCCTACCCTAGTCATCACCTCTGCAAAGCCTTCCCTGTCACCTACAGAAGGTAATTTACTACTTCTGTGTTACTTATCTGCCTTACATTTCTTTTATCATGTGGTGGTTACTTGTTTCTATGTCTCGCCTCAATTACGTGTAAGCCCTTACAAATGAGGTGTATTTTGTGTGCCTAGTTATGGCTTAGTAGGTGGCTCTTAGTAGGCTCCCGGTAAATGTTACTCAAATGAAGTGAAGCAGTGTGGCCTTTTGACCTCAGAGTGGCAGGTACAGTTAACACAAGTAGTAAGTGGTGTAACAAGGTCTAACACACCAGAAGTCCTTCTATTGGGGTGTTTTTCCCCCTTGGAAATTAATCCCAATCAATGGGAAAATTATGCTTATGAAATATACATTTCCTTTCTGGTAGTATGCACACCCCATAAAGAAAAGAATACTTGGTTTAACTGTTCTCTTGATCCAAGGAAGATCCTGATTCTTCTGCTAACCATGTTACAAAAGGAGAGCGAGAATGTCTTTACTCGATGCTGTGGCAAATGTGTGTGGTCTGTGAGATACGTGTTTTCAAGAGCTGATAAACATTGTTTTGGCAGAAACCCACACCAGAGAGCGCCAGGAATGATTAAGTGAAAGAGCAGCATATGTGACATGATTTGCAGTCAAATCACATTCCATGTGCTCTCGGGGCTCCAGAAAAATCAGACGGCAGTTCTCAGATTAGCCATCTGCCTCTCCGTTTCTGTTACCTCTTCCAGTGAAAAAGTGGGGAGGAAGAGAAGGAGGGAGGAATGGTAATATTTTATGAATGTTTGCTTGGAAATTGGAGCATGTGTTTTTAGAGTGCAGTTCTTCAGAGAACAGGAACAGAGGCCAGAGATGACACTGTGGTGAAGGGTTCGACCTTTAGCCACACTTGGGTCTGGTGCCTACTTGTAGCGTAGTCCCTTACATAAAGCAAATCATCTAACATTTCGAGTCCTCAGTTCCCTTATCTGTAAATGGTGGTGGTGGATGGTGGTGTGGGGGTCGGGATATGTGTAAAACCCACTCTATAGTCCGTGGAGCGGCTCTGAGGAAGAGGTATGATGACATTCGCAAGGCATTTGACACGGCTAGCTGACGTGTAGTAACTGTTAAAGAAATGTCAGCTAGTTGTGACAGTACTCGTCGAATAGTGGAGGTAGCTGAGGTGGTTTTGTTAGGTTTGGAGAGATGGGGACTGTTTCTCTTTTATTTTGTTTCTGGCATATAATAAAAATTTGAGAAATATACTAGTTTAAAGTTTTTACTTGTAAATTTGTATTTATTGTATTTATTTTACAAATTTTTATTTGTAAAAGAATTTGTAAAATTCTACCTTTTAACAGCCATATGAGTGCAAATTCTCAGTGGCACTTACCGTATCTTGCTGTGTATAATGCACACTTTTTTGCCGAAATTTTTGAGTGAAAAATAAGGATGTGCATTTATACATGGGTAGTACTAATTCTGTATCTATATAAATGTTTTTAATTATTTTATTTATGCTTATGCATTAGAAGTGTAACTCTAGAAAGCAATAACGATATCCATATGCAAAATAATACCCTTTATAATACAAAAAACAAGTATCTAAATACAAATATATAACACGAGTTAAAAAATTAAAACCAAAAAAAAAAAATTAAAACCAAAGATTTTTTCCCTGACAGTTTGGGCAAAAAACACGGGTGTGCATTATACACAGGAGCACATTATACATGGCAAAGTACAGTGAGCTAAGAATGATTGTTGTAGGGAAAACGAGTGGTTTCCTAGTATCTAATATCTCCTTGACCTGCTCTGAGTTCATTGAAATACAACAAAATGTGCCTATTCATGCCATTATTTTTACAGCATTTTTCATTTTAAAAATATCACTTGAGAGTTAAAAAGCCACAACCATACACGTTTTCAATATCTTACTCAGTGTGACACATAACTTTCTTGTATTTTTTTTAATATAAACTTTTTATTAATAAACTATTTTGGAGTAAAAGTTCAAATATATTTGAAGTTGGAATGAATAATATAATGAAACCATATACTTGTCACACAGACTCAAAAATTATCAAGAAGATCGTGCCACCAGTTTTCCTATTTTCTAAAGTATTTTAAAACAAATCGCAGAT
This sequence comes from Desmodus rotundus, assembly GCF_022682495.2. Lineage (NCBI taxonomy): Eukaryota > Metazoa > Chordata > Mammalia > Chiroptera > Phyllostomidae > Desmodus > Desmodus rotundus. Next base: position 181,917,843 of record NC_071389.1, on the reverse strand, counting down.
GGCAGGTCATTTCACTCCTACATCCGTCCCTTAGTATGCCTCTCTAAGAAAAATACACTTTGTCTTACACAGTCTCATTCCCGTTATTATGATGGACTTTATTTTATGATAGAGTTTTAAATTCATTATTAAATTCTCTCTTTGTCTCCACAAACACACACCCTAAAATGTGCCTCTCACTCTTGAGTGTGCAAAACACGATGTGCTGATACCAGTGATGATCTGAAATGACCCGAGTTTGGGGGCGGGGGGGAGGTATACAAAAGCAGAACAAGAATGCTCTCCTCTGAGTAGGCTTTCCCCCTTTTGGGCTCATTTCCTCTGGATTTGAATCATAGCTCCTGACGAACTGAGGGTAGGAACAGAAAATGTGATGAGTTGATTACAGGTGGAGGTGCCCTGACAACCATAGGCTATTTTTCCTATTAACCACTCTTTAAACATCTGTTTATGGTACCAAAAATATGTTTCCTTAACCCACTGCCCTTTCTAGAAAATTTTAGTAGTAGTTACTGATCTAAACATACTGAATATTTAGTATTCTGTGATATAAATTTGAATTTGAAACTTGAGCCTTTGGAATATTTTTAAATTCTAGGATTGTATTTGAGGAAACTCCTTGGTTATATAAATAATCATAATTATTAAGTGTGTGAATAGCTTGTAAAACCAAACAAAAATACCTCCAAAGTTAGGAGACCTCAAAAGCCACTCAGTATAAAACAGTACTTTTGGAAAGGAAGAAAGTATTTGCTAAAGCACCGTGCATTCTCTAATGTCTGCTCCGATTACTTGTGCACATAAACCTCAGAGCTGCTGCCTGTGACCAGCATTGTTAGATGGTGGTGGACTCTGTTGCCATGGGAGAAGGAAAAGAAGTAAGAAAAACACAAAAGAATAAAAGCTGACATCTGGCTGATGGAACCTTGTTTTGCCCCCAACAGTTCTGCCGCAGAAAGGGATGAATGGCTGGGAGCGATTTCCAGGTCAATAGAAGAGTATGCCAAGAAAAGAATCACATTCTGTCCTAGTAGGAGTCTTGATGAGGTATTGTCTTTTCCTTCTCCTTTTTTTTTAGTGCACTTTACTTTTTGTCTTAAAGAAACCTTTCCCAGGGGTTTAGAAAAGCAACATGTGTTCCACAGAAGGATTGGAGGTCTGTGTGTAATCTCAGGGCTAAATTGTTATCCTTTTAATGTCTCACTGCAGGTCTGTGATAGCATGTGGCATATTCATGTTTTTTCTAGTTATAAAACCTCATCATATAAAATTTAGAAAATATAGTATAGTTTAAGGAAACTAAACATCTGTCATCACACTTAACCATAGACATCTTTTAAAATTAATTTTGTATTAGAGGATTGGAGGAATGTAGCTAATCTTAATATCCTGAGAACATGAAAAATATAATAACCCCGTCCTTCATCCCATATCCTTAATGATGCCATCAGCATTGTGAGCCACCACCGCTGACCAAAGGGCATGATCTGAAGCAACGTGCGTGAGGTAATCAGAAGTCATTCTTCCACAGGCCGACCCAGAAAATAAAGAGGAAGCTAGTCCCCTTGGGTCGAAGGCTCCGATCTGGATCCCTGACACCAGAGCCACAATGTGTATGGTCTGCACGAGTGAGTTTACTCTGACCTGGAGACGACACCACTGCCGGGCCTGCGGAAAGGTGGGAAAGGTGGGAGAGGACGGCCGTCCTCACCGTAGTTTCCAGTAGCTCCCGGCTGTGTATAGCGAGGGAGCGCATTTCCCCTTGTAAGCCATTGTAGGGGGGAAATACTGAATCATGGATGGTATTTTCTTTTAATATTTGGGCACGGGGCAATCTTGTTAGGGAACTTATTTCCTCCTACCTCAAGGTTATTTTAGATTGTCAATAATAGACAATTTTCCATTTTAAAAAAAACTAACAAATTCATAATTAAATAGACCCTCACATTTACAGATGATTAAATTTTTATTTCAAAAAACTTACAAAAACTTACAAATTCACCATTAATAGACCCTCTCATTTATAGATAATTATTTAAACTAAATTTATCTAGATGCTCAGGATTGTAAGTTTTCACTTGTCGTCAATAGGTTCTGCATTTCAGGTGAAATGACCTGCAGTGATACTGTTTTTACTGCAAGCTGATGGACGTAAACCAGGGTTAAGTTTCTGTGGCATCACATCGATGTTACAATGAAATGACATTATTCAAGGGCCTGCTGTGTTTACTAGGGGGAACGTTCAGTGTTGAACTTGTCACTAGTGAAGTTTCTAAGTCTTCATGACCTCGCTAGTAAGATGCGCATAGTAACGATGACATCAGTGAGCTGCTGTAAAGGTTAAACGAGGTCTTATTTAGAGAGCATTTAATATAGGGCTAGACACGGGGAGAGGTGTTGCAGAGGTGGTCATGGTTACGACAGTGATGATGACAGTGACGACAATGACGATGATGATAATACAGGTACCACAGCAGTTACTGCACTCCAGGCACTGTTCAAACGTTTTGTACAGATTGACTATTAAATATATTATTTTTTTGTAGTAAACACTAAGTAATAATCTGTGGCCTCTGTGTCTTCCAGTGGGGTATTGTGTGTGAGTTCATTACGTGCCTGAACTCCACGGAGTTGTTACTGAGATTCAATGACTGTACAGAGGTTTTGAAAAGTAGGCAGCACTATAAGTGGTAACATGCCTGATGGTTTGGATACAAAGATTATTCTAAATTAAATAATTCCAATGTGTTTTCAGATTGTATGCCAAGCTTGTTCATCAAATAAGTGTGGCTTAGATTACCTGAAAAATCAACCCGCAAGAGTATGTGAACATTGTTTCCAAGAACTGCAGAAATTAGGTAATATATAAGACTTAACCCAGAATTCCTTTATTTCCCAGATGCTTTCAAACAGCCTTCCGAAAGAATCATCTTAGACATATTAGCAGTATGATTGGTGATCTCAAAATATGGACCTTACTGCTTTCTTAGTTAAGATCTCTTAACTAATATTTAGTGGTATTTCCAAGAGAGGTTGGACTGGAGTTTATTTTTAATTCTGAAAACAGTTTTGCTGAGAATATTAATTATAGAAATATAATTATAGGGTAAAATGCTTAAAATAATTGCAAGGGAACTTTTAACTCTCAAGTAATTTTGAAGTTTCTAGTTTCACAGCTGTGCTCATTACAAATCATTTTTATCTACATGTTAAGTAGTTCTCTGTGGAAATATACCGGGTGTCCCTTTGCTAGCCTAATTTCGATCACTTGGACTGATTCCGTGAGGTTTTGTTGTACATCTAAATGTGTAGCTTTTCACCAAATACAAAATGATAAGTCATATCCACTTACTCATTATCCCTACAGTTCGGATCAGTGCAACTAGTAGGATTGCTCAGGTCTGTATTTTGGGGAGATATCTTCGGTTCAATTCCTGAAACCTTTAGGTTCTAAATTTTAAAAAGATTAGCTTTCATTTCCATGAAGAATAACTTTTCATCAGCAAATGAGAATTCTAAGTGCATAAAGCCAGATGACATACTATTTCAGAATCTGTATTTTGAGTTTGTTATTGTCTGTGTGCATTTTTTCCAAGAAGTCATATCCATCTAATTAATCCTTTGCCAGCCTTTTTGTTCCTCCATTTGTTTTCTGAGTATGTAATGTAGGCTGCAAGCATTCAGAATTCGTTTTTGAATCCTCCTCCCTCATCATGCACACCCGTTTGGTCAGTAAATGTTGTCAAACTTATCTTTGAAAGCCTGTCTTTCTCTTTGATTTCTTCGTCTTACAACAAGGCCCTCATTGTCTTTCACCTGGACTACTAATTTCCTAACGTGTTTTCTTGCTGCAAATCCTTCCTCTTTCCTACCACCAGATTTATTTTTCTAAATTCAGTCTGCTCATGTCACTCTCCAGCCCAAAAGGTCTTTGATTTCCCACTGCCTAAAAAACAGTCCAGGTTCCTTAGAACTGGCCTTTTATTTCCAGACTCATTATTCTCCAAATAGATGATCTAATTTCATCTCTGTCTGTTTTTGCTTATGCTGATCTCTCTTCATGGAGCATTCCTCCTCCTCTTTTTTTGCTTGGCAAACTCTTACTTAGACCTTAATGGCCAACTCAAACATCTCATTCTCTTCCCAGCTTCTCCTGAACCTGTGCAGTCAGAATTAATTGCTTGCTCATCTTGTTTTATAGCCCCTTTTCTCGCTCTTCATTCATTGTAATATTACTTGTCTAGATACTAAACTATGTTAGTTTTTTTTAAAGTCAGGATTGAAGTTTTTAAATTTTTCTTTAAGTTGCTGGTGCATTCACATTTCAGAATTCTAAAGGCACAAAAGGATAATCCTTTCATATGGTTTAGTGTTGATAAAGTATAAAATCATAGACAGTGGAAATTTTTTCTCCTACTCAACTTCCAGCCACACATCTTCTGTTCCCATCAGTGTCTTCAGTTTCTGGCATATCCTTCCATGGGTATTTTATGCCCTGTTTATTGATCGGAATTAAATTGAATTGCAGAATGGTTACCATTAGCTATGTAAGTGTACCTGATTTCTCTTAGATCACCAGCACTCTCCTAAGATTGGATCTCCCGGAAATCACAAATCTTCAAGTGCCTTGTCATCAGTCTTACAAAGTATTCCATCAGGGAGGAAACAGAAAAAAATCCCAGCTGCTCTCAAAGAAGTAAGTGTTTCCATTAAACTTGCAACCTGATAGAGGCTAAATTATTCATACTCATATAATACTGTTTTTCATTCATAAAGGAAGATGTCATTTCTCACTACTATTAAGATATGTGTTTTAATACTGGTGATGAGGTGTGGCTGGTGCCTCTCTATCTGCCTTGGTCTCCCATATGATCTGAGTCATTTCGAAAATGGCTGCCAAAAGGTTTGCAGAACATTTTATAGCAACGATAGAAAGTAAAGATAACTTGGACACGTGAATTTTTTTAATTACTTTGAGCAGACCCTTTACCAGAGGAAAGAACTCTGCAGAATATTTTGGGCATTTTATAAACATTTACTGATCTTCATGGTTATTTGTAGGCATTGGTTGGTTATATACCACTGATATCACTAATAGTAGGTTGTCTTTCCTTTAAAAGAAAAACTTGAAACAAAGTGATAATAGCCTCCACAGGCATCACTACTCTCCTATTCCAGTTTGTTAGATTCAAGTGTTCAGCCAGCCAAGTCAGAGAGCAGATAGTACTTCCTTTCTAGCCACTCCCACTTTGATTAGTTAATTAATTAGTTCCACCTGTGCTAGTTTTGTGGCTAGTAGAGTTTGAATTTTACTCTCTTGCTTGATTACTCTGTGAAAACAACACACATTTATTATCTCAGGAGTCCAGGCATAGTGTAGCTGGGATCTCTGCAGGGCCCCAGTCATAGTGTTGGCCATTGTGGCATTCTCATCTGGAGACTGACTAGGGAAGGGTTTGCTTCCGTCTTCACTCAGGTTGATGGCAGAGTTCATTTCCTTGCAGCTATAACACCGAGGGCCATGGCTTCTTATTTGCTTTTCCTAGAGGCTGCTCTCAGCTCCTTGCCATGCGGCCTCCCAAGTTGGTGGCTTACTTCTTCAAATCCCGAATAGGAGATAGTCTCTAGAGCTGTCTACTAGCAAGATGAAGTCTTATATAATGTAACGTTCAGGGTAGTAACATCTGTCACCTTCACCATATCCTGTTGGTCAGGAGCAAGTCACATGTCCTGCCCACATTCAAGGGGAGGAGACTGTACAAGAGTGTGACTTTTGGAGGCAGGGGGTCACGGGGAGCCACTTAAGAGTCTGTTCACCCTACCACAAGTCCTAAACTTGGCTTTTTACATCTCTCTTGTTCCTGTGTTAACAGAAAAGAAAGAGAGAGAAGTTTCAACTGCCAAGTTATAATCACTAAAAGCTTACTCCTTTTGCCCAGAGATTAAAACATTTTTTAGCCCTTTATGAAGTAAAACAAGCTTCCTGTCTTTTAGACCAAAACCTGGGGAGCAGAAACTGATCCTTAAAATCACCAATAATAGCAGGATTTTCTATTTATTTTTCTGTTGGTATAGTTTTTGTTGTCGTTGTTGTTATTTCAGGGACAGAGTTAAAGTTTTAAGTAATTTTCCCTAATTAACAGAACAAAAAAAGCAATAAACATGCACAGTCCCCAAAATGCAGATTTAAAAAAGACTTTTTGGCCTTGGCCATTATTTTTCTTCTGGCAACGCAGAAAACACAGACGAACCCACTAAGAAGCATGTACACGCGAACCAGGCAGGCTTCCAAAACTGCTTCTGAAAGGAAGGGTTTTTGCGTTCATGGGAATGGCAAGTCTTCCATTTGTACGGTAGCAGACTGAAAATAAGCAGTGTCTTCCCTAAACATTATTATTATGGTTATTGCTTTCAGAACCATTTATCAAAAGCAATTCTATTACTTTAAATTTTTTTTGTCCGAACATCATTAAACTATGTATGGGGTTTGCTTATCTAGGTATCAGCAAACACAGAAGATTCTTCCATGAGTGGCTATTTGTACAGATCAAAGGGCAATAAAAAACCTTGGAAGCACTTGTGGTTTGTCATAAAAAATAAAGTGCTATACACATATGCTGCAAGCGAGGTAAGATCTGGAGTCTAAAGAGGCATAAATTGGGGGACTTGTTTTATGATGAAAACTGGAAATAGTTACAGTATTTGTTAACTTATGGTTTCGTTTATGTTTTTTGTTTTGCTTTGCTTTTGGAGGGGGGGATGTTGTTGCCGTTATTTTTAATGGGAACGGGGTCTTTGTTTTGTCTAGACAGCTCTTACTCAAAAACACTTGGAATTTTCCATAGTATTAAAATGTAAAACCGTTTTTCTCCGTGTCATATGACTATCCACTTCCCTGAACGCAGAGGTTTTTATCCTTCCTGCCAAGCTCTGTTGGATGACACCCCCTTGACCATCCCCAGATGATACTGATAAGGCATCAGCACAGATCATCTCGACCGCCTCTGGTTATGAACAGCTTCTGACTGTTTGCTCTAACACTGCCCTTCTCTCCTGTCTGATCGCCATGTGTCCCAGCGCCCATGAAAACCTCTGCTCTAAGGTCCAAGCTTTGCCTTAGAGGGACGAGGGTAAATCACTTCCCGTTCTAAGCTATATTTTCTGCATTACCTCCTGTGGTTGTAGGGAAATATGTGAAATTCAAAGGATGTGAACACATTGAAAATCATCCAGCACAGTGGCTCCTAGAGTAGGTGGGAGTGGGTGGCTCAATAAATATTGTTGAATAAAGGAAAATTGAATAATTTGCTAGAGTTGTATGTATATATAAAATGAAATTAGAGCTGGATCATACATCTGGAGTTTACACATCTGAATTTTGTATCAGTTTTAAAAATCATCATCTTCTGTGTCTTTTTAAATTAGGACGTGGCAGCTTTGGAGAGCCAGCCTTTACTGGGATTCACTGTCACTCAAGTCAAAGATGAGAATTCACAGTCCAGAGTATTTCAGTTACTGCACAAAAACATGGTATTTTATGTATTCAAAGCAGATGATGCTCACTCAGCTCAGAAGTAAGTAATATAGACATTCTTTCTTTTATACACGAAAGTTTGAGTTGTTACTTTAAATGATTGATAGTAAGATCGTCTACTCCCATGCATGGGGACAACTGAGAATTTAAATCAGGGTCTAAATTAGAACCAGTTAAGATATTACTCAAACTCTTTAGACTTGTTTCTAAAGACAGGCAAGAGTATCTGGAATATTTTCAGGAGGCAGAGGGGGAAAGAAAAATAGGTGGTTCTGTCCAAAATATTCTGTATGCACATAACCTCTGAGGAAGCAGCATGAAGCTGCTCTGCTGAGAGGAAGGAAAGCTGAGGTATTTGACCTTTTCTTCAATCAGGGGAAGAATCTTCTCTTGAAACATTCCGGGACTTGGCAGTCGGGTGCTTCCATTGTGCTGGGGGCGGCAGGAGTTTGAACAGCTGCTTGCTCACGTCTCTGGGGAAAAGGCCAAACACATTAAGAGGCTCCCATGCTGTTCCCAATGACTGAGTAGAAGGAAATAGACTTTATTTTATTTTATTCCATTCCATTTCATTTTATATCAAAGTAGATATTTTAGATGGTAAAGGCTGAAATAGTCTTTTCAAAATTCCAACAAGAATATTTAGATATCATGAGGTTGCTTAATCTAAAGCAGCGTATTTCTGTGAAATCAAGGTCCTTTCTGAACAAAACAATTCAGTTCACCTCTTTCATTTGATTTATATTTTGACCTCACAAGAAACACATTTTTGTTTTCACTAAGAGGTGTTCACGTTTTCTGAAGACTCAAAAGGTGCATGCAGGTATCAACAGATGCTTTAAGTAAGCAAGGCTTGTTATTTCTTAAGACAGTAAGAATTAATGTACCAGAATTATATATGTTCCTGAAAATTAATCAGGTATAATGTTACAAATACTCTATAAGACTTTTTTTGCCCTGAGTTTATTAGGATATCCAGCTGTGTGTAGCTGTTACCCCAAATAATTCCTTTTGTATGCTGAAGAATATTTTAAAATTATGTCATTTAGCCATTTTTTCTGTAAAAATTACTTACTTAAGATAGTAGTTGCCCTAATACTCTGTTAGATATTATGTTTTTCATCATGTTCATCTGCATTCATCACCAAACTGATAAAATTACTGCTTTTAAATATACATGTTTTGCTTATATCTTTAAATTGACAAGACAGAAATCATGTCAAGACAGAATTGAAAAAACATAAAAACAAAATATAAAAATCAGGGAAAAAAGGAAGACAGAATTGAATGTAGTTAGTTAGGTGAAAGGAATCAGCTTACTTGTAATTTAGAATTAGTACAGGCTAAATTATGAGTTTCTCTTTGAGGGTACTCATATGAGTTGCTTTTTTGCACATCACAAAATAGTAAAATATGTTAACTTCAATGGAAATTTTTGGCTTTTTTTAGAGGCTTTTTATGGTATAACATATGCCATTTGCACTGAAAATTTAAAGTTTTGAAAACTCTGTCTGAAATTTGAGCTAATTCTGTCTTACGCTGTTTTTACTATTTAAAGTGGTGATTTCAAAAGTTCCTAACAAGTTCATAAGCAATTGCACTACCAGGGAGGCACCAAGACACAACCTGCGAGTCCTCCAGAGAATTGCAGCTGTGTGTATGGTCAGATAAAACTTTGAGACTAAAGGGTTTTGGAAAGGCTTCTGTGAAACTGAGACACTTTTCTATTGCAGGCAGAATTTTGATCTCCAATAGATTAGATATGAGATTCCCTTTCTTTGAAAATTTTAGAACAGGTCCAGGCTGTGGATGCCCAAGGAATCTCCCGTTAAGGGAGAAAGAGACAGGAACAGAACAGAAAGGGGGGCTCAAATAAAGGCCTTCGCAGCTCTGGCCACTTCCAAAACCAACTAAACAGGGTCCGCAGGACTTCGCAGAGCTTTCACACGAAATGGCCCCTTCCTCGTTTCTCACAGAAATGAGACGCACTTTTCAGGCAAAGTTTTTGGTCAAATTACCAAATACACGGAATGCCATATATACAGAATTCTAGTTTGCTATAGGAAAGATCTTAAACACTCTGTTAGGGTAACTAGATTCACAGGCATAGCTATTATCTATTATTAACATAACACATATTGGGTCATTGCATTTTACAAATCTAACGAATTTCTCTTATTAATAGGTGGATAGAAGCATTTCAGGAAGGCACGATACTGTAGCAGTATTGGTTTCATCTTTTCTGTGATTCCAAAAGGGTGGAATTTCATCAGAGTGGAGTAAATAAAGTACAAAAATGTAATACAAATCAACACTGCCAAGATAAATCCAACCAAAATCTTCATCAAAAATAAGATTATTTTGTTAGGTATAAGGTAATTTTTTTAAATGTTTGTTTTTTTCATGTACATTATTTATTAAAATTTTGATGTTTACTTAAGTCAGAATTATTTCTGAAATTCACACTGAATTCTAAAGTACCTTTTCTTTAAAAACCAGAAAATGTATCTTAATATTGTATGCTGTATTAACTGTTTGTGACATAGTCCACACTGTTTTCTCAATGTGTTCTACGGTGTTACATTGTAATAACATTCTCACTAGTGGAAAGTCTTTGTAAATAAAAAACACGTTAAGGAGCAGGTTTCATGCAGTGTTTGGTTTAGAAATTATTATTATAAAACTGCTTATGATAAAAATGCATGTCTTTAAATCAGTAAATTAAGATGAACTTTTGTATCTTTTAATGAAAAAACACACGGCCAACTTCTACCTCAGTAACTGTGAAATGAAATCCCATTAAATTATCTCAAGTATTTCTCCTACGATGTACCTCACATCATATTACATCATCAAGGAATTATAGCAGAGGGATAGAATCTGAGTTTTTATTTAATTGTATATAAGTAAGAAAGAAGATATTTTCATTTGCAGAGGAACACAAATAATTCTATTGCCTTTACATTAATTAAATCTAGTCTTTCTTCAAAAACGCTACCAGTTCAACACAAATATAAGGGTGTTGTTTTTTTAAAAAGCCAAATATGGGAAGCATTATGTAACATAATGTCTCTTGCTATTTTAAGTGTTCTGAGCCCAAGTCAATAGTGGTATTTGTGTCTAAAAAGAATGTAACATTTCCTATAATATTGTGCTTTTAAAAATGAACTGGAATTAACATATCAAAAAAGCACGAATTCTAAGCCAGTATTAACTAAAATTGTATAGTTTTTTTTTTTTTTTTAAGGTTTTGTACTACCACTTTGTGTTATGTCCTCTCTGGTAAATTTTAAAAGTCCGTTATTTTTTTAACCAACTGTCAGTGCACCTCATTGGGAAAGATTTACATTCATAATTCTGGTGCACTTACTGTTCAACATAGGAACTACTTTGTAAATAACATTGATTTGCAGAAGAAAAACAAAATTAACACTGTGATTAAAGTTACTCTTGATGTTTGTAACATTTATTGACTGAGCTTAAGCTAAATATAAGTTATCCTGAAAGGCAAGGTTTTTCATATAGTATTTCATTAAAGGGCACAAGAATTTTCCTTTCTTTTATGTAGAGGGTTTCCTAATTCACTGTGATATTTATGATTGCCAAGAGAATCACTGTGTGCCTTTTGGAAGCTTTGTGAATGTTTTCTGTTGCAGCGCCCGAGTCCCTGTGAAATCTAGAGTTGGCGGCTGTAGTTTTTTCTGGCTATTGCTACAGAATCATTTTAAACCCTGTTGCAACCTCACACACAGTCCTCACATGCTATCTCCCCCGTCTTTCTGCTACTGTAGGTAAACCAATACTTCCTTGAAGCTTATTAATTTTAATCAAGATAGCATAAATAAGGCTTCCATGTTAAAATCTCTGCAGTTTTTAGTATATCTGTTTTGGAGACGAATGTTATGCCTTATAAAGTATTTCCTTCTGCTTCGTTGGGCCTAACACTTTGTAGAAAAATAAGTTGTTTGGAGTTCTTCCCCCTCTTCCTTAGCTCTCAACCTTCTGACTACAAGGTTTGGCTTATGCCTCAGAATCTTAAAAAATACCAGGCAGGCTATTCTATGTTTCAACAGCTGGCCGAATCGAGAACTAGTTATGAATCTAAATACAAGAAACATTGCACAAACTTTTAGTAATTCTCCTAATTACATGTGAAACTCATATGAGTGTACTAGCTGTTGGCTTAGCCCCATGGAAGGTTTTGAAAAATATAAAATACATCCTTTTGAGGAAGGCATCAGGTTACAACCCTCCCTCCCCATAAAGATATTTCAACTGTGGAATAGGATCACATTCCCTTTCCCTCTTTAGCAATCCTCATAATTTACTAAAGCTGATCAATTATTTATTTAAGCTGGCTAATTCAATGTCCACCAAAAAACCTATTATATAAATTTTGTTGTAAAGCTACTTTGAAAATATCTTGATAGCTAACATTTTAGAAAAAATGATATATTGAATGCATTCTATAAATGAGGATAACGAATGAATAGTACCTAGATCCCAAGAATACTTTATTACACTGATACACATGCTTCAATCAGACTCTTTTCAAATATCTTCTTTTATTCATACGGAGAAAGAAAAGCAGTTATAAAGTTAAGCCAAAAGGGATTCTGAAAGTAACCTAGAGGCCAGGTTGAACTGGAGGAAGGCTGGCGTGCTCCGTGCGCGTCCCCAGCCAGTGTTCCTCCTTATCTGTGGCAGCTGTAAGTAGAGAGGACTCACCAGAGCCCTAGGAAAACGAGAATGGTTATCTTGACTTCATCTCACATTTCTGAACCTCTCTCCAACCTTTTTCCCCGTTCCCTAATGGACCCAGTATCCTCCTATTGTCCTTTGCCCAATGCTCCCAGTTTGGTCTCTTTAACCAAAAGCTTGATTCATCGAATATGTAGTAGCATTTCTTAAAAGGAAATCATCAGAGTGACCTAGTTTAATATAAAGATGTAATGAAACAACTACGTGAAAAAGACAACTTTAAAGTGTAGTTTTGTTAGCCAAATGTGTATTTTATACTTGGTTGGTAGAATATAGCCAGAAATAGGGATAGCCTGGCATTTAGTAACTTAGTTAAAATGTAAATGTTATCACAGCATATGTTCGTATGTCTTGGAGTGTGTTTTCATTGTACTGTCGCTGAAGTTTGAGGTGCAGTGTAGTCACGCGTAGTCCCTGGGATTTCCAGAAGTAAATCCTATTTCTCTTATTATTATACACTCCTTGAAGGCAGATGCTATGTCTAATGAATCAGTTTCTCAAAATGCCTACCCTGTATCTTTTAAGAGATAATATTTGTTGAATACTGTTTGAATATATTTCTCCTTGTACTTCAAGGACAGGATTCTTGTCATCTACATCTCAAACACAGCCCCCAAAATGCCCTCATTATAACTCAGATCTTAGACCTACACATTCCACCATCCTGCAACTACTTGTTGGGTATCTACATGTGTCCTGAAGCATTTTAAACTTTACATCACTAAAACTCAACTTACTTTCTTTTCATTTAAATGTTTATGTTCTTCTGTAATAGAAAAACACCATTCTAGGCTCCATAATCTGACCCCAGGTCTGTAGAGGGTGCGCTGCAGTTGCTCTTGTACCCTTTCCATCCTCACTGCCCTTCTGTTGCAGAGACCCGGGCTCAAGTCCCAATGATTGGAGCGACTTTCCTTCTAATTCCAGTGCCTTCCTTGCATGGTCCCATTTTAATCACTGCCAGAGCCACAGGGGTGTCCAACCTGTGGCCCACACACCACAAATGGCCCAGGGTGGCTATGAATGCGGCCCAACACAAAATCGTAAATTTACTTTCTTTTTTTTTTGCTCACCAGTTTTCGTTAGTGTTTGAGTATTTAAAGTGTGGCCCAAGACAATTATTCTTCCGGTGTGGCCGAGACGCCAAAAGATTGGACACTCCTGTGTCCTACCTTCAGACTAAAGCACAGCTCTGGTTTCATCCCTGCTCTTCAACTTTCATTGGCTTCCCAGTGGCTTGGCAGGGAACACTTCCTCAGATACCATATACTCTCACCCAGCCTTTCTCTGTTCACACTCTCCTCCACCCCCATTTCTGCCTGTTGATCCAAGACTTCTCTGTGAAGTTGATCCTAGTCCTTCTCTTCCCTGTTCCTTCTCCCCTTTTTCTTCAGACTAGATCTAGTCTTTCCTTTCTCTGTGCTCTCATATAGCCCTTAGCTGATCAACCACCTTTCTTACGGTACTTATCACATCCTATCCTTGAGAGCAGCAACTGTATCTTGTTCATTTGAGATTCTCCCTGAGCATCTGGCAGAGTGCCTCCCACGCACTGATACTCAGTGTTTGGTAAATCAGATTACTTATAATGGATCACTTTTGATTTTTTTTAGTGTCCCAAAACACAAACATCATTCAGGAGCCTATGCCACTTTTGAATGTTATTTCCTAAAAGAAAATCATACCTACCATTTCCCCCCCCTTTAATAAAGGAGATAATTTATAGTTTTTTTAAAGATAAAGGTGGTAGTAAATTTTCACAATGCCTCAATAAGTCAAATTCCTTTTTTTTTTTGGTTGGGGGGAGGTTTAAAGGGGAGCAGTCTTTTATATAAGTTGGTCATAGCATGTTAAGAACCAGTCTTGAAATGCTGTTGTTTTTTAAATGACTTATGAATTTCTAGAAACACTTTTTACTTAAAGTGATAAGTCTGTATCTTATTGTCCATATAGATAATAGATCCTTTATAAATCAAATGTTATCATTGTAAATAATGTTAATATGTATTATATTTATACAAAATAAATTTATCTACTTTTGGTGTGATGATGTCTTTTAAACCGTAACTTTTTTAAGAGTCACATTTAAAGATGAACCACACTGACCTGTTTTTCTGAAGCACAATTAGGGGATGCTCTTTTTCACCCACAAATGATGTTCCCCAAATGGCTACTACCTCCACATTTTAATAAGTCAACTTATTGTAACTTATATTAATTGGATAGTAAGGGGTAACCACAAGCATCACTATAAGCATGCATATTATACACTGAGAATAGAGAAAAGGTCTCAGGTTGCCTTTTTCTATTGGACCTATAGTGTGCTTTCTTAGCTTTCACTTTTGAGACCAACTGAAGGATTTGGGGGGTGGAGGGAGGAAGAACTAAGGAACTGCCTTAAAACCACCAAACAGAACAAATAATGCCAAAGGAGGAGGGGGCCTTTTAGAGAATGAGGCATAAATTGTATTTCTACTTGTTCGGGACTGTTACATTTCCTTGTTCTGTGTTTGGCTTCCTAGTTCCAGAGGGAAATGACAGAGGAATGTTCCCCTTTTCAGTGCACCTTCATTTTCCTCGCTCGGGTTTCTGGCCTTAATACATGACGACTTTTCTAATGCTGATTAATACTAAAGGAATTTTAAGGACCCCTTCGCTTAAAGTCCAGACTGTCACACAGGACAGCTCTTCCCACCACACTTGGTCACCATCAGAATGTGATGTTCCACCAATACTTCTTCATTTCACAAATTTTTACAGACCACCAGGCACTGTCCTATAGGCTTGGGAATACCACAGAGCAAATCAGACAAAAAACAGCCTTCAGAAATCTTACATTGTAAGTGATTATATCCTTGCACCATTTAGCAATTATACCTATTTACGTACAATAGTTGATGGGTAAAACTTTGCCTTGCCACACAGGATTCTACCCCAGCTTATCTTTTCATCGAAGGGAATTTTAAATATCATACCGGAATCTACCCAGATTTCTAAGTCCTCTAATAAACGTTATAATATAGAGCCTGTAACAGCCCAGTTTCCCACAAATTAGGGACAGAAGTGTCTAAAACTGATGTTATTACTCAAATCAAACGTTGTCCCAAGACCTTTACCGACCGCCTTTGGCAAATAGGATGCTAGGCTCCTGCGACTCCTCGCAGACCCTGATCTGGACGCCGGCAAGGGCGGAGCAGTCTCCCTCCTCGCCGCTAGGGGGAGGTCGATTTTGAGAGGCCCAGTTCTCTCGTCCCTCCACCCGGGGAACGTCCCTCCACCCGGGGAACGTCAAGACTTCCTCTCGCCAGTTCGCCACACCACTCACGCGCAGGCGCGCTGGCAGCGCGTACCGCGGAGCTGAGAGGTCACGAACTCTGACCCCCTCCCAAATACACAAACCCAGAAAGCTGTTTGCCCCTACTTTTCTCTACCCTCCCCCATCAGCTTTCTCCAAACTGTCTCCTCCCGGACATCCCCAGTAGCCGCCGCCGCGGGACCGCCTGGTCCACGCCCGGCGCAGGACTTAACTCGGCAGAGAAGCCGGTAAGAAGTGCGGGTGTTGAGACGAGCGGCTGCAGCCCGGGCGGAGGGCGGCGGTGGCCCTCCCTCCCAACTGCCAGCCGAGGTCTCCCAGAAACCCGCCACAGCCTGAGCGCTCGGAACGGCGGGGCTGGTTCGTCTGGCAGGTTCGCGGCAGGTTGCTCGGTTGGACTCGGGGCGCGGAGAGTGGCCGGAGCGGCGGGGCCCGTGCGCGGGGCTCGGAGAAAGGAGAGGCTGTAGGTGGGGTGCGGGGCCCGGAGCCTGGAGCAGGTCCGGGCGGCGGAGCTTTGGTGGGAGCCCGCGAGCGCCTCGGCGTGCGCGGCAGCCTCTCCCGTGGCGCCTCCCGCGGCGCCTCTGACCTTTCAACTACAGGAAAAGCTTCCGTCTGGGCGTTTCCCCCGCCTCTGGGAGCCGCGCATGGGGTCTCGGTGGCTGGCAGGACGCGGGAGAGGCCGTCCCTCGCCCCGACTGGCCGCGAGCGAGGCCTGAGTCCCTTTCATCGGGGGCTCCTTACCAAATCTCGTGCTTACTCGGGAGGGAGGCCAGAAGGCTCCCACCTTTCACAACAAATGGGACAGGAGTAGCCACGGCCTTCGAACCTGCATCTTTTGAGAAATAAAATAGATCGGCCCAGGGTACAGACTGCACTTTGGCATGGCCAAGCTTCCAGTAGCTCTTTTGTTATGCAACTCTGCCTCCAGCTTCTGTAGATACCGTTTTATGAATTGCAAATGTTGCCAAATTCTCCCATAACCTTCAGTAAGTAGATCAGCCTGTTTAAGAAGAAAAAAAAAAACTGGAAAGGAAAAGCAGAATGAATTGAAAGTGAGGCATTTAGGGTTTTTGGGCCTCTGGAAGTTGTAAGTAGGCCTTCAACTTGGAGGTTTTTGAGCAATCGTTTGTTCATACATGACGATTTTTAAATTTTGCCTGTGTGCAGTTGGTATCTAAAGGGTATTTCCATTTATTCTTATAAAACAGTGGATCACATGAAACACAACTAATGTTATCACTCCTTGTAGGGGTATTTGATTCTTCTTTTAGAAAGGGCTTTGAGGGAGTCACAAATCAGAGTTAGCAAACATTCCCAAAACACTGTTTGCACACACAGAGTGTAATTCCTACCCTTGGGGATTAGAGAAGACAAAAGAAACAACATAGGCTTAAAGACTTAATAGTATAAATATAATTATTTATCATTTTTGCATTATAAGACTCTGCAACCTCAAAATCTTTTTTGAAAGCAATGGACCGGCCTTACTGAAAAATGCACCTGTACATAAGAGTTTTTCATAGAATATTAGAAGTGAACAGAAGTCTGTAGATCCTAGTTGACAACGTTAGTATCTACACAAACATTTGAACTGAGTCTTAAAGATTAGTTGGAATTATGAGGGAGGAGGAGGAGGAACGGTGTGTTAGGAGAAAGACTTCTCTCCAGAGTGATAGCAGATAAAGTGAGGAGATGAGGAAGTCAGACTATAAAGGAACTCTCCTTTGTGTCCACAGTGCTGGGCATGTTATAGGAGTTTAATAAATATTGCAAAAAAAAAAAAAAAAAACCCAGAAAGGCTGACACTTTATTCTTTGAGGTTCTGAAGCAGGAAAAAGAGGATGTGATTCAGTTCTGTAAGTATCTTTAAATATTGTTACTTGTCAAAGTTGCTGACAAAAGAAATGGGTTTTGCCTTCTTGGGGCTTCAAGTATATATAAAGGTGGTTCTTGACTTCTAGGGGCCTTTCATGTACACAAAGTTGCATATATTAAATACGCATTCAGGAAAGTCAATTCTGGCAGTAGCTGAAATTTTACCCTGAAAGCAGTGGAGGTTTTAGGAACCCCTTGAAATTCAGCACATACCATCATTTATAGTTTAAATGAATGTGAACTTGTGTTTTCTGGTGAGAGAAAACTTAACTTCCATCATTTTTTCAGAGATGTTTGACCCACCCCACCAGGGGAAATGAAGAGAGAAACATTTTTTTATTTTCAAACTTTTTTTTTTTTACTATACTGCACAGGAAGAAATACATGACTCAACACACACACAGATTAAATTGAAGTCAAGTCTACAGGAGACTGACTATTCTTATTCTCACTATGCCTGATGCACTCATTTCTATTCTGTTTTCCTTTTTATAAGAAAAGGTATTCGGACTTAAATTAACTTCCCCATCCATAAATGGCTCACAGCACAAAGTTTACAAAATACTGCTTTGTCAGTACTAGTGACAGCAGCCTACGTTCAGTTGATGGGAGTGGGCCTAATGGGGAAAGAATGAGGGGAGAACAGATGCTGGGAAAAGAGATGAGCTGTATCTGATGTCAGAAAGCAGACTTAAGCTTTTGAATCTGAATGGAAGGGTGGCCATTGGTACTATTCTCTGTGGGGAAGGTACACAGAGGTGAGGTTGAGGTAGAGGTAAAAAAAAATCAGGGCCGGAAATACAGAACTGTGTGCCTTTTGTGTGTCCGCCAGCTCTAGAGTAGGAAAGGCAACGTCTTCAGGCTTTTTGCTTTGTCCTTCAGGCTGCTGGGAATACTTATCCTTCAGTACCTCCCTCAGGTGTCTCGTCTGGAAAGTTTTCCCTGCCCTTCCTCTCCAGTGTGGTGTTTTCTGAGCTCCTTTTGTTCATTTATAGAGCATTTTGTTAACTCAGCTAACTTTCAGGGACTACCTCTTATTTATAAGAGATAGCCATTGGCATAGATATTTTCACTTACATTGAATTTTTACAATTTTTTGAAGATTTTATTGAGTCCGTTTCCTTTATGAGGAAACTGAGCCTCAGGTTAAGTGACAGGGAGTCATTTGGTAAGTAGTAAAAAGGGGATTGTGACTCTGGTTTATTGACTTGAGGTCCAGGGCACTCTACTGCCTGTGTAAACTCTCCCCCTTCCCTTGTTTCCTTTTCTCTTTTGTCACCCCTGCTAGTTTTCTTCCTAACATTTAACAGATGGTAAATTTTTTTTTACTCTGTTTTTTCATTACAATATAAGCTCCATGAAGCAAAGATCTTTTTTGTCTTGTTCACTGTCAAGTCCCAAAATCTTACAAGTACCTGATAAGTATGTTTCAGTAAATACTTATTGAATTTAGATATGAATGCTGGGCATGATAAACACTAGAGGTTCTTTGAAAAAAATTAGTTCGGCCGTGACTGGTGTGGCTTAGTTGTTTGGGCATCGTCCTGCAAACTGAAAGGTTGTGGTTTCCATTCCAGGTCAGGGCACGTGCCTAGGTTGTGGTTTGGGTCCCCGGTTGGTACTTGTGTGAGGGGCAGCCTCTCTTGCATCAGTGTTTCTCTCCCTCTCTTTCTCCCTTCCCTTCCCGTTCTCTAAAAATAAATAAATAAAACCTTTTTAAAAAAAATAAAAAAAAACAGTTCATTGAAGAACTATAGTTCTTATTCTTAGAAGTCTTGTTGAAGATGGCCATCTATGCAAATAAGGACAGAGTGCTATTTTAAATGGGTGTCCAACCTGGGGGCCACATGCAGCCCAGGATGGCTATGAATGCAGCCCAACACAAAGTCATAAATTTACTTAAAACATGAGATTTTTTGTGTGTGTGATTACATGTCACAGTGTATTCAATGGGTGGCCCGAGACAACTCTTCTTCCAGTGTGGCCCAGAGACGCCAAAATATTGGACACCCCAGCTAGAAGATAAATGAGCACAAGAGGCAGTGGTCCACAGAAGATGCAATGCTTACTTCTCTGAGTACAGTAGATACCCATTCAAAAGGCATAAAGAAGATAATAAATAGCCTGTAAATTTCCACCTGGAAAAGTGACTGTTAACATTTGAGAATGTTTATTTTTAGTCCTTGTGTGTTTTACATAGTTAAAATCAGTTGTAAATAAAGCTGTTTCTTGATCTTTACATGCAGTTTGTCATAAGCATTTTCTCTTCATCATTAAACATTTTTCTTCTACATGATTTGAATGAGAATATTTTTTGCCCTTTGTGTTTGCTAAAATGTCACCTTGGTAAGGCCATCTCTAATCCCTTATTAAAAATTGCAACTCATAGACAAAAGTATAGTGGTTACCAAAGGGAAGGAGGTTGGGAGGTAATAAAGGGTTAAGGGAGCCAAAGAAATAGTGACAGAAGATGATCTGACTTTGGGTGGTGAGCACACAATACAATATACAGATATGTATCATAATAATCTGCACTTGAAACCTATGTAATCTTATCAACCAGTATCACCCCAGTGAGTTTAAACAATTGCAACTCCCTTCCCCCACCCTTTCTTTATTTTCTATTACTAGTCTGTAATCTATTTTTCTCTATTCCACTTTTCACCATTGGTTGATACTGTATATTTATTTGTTTTTTATCTTTCACCTCATCCAAATATAAACTTGACAAGGGGAAGTTTGTTTGTTTTAATACTCCTGTATCCCTAACACTTAGAAAAATGTGTGGCCCATAGGAAGCACTAAAATATTTGTTGAATGAAAGAAACAATGAATTATTGGGCCAATGAGCATGAACATTTTCAAGGCTTTTGATACACATTGGCAAATTAGTTTTCTAGGAAGTTTATAACATTTTAGACTTTAACAATATGTGGATAATGCCCTTTTGCCTCAGTTTTTGGAGTTAAAATTACTGTTGGAGAACCAACATATGTTGATCTAGAGATTCTCTGGCATTTGTGGTAGAGAGAGAAGTCATTAGCAAAGTCATGGAAGCATGAGCCAACATGCTGAATTCAAGGAATTACAAGTAGTGTGTATAGTTAGAATGTGTGGTTTAACAAATAAATCCTATAAAGGGAAGTCTTTCACAAATATTAAAAGGTGAAATAATATGAAACCTATTGTATGTTAGGTCAGTCTGGCAGCAAAATATTAAAAGTAGCAATTAGGTAAACATTGTTGGACTTGAGGTCAAGAAACTTGAAGACTGGGTTATAGTTTGAGTTGGCCTCATGGATACTGATCTCATCCATGTTGATGGCAGGAAAGGGACAGCACTTTCAGAATCATCAGTGAAAGTGGTATTGGGACAGAAATTAATGAATGACAACAATAAAGGCACTAGAAACTCTTTGTAATCGACTTACAGGAATCTCAAAGGAAGGGTTTCTGGTGTGGAATAGGAAATCTGCTTCAGAGGATTACAACATCAGCAGTATCATTCAGATCTGCGTATATGGGGTGGTGGGGAGTGGTGGGGAGAAAATGCAGATGACTGTAATTGAACAACAGTAAAGTAATTTAAAAAAATTAACCATCCACACTAAAAAAAAAGATTGCATGTATTATCATAGCTACTGTACATATACTTCTGGCTTTTCCCCAAACTAAAATCACCTTTGAAAGGGAAGAGATTTCAGACCATTGGTGAGGTTCAGGAAAATAACGATGGGGCAGCTGATGGCGATTGGGAGAACTGTGTGAGGTCCCAAGGTGCCTGCTTTGAAGGGGACTGAGGTATGGTTGTCCTGTATACAATGTTTCTTGTATCTTCAATAAATGTCTCTATTTTTCATATTACATGTCTAGATACCATCTGTACAGACCTTGTATATACATAAAAATAGTTTCATACTCAGTTGCCTATGTTTTAAATACTTTTTTTGTCTGTTAAGAAGAATGATTCCTTTTAAATTTAATTTTCTTTAGAAAAACACTTAAAGACTATATATCACTTTTCCCTTTACTGAATTCCCTTTCATGAGCTGCCTCATTTTTTAGCTTTCCTTTAAAGCTGGGGATAAAATCTGGACTGGTAACCCGAAACTTACTTGATTCTTTTCAAACTATTGGTAGACCTTCCCCATCAAGAAGATTTTGAATATCAGAATACATTAGGGTAACTGGTAACCCCTAATATCTTTTGTTTCATAAGAAAGTGTAACAGCCTCCAGTCCTTAAGACCCCAGGCCTCAGGGGGTTTTTTTAAAAGATTTTATTTATTTATTTTTAGAGAGGGGGGAAGGGAGGGAGAAAGAGAAGAGAAACATCAATGTGTGGTTGCCTCACATGCGCCCCCTATTGGGGACTTGGCCCACAACCCAGGCATGTGCCCTGACTGGGAATTGAACCAGCACCTTTTCAGTTCTCAGGCTGGTGCTCAATCCACCGAGCCACACCATCCAGGGCCAAAAGTAGATCTCTTGATATAGTATCTTACAAGAATAAGGGATTTTTCTTCTTGGGATTTCTTCAGCTGACAGCAGAAAATTGCAGTCAGTACTGAATTAAAGTTTTTGAGTAGCTTAGTGGTGTTCAGTAGACGTCTGGTTGCAGAGTTCTTTGTATCAGTGGTAGAAACAAATTGGAGTAATTGCTTGGCTCGAGGTGATTATATCAATAGGCATGTCTCTGCTAGTCCCTTCTTTTGGTAAATAGGCCTTCTGAAAATACAGAAGCTGCCAGTTGTATTAACCTTTCTTTCTGTCTTTCTGCCCAACCTACGGTGGTTAATTCAAGAGATAAGCACACAACCTAAGTTAGGCCAGCCTGAATCCATTATCAAGATTTTAAAATTAGAATTTGAGAAGACCACTTTTCCTTTCCTGGTACCTGACTACAAAGTTGGAAATAAGAAACCACATAGGGAGTAGCTGAGGTAGGGAGATTCCCTTTTTTATTTTTAAGATGTCTTTGTTTATTTTTAGAGAGAAGGGAAGGGAGGGAGAATGAGGGAGAGAAGTTCAGCGTGTGGTTGCCTCTTCCACCCCCACCAATGGGGACCTGGCCCACAACCCAGGCGTGTGCCCTGACTGGGAATGGAACTGGCAACCCTTTGGTTTGCAGGCTTGCACTCAGTCCACTGGGCCACACCAGCCAGGGCAATTTTATATTCTTGACTACCTTGTATAGAGAAAAAGCAAAAGTCAAAGTCAGCTAATCTTAGAAGCTCTCAAATCCATTTGGAGACAACTTTACATTAAATTCAAATTAACCCTAGTACATAAGAAGTTGTGACTAGTGAAGAGCTTAGTGAAATGATTCTAGAGAAGTCTTTCATCCTTCCAAATCAGTGCATTCATTTTGTCATTTTTTACAATATTTGATAAGTTGTTAAATGGCTACAGCAATGTGTTTGTTTACAGGTAGGATTGCCTTTGTTTAAATTAATAAACTACTGACCTGTATTAGAGTGCTCCTGTTTAGGCTTCAGTATCTTTGAAAAGTGAAATTGTTTGGTCGATAGTTATTTTAAGTAGGTATTTTTTCAGTATATAAAAGCAGAGAGAATAATTTTATGAGCCCCTGTATCAACTTCACCAGTCGTCAGTAACTATCAGCACATGGCCAGTTTTGTTTTATTAATTCCTTCCCACCCCGCCCGTCTAACTGGATTGCTTTGAAGAAAATCCTAACTATCATAGAATTTCATTTCTAAATTCTTCAGTGACTATATTTTTATGGGTATAATTATGAAAAAGCATCTCTTTCTTTTTGGCAGGACATTTTTGCAGCTAGATCATGGCAACCATAGAAGAAATTGCACATCAGATTATTGAACAACAGATGGGAGAGGTACGTCTAGTTTATAGTTCCTTCACTGACTCGCCAAACTTAATTACACGGAATGTATGTTCTAGGTTCTGCCGTACAGAGATAAAAGATACCCTCTACTTAGCTTTACTCTAGTGAGAGATAGTTAAATAATCGGACAACCTGAATAGGATATGGTAAGTGCTATGATAGTGGTTGTATAGGGTGTTACAGCAGCACAGAAGAAAATAGCCAATGAAGAATTGTGGAGGAGTGTGGGGACCTGGTCTGGGAATATTGTCGGAGGGTACAAAACCTGAGGGCAGCCTTAATGGACCAGTGGGAGTACATCCATGTCAATAGACAGCTTCCTTGTTTAGACAGTTGCATCCTACTACTTAGTAAGAGGTACCATAATCCACAGGGTTTTCAAAGTGTCATCTAGGGACTCTTGCAGAAAATCAGCAAAGTCAAAATTATTTTCATAATAATACTAAAATGTTATTTGCCTTTTCACTATCATTCTCTCATAGTATACAGCAGAAATTTCTAGAGACTACATGACATGTGACACTGATGAAATGTCAACATTTTAAAAGGTGTACATAACCACTGTTTCCCAAATGACCAATGCATGATGTTCTCTAATCACTCATGAGTAAAGGATCCGTTCAAATTACAGGATAGACCAATCAATAGCTTTTTATAGAGTTTCTGATTCCATATTGCAACAAACTTTTAGCTGCCACTTGTCAGGTTTTGGTGTAGAATCAAAGATCAGTTTCTACACTGTGAAGAGGTTTAACATAAAATTCCTCCCCTTTTCAATCAATAAATGTAAGGCTGGATTTTCTTTTTTATTTCTTTCTTTGTATATTTTAACCCAGACAACATATTGCAACAGATTAAATGCAGAGGCAGATATGAAATCTAGCTTCTATTAAGCTAGACAGTAACTCACATGAACAAAAGTCCTATGGGACACTTAGTAACTTTTGAGTGGAATGGGATCCTGAGGCTGGGAAACTTTGTCCATAGTCTATTAATATTGTTACTGTTCTTTATTGAAGACCATTTGGATTGCTTCAGTTTCCAGTTATAATTGCTATGCTGCAATAAACACCCTTTTACTCATCCAAGCAAAATGTCCCAACCCAGTTACAGTTGCTTCGCACATGCACCTAATGCTGTTTTCTTTAAGAAATAAGTGTGAGCTGTTAGATTTTTATTCTATTCACAGTGAATGATACTGATAGAAATAATCCAACCCCCCCCCATAAACAGATTAAATTTTACATGGTAAACTTTGTTGTAGATGAACTGATTCAGAGTCACATTTTCAGGTATCATTGACAATTTTAAAAATTTTTAGGGAGGATAAGGGCTGGACTTGGTAGAAATAATCTATATAAAGTAAAATTGGCAACATTTAAAAGCTGTACCTAGAAAAATAGGACAGGATAGAAATAGTGCTCAGCAAAAAACTCAAATTGGCAGTAGCTATAATCAATACAGTCTGCTCTGGACAAAAATGGATTAGTGATTCAGAACTTTGTTGTAAATTTTGCATAGAACATAATCTTGATGGAAATATTTCAGGGAATGGAAAAAGGTGAAAACAAACCAACTCTGCCATTTAAAAATTGAGTCAAGGAATTAAAATGGCTTAATGGCTTTGCTCTAAAGTGTTTGCTCAACAAGGAAAGTCCTCAGCGCTGGGCTGGTTCTCTTTATTCCTGAGTTTGCTCTTCCTCAGAGTACTCCATCTCGCTAGACAGCGATTCTTTCCTCCCAGCCCCTCAGGCCAAGATTTTATAGTCATCCCTGACACTGCGCTCCTTATATTCCACATCCAGTCCATCAGCTTATCCTGTCCCCGTTCCCTTCATAAATCATCCCAAGTCCATTCGTCCCCCACGCCCCAGCATGGCCACTGCCCTGTTCTCATCCAGTGTCTTGGCCCCTGTGTAATACCCAGATATCTCCAGTGTCTGTGCAGTAACATCCTTTCTAGTCTCCCTTAATCCTGCTCTTACATTCGCAGTCTGGTCTTCACACTAAATCTAGAACGATCTTTTCTGAAGATCTTGGCACTCCTCTGCTCTGTAGACCTCCAGCATATCCCCATTTCACATGGGAGGGAGTCCGGAGTTTGTGTGGCCTAGGAAGCCTTGTATGATCTGGCCCCTGCTGTCACTCAGATCCTGTCTTCATTATGTCACCATAAGCCCCCTCTTCCACTTGGTTTCACTTACACAGCTCTCTTGCTGTGCTTCTTGCCTCATGCGTGTCCAACACACTTCTCCCCCCACCCCTTCTTTTATGTTCTGTTTCCTCTACCCCGGATGTACTTCCCCCTAGCCTAGTACAGGCGTAAACCTTGGTCTGTTACTTCACTCATGTCTGTGCAGTTCCACCAGTCACTTTCACCTTACCTAGGTTTTCTTCATAGCACTTGATACCACCTGACAATATTATTTGCTTATGTGGTTTTTACCCATCTTTTCTCACTAAAATAAAAGCTTTATGAGAACAAAGATTTTGTTTATTTCTTTCTCAGACCCAGAACAAAGGGTACTTTGCAAATGGAATAGACCAAAAACCTGTTTGTCTAAACAGAAGGTGGAAGGGAAGGGGAAGGAAGAAATCAAAATAGTGAGGTCTAAATGTTCTTACTATTATTGTACCTTTATTTAGTTGTACATTTGTTTATTTCTGAAAGGTAGGATTTCATGGAAGTAGAATTACCAATTTAAAAGGTATGTGTGTATTATAGTGAGTATATATGTAATGGGTATGCTTTTCTAGCTTTGTTGAAGGTATGAGAAAATTGTGTTCTTAAAGAAAAAAAAAATGAGTCGATTTGATTGTTAATGCTACATGATTGCGTTAGGTTGTTACAGAGCAGCAAACAGGCCAGAAAATCCAGATTGTGACAGCCCTTGAGCATAACACACAAGGCAAGCAGTTCATTCTGACAAATCACGATGGCTCTACTCCAGGCAAAGTCATTCTGGCCAGGCAAGATTCCACGCCGGGGAAAGTTTTTCTCACAACTCCAGATGCCGCAGGTGTCAACCAGTTATTTTTCACAACTCCTGATCTGTCTGCACAGCACCTCCAGGTAAATAACTGCAGAGGATCTTTTCAGTGTATGCTCGAAAAGAATGAAAAAGCATGTCCTTAGTCCTGGCATTAAAACTTTATGTCCTTCATGTTTAGTATGAAAAAAAACCTTCCATAAATGTATGTGCTGTGCAGATTATCTGTGGTGACTGCCCTCTCCTGTAGGCCACTATACTGTTCCTCACATGTACTTAGCACCCGTGTATTTTGGGGGTTCTTAGCTGCATACAGTAAGATCCACTCTGGCTATTTTGGCAGGAAGGAATTTAATAAAGAATATAGAGAAACCCTGGCCAGGTGGCTCAGTTGCTTGGAGCATCGTTCTGTACACCAGGAAGTTGTGGGTTCAGTCCCCAGTCAGGGCGCATACCTAGGTCGTGGGTTTGATCCCTGGTCACGGTGTGTATGGGAGATAACCAGTCAATGTTTTTCTTTCTCATCTATATATCTCTCTCTCTCCCCCGCTTCCTCCTCTCTCCCTCTCTTCCCTTACCCCACCCTCCCCCCACTCTTTCCTACTCTCCCTCCCTCTGTTCTCTCTAAAAATCAATAAATATATCCTCAGGAGAGGATTTTTTATTACAAAAATAGAATTTTAGAGAGCTCAAAGAATTGGGAAGCCTGGAGAAAACAGTTCCAGGTCAGGTTTCCAAAAATAACTGCTGGAGCACATTTTAGAACTTGGTTCTCAGAGACCTGCTGCATCTGCACAGTTAACGAACCGCCAGATCAGGAGCCTCTTCTGTAGCTACGGTTTCCAGGACTGAGCGCCTGGGCCTAACCAGCAGCTTCCAAGTCAAGAAGTTGGTATCATAGCTGCTGTCTGTGTCAGTGCGCCTCTCCTGTTGTCATCTGCATCTTGGTTGACGTAGCAAGCCGTCTCCCCTATGGTCTGCTTTAATATTGGCACTCAGTAGTGTAGATTAACTTGACGTTGTGTTGGTGTTAATTTTTGCTAGTTATACATTATTCTTCAAGAGCCAGTTAGGTCTTTTACACACTAATATCTGTAGTTATGTAGATATTTTTACTGCTTTTTGCTATAATGAATATAAATAAAATGAACCCTCAAGTTTGCCTTCAGAGAGATTTTGGGGGAGTGCTCTCTTAAAATTGGATTCCTTATTTTTTGATGAAAAACTGATCAAAGAAAATTCCTTATAGTAATGAAAAACTCCTAATTTACAAAATAGAAAATCTTGTGTATGTATTCTAATAGATTATTCTTCCAATTACAGTTACATCATTTTGGAAACTGCTAAGGTAGAAAATGGATAGGATTTATAAAAAGTTATGAACAAGACAGCCATCACTAAAAAAATTATAACATGCATCTTTATTTTATTAATAGACTTGATATTTTAGAAGTTTTACATTTATAGAAATACTAAGTGACTCTACAGAGTTCCCATATAACCTCGCAACATATAGTTTCTCCTGTTAACATTTTTGCATTACTATGATACTATGAGTTATAATTAATGAACTCATACTGATACATTATCAACTAAAATCAATAGATATTTTTCACTTTCTCTAATTTTTACCTAGTATTCTTTTTTGTTTCAAAGTGACACATTGCAGTTAGTTGCCCTGTCTCCTTAGACTCCTCTTCACTGTGACAGTGTCTCACCTTCCCTGGTGTTTGACGGCCTTGACAGTTCTGAGGAGCGCTGGTCAGGCATGGTGGAGGTCGCCCCACTCTGAGACTTCGCCGTTTTTCTCCTGTTGGATGGGGTTGTTGGTTTGGGGGAGGGGGATCGCAGAGGTGAAGTGCCATTTTCATCACATCATATCAAGGGTACTTACTATCATCATGCTTTATGATTAGTGACATTAACCTTGAGTTACTATTTTTTGTAAAATTTCTGTAGTATAAAAATAAAGGCAATATTGGTACTTTATGGATCATAGCTAAAAGCAATGAAAGAGAAACAAACATAGGACAGAATTCCCTGGGCCACGATGATTTGATTTCTGGTTTAGGTACCTAAGATGACATGTGAGCAAGTTCCTTACTCTCTCTTAGACCATTAGAAATAAGTAGCAGATACAATATTAGCACCATTTGTAATAGATAAACTATTAAGAAAAAGAGTGATATTTGTTTTAGATACTTTCAAAGGACATCTAATACCAGAATGTGGGTCTTCTTTTTTTTTATTGAAGACTGATTTTTATGGTGATATAAAAAGAAATAATACGACTATAACATAATAATTGTGGACTGTTTAAAGTTTTTGAAATCAGAAGTACTCCTGATTCACACCCCTAAAAGAAGAAAAAGAGTCAAAGTAGACGATTGCTTTGGGAGTTGTTGTAAAGCAGGGAGAAGGTGTTTCCTAAGAGCTCTATCATATTTTTGGGGTTGAATTAATTTGTTCATTTTTCAAAGGATTGAAAGAAAACAAACAATGAAAAGGTTGAAGGATAAACTAAAAGAAGAAACTAGTATTTCTTTACCAGCATTAACTGTCCTTAGTGATGAGCTCTTTATGTAACCTGAAGAGGCTCCGTAGTTCACCCACGGCCACGCCACTCAGGACGGACTGGCTGCCGTTTATCAGACTCCAGAGTCTGTGTGTCCGACCACTACCCCTAAACCTTTATACCTTTGTGTACCACTCACAGTCCCATAATCATAAGTTAGTACATCATCACAGTGCTTTGTAACTTTATTTTTTAAAATTTAGAGTTATTTTTTATGCTGTTAGAGCATATTTTAGTCATTCCATTTGGGAAGGTTCTAAGTTGTTTGAAGACAAATGTCTTGGTGGGACTGATAACTGCTGCGATAATTTGACGTGTTCCATGTGAATATTAAAGGCTGAATCTGTGAGTTGTATTAAAAACTACTTATGTATTCATGTGTTTAAGAGTCTGTTTACTTTAAAGAAATTATTATGAAACAAATTTAAAAGATGTATCTTTGCCTCTTACAACATTGAAATTTTTATATGCATAAAATGTTAAAAGTTTCAGAATAACTTATGAAAAAGAAAGCAAAAAGTAAGACTGACTGAATGTTCTTTTAATTTTTTACATGAGATCATTATTGAGTAATAACAAATTACTGTGTTTTGTTTTTATTTGGGGGTATTTATTTAGCTCTTAACAGATAATTCTTCAGACCAAGGACCGAATAAGATTTTTGATCTTTGTGTAGTATGTGGAGACAAAGCATCAGGTAACTTAAAAATACTCTCCTATATGTGTTGTGGTGTTAAAATAGCTACCACACTACCATGTTTCTTTTACCGACGGTAACACGAAAAAATAAAAGGAGCATGTAGTTTTTATGGTTCATATTTGTAGCCCATGAAATTTAGCATTTTTTCCCCAGCACTTTTTGTTCACATAAAGATTTTTCACTTCATTGCAGTTTAATTTCATCTTGCAATGACATAAAATGTGTATTTCAAAGAATTATCAAAGTTAACCTTTTGAAAGTAAACTGAATGAATGTGTGGAAATTATTTTGAATATGACGAGTTTTGTCAACGAATTGCTTAAAAATGAGTTGTGATTTTTAGTAATATATAACATTAAGTTATTGACCTACCTGTTGAGCCCTGTTCTCATTCTGGGAATACAGAGTAACTGGAATTGTTCAGGTGGACAAGCTCTGGTTACCTTTATTTGATTCTTTGCATAGCTCAGCAGGCATTTCTCCAAACCCTGTTACTAGTGTTCAGGGTTAAGTCATCCCAGTTCTGGCCATTACTACTACATGCCAGAAATACAAACCCGGGTCCATTCATCTGTATTTACACGTGCCCTTGTGATATCGTTTGAGGGCGCAGGTTTTTTTGTTAATTTTCTTTAATCTATTCCTATAGCTTAATTGCAAAAACCTCCACTAGAGCTTTTCTCAGAGTGTGTTCAATTTGTAACAGATTTTCTGCCAAAGAAACAGTTTGTGAAATGATAGGTGAATCCGAGTGCAACAGATATTTCCAGAGATTTAAAAATAGAACCCACAGTGAGGAGGAATTATTATCATTCAGATACCAGTGAACTGATATCCTGTTTTTGGATCATAGTTTTCAGATGAAAATATATTTATACAATATTTGACAGAAATCTAATTTGTGATATCAGAACTGAAAATAGTTATTACGTTAAATTAATGGGGTTCTGAGTGATTTTGTTTCTTCTCTTTCCCCAATTTTCTATACCATTGTTAAGGTTACTTTGTAAAATTTTAAAAATTCATACTGTTTAATATATCCTATCAGAGAATGTGGTGGTTTCATTTTCTATTTGGTAATTCCTACATTTTTTTCTTGTGTCATAAACTAAAAAATCTCAGTTTCATCTCATATATGTTGTTTAAAGGGAAGAAATGGGCTTATTAAAATATAACTTTTCTAAATGTTCTGTCTCTAGGGCGTCATTATGGAGCAGTAACTTGTGAAGGCTGCAAAGGATTTTTTAAAAGAAGTATCCGAAAAAACTTAGTTTATTCATGTCGAGGATCAAAGGATTGTATTATCAATAAACACCATCGAAACCGCTGTCAATACTGCAGGTTACAGAGATGTATTGCGTTTGGAATGAAACAAGACTGTATGTATTAGCTTTAAAGGAGAAAATTAAGGATTCAGGAAAACTCTAGACGTATGTTAAAATGAGCACATTAAAATTACAGTTTTACATGCTTTTTAATGTATAGTTTTCCAACTTAAAATATCGAAATATGTACATATGTATGTATTTTTAATTCATTCAACACATATTTTTGAGTGCCTGTATGCCACTTGCTATTTGCAGTTTGAACATGGTAAACAAAATAAAAGCACAACTAACTAAATAAGTTTAGTTGTTTTTTAAATATATATATATTCTTCTTTTGAATATTTTGGGAAGGGAGGGAGAAAGTGAGGGAGAGAAACATCAATGTGTGGTTGCTTCTCAAGTACCCCCTACTGGGGACCTGGCCTGAGACTGAGGAATGTGTCCTGACTGCGAATTGAACCAGTGACATTTTGGGTCGCAGGCCAGCACTCAGTCCACTGAGCCACACCAGCCAGGGCTAAATAAGTTTAGTTTTTGATAGCTAATATTGATTGAGCTCTAACTATGCCTAACTTTGTAGTGTATAAAATAAGTTTCTTATTCTCACAGCAAAAGTCTATACAGTAGGTACTACTGTTACCCACTTTACAATTTGTGTAAACAAATTTAGTAACTTGTCCAAGGTCATACAACTGATAAGTGGCAAAACTCGGATTTGAATATTGTTGGCTTTTTTCCCTCAGAAAATGTGCATTTAAGTATACAAACTGTACCTCCTTAATATCATGAAATAAAATTCCTATAAAATAAGTGAAATATATTTTATAAATGAAGACTAAACAGTTGAATTATTTTTCAAACTGCCCTCAACTAAAAGGGGGGAAAAATCTAACTGGTCTGTTTTGTGACTCTTATTAGTATTGTTTTCAAATGGTTAAATATGATTTTATTTTATAAAACTCTCATACAGATAAGTAAAGGGACTCCTAACTTCAGTTTTCATTCTCGACCGTGAAATTTTAAAAGATAACAGTTCCTCTACATTTCTGCCACAGCGGTGACAGGAAGAGAAAAGAGAACGAGAGATGCACAATGGCCATTTTTACTGTTTACTATTACAAGTTTTCTAAAGCAGCTTTGTTAAATGTGCAGATAATTTTGAAGATTGGTGGTTGGTTATCTTTGGGTTCAGTTATGGTAACCCTGTCTCCCATTAGCAGCGTTGCTGACCTAGAGCTTACATTAATAATAGTCTGTAAATTCTGCATTGTGACATAGTCTGACACATTTTTGCAGCTGTTCAGTGTGAAAGAAAACCCATTGAAGTATCACGAGAAAAATCTTCCAACTGTGCCGCTTCAACAGAAAAAATCTACATTCGAAAAGACCTTCGAAGCCCATTAGCTGCAACTCCCACTTTTGTGACGGAGAGTGAAACTGCAAGGTAGAGTAAAAACAACAAATAAAACATACTAAGTAGCTGGTCACTCGTCTTTCTTCCCACTGAAACTAAGGCTAAAATTTGTTCTTATTTGTCACAGGTCAACAGGACTGTTAGATTCAGGAATGTTTGTGAACATTCATCAGTCTGGAGTAAAAACTGACTCAGCTGTGCTGATGACACCAGATAAGGTGTGGTTAGTGCAATTAATTTAAAGATTACATATTTTTAAGTTTTTAAAATGGTTTCCTTTTCTTTATCTCCATCAATTTAGTCAGTTGATTTGATCTTAAATACTTCCTGTTACAAGTTGTTGGCTTTTTAAAAAAATATAAATTGTCAACTGTTTGGTAGTGTCAAATGACAAAACTGAAACAAACAATTTAGCAGTGAGTTTGGTGCTCTTTCTTGAAGGGAAAACAGTCCATGCATTGGAGGGGTAAGTGCCTCCTAAGCAGTGGAACACTCTTTCCCAGGGGATTTTGGGCAAGATTGAGTTTTATAGAGAGTTAGAAGCAGCAACAAGGCACAGGGCATGATTAGCTGCAAAGTCAGAGATTTCCTTTGAAGGCCACCAGGTCCTGTTTTCCTAGGTTAAGATAAGCTAGCTGGAGCTGAGTTGGAGGATTGTGATTGGTGTTATGTTAGGTTTCCTTGATTTTCCTGTAAGTACAGGCTGACTTTGCTAAGATTTGTGCCATGAGGGGACCCACTATGCTGCCCTCCATTTTGTGGATACAAATACTATAAAAATTTGTCAGTAGAAATGTTTATTATTCTCCTAGATCAATTGTAGCTTCAGTGTGAAAGTGACAGACATTTAAAAGTCGTTCAGGTTGTTTTTCATCTTGAAATTAAAATCGTCCTAAATAGATATTTATAATACATGAAAAAAATTTAATACTTCTTTTATATTACACTACAGATTTTATAGTGCCAAGAGAAATCGTAATACACCTAAATAGTGCCAAGAGAAATAGTAATATACCGTAAATCATTGACTTGAGTGAAGAGTAGGAATAGGGTTGCAAGAGCTCTCATTTTATGTATCCAAGTCATCTGGGTTCTCTTAGAGCAGGGGTGTCAAACTCGTTTTCAAGGTTTGTTTATTTAAATCAAGCATATGAAATTTCTGTAGTCTTCAGAAACTCCCTTATGAGAACAAAAAATTCTCTCCCGAAGGCTCCCATCTGAAACCAGATTTAAGGGAGCCCCTATGACTTGTTTTCTCAGCCTGTAATGTGATCTGGTTTTATATACCCTATAAGATTATTCATCCTATATATGGCCAAATTTGTTATATATTTGTTGCTTGATACTTGATGGCATTCTGAATACCTGTGTTCTTGACTCAAATTTTAGCTGCCACTTGCATAACCTTGGGCAAGTTATTTGACCTCTCAATGCCTCATTTTCCTTTTTCATCTGTAAAATAGGGAGAGTGAGAATGTCTGCCTCACTGGTTGGCGTGAGCATGTTGCTACTAAATGAGAGATTTGGCCTCTCACCATACATTTTAGAGTTACAAGATTTTACTTAGCCTTGTCTACATGATTCAAGATTACATTTGTAGCTATAATTTCTTTGACACATTAACTCCTTTGGGAAAGGAAGAGAATTAAGTGTTGCTGAGAAATTACTTTTTGTCCAGACATTGTGCATTCCTTTGTATTAAATTAAATATATCTTTGTATTAAATTGTAATAACATTGCTTCATGGCCTTTTGGCTAAGATCAAGTGTAGTATCTGTTCTTACCAGTTTAGTATCTGATACGTCCTCTATCCAAGGACAATATATTAAATGGATTTTTGGAATTAGGAGATGGAATTGGGGCTTCACTCCACCCATCGACCTAGTATTGCAATATTTCCAGGAACAGTGCACCAAAAAAATTAAAGTGAAAAAAAAATTGCAATAACCACCTTGTGTGGTTTCTGATAAATGGTTCCCAAATTGTCAAGTCAGAGATTGAAGTCTTTCCACATTGCATAAGAGTAGCAAAGTGTAAAAATTCAGTTACATGCACATGTTATGAAATGGAAGAGAATATAAGTGTTTAAGTTTTAGCTGACAATTAAGACACCTAAAAATGTTAGATTCTTTTACTCATACAGAAAAGGACTGGAGAAGAATGGTTAGGAGCATAGGCTTTCCCACCAGACCTGACTTCCCACTGTGCCTCCCCTGTTTACTGCTGTAGTGACAACAGATAATTCTTATCAGCAATAAAGGGGTGATGATTCCTATTTCACAGGGTTGTGGTCAGGTTTAAATAAAATATTGGGGTGGCCCAAAAGTTCATTCAGCACCCCCCCCCCCAGATGGCTCTAGTAGTGCTTAGTGGTCTTTAACTTCATTCAAAGCAATTTTGTTAGATTTGCATTGTGACAGCTGTCATATCAGTGTGCATTTTTTTTAAAAAAGTTATCAAAATTGATGAATTTTTGTGTAGCCATTTTAATATTGAAGATGGAAGAAAATAAGCAACATTTTTTGCATATTATGCTGTATTATTTAAAGAAAGGTATAAACATGACTGCAATGCAAAAGAAGATTTGTGCAGTGTGTGGAGAAGGCGCTGGGACTGATCAAACATGTCAAAAGTGGTTTGCCAAGTTTCGTGCTAGAGATTTCTCGCTGGACTATGCTCTACAGTTGGGTAGACCAGTTGAAGTTGATAGCGATCAAATCAAGACATTGTGAACAATCAATGTTATACCACATGGGAGACAGCTGACATACTCAAAATATCCAAATCAATCAAGTTTTTGGTGAAAATGAAAAATGTGTTTTTTATTTTACAACCAAAGAGTCACTGGTTTGATTCCCAGTTGGGGCACATGCCTGGGTTGTGGGCCAAGTCCCCAGTGGAGGGCACGGGAGAGGCCACCACACATTGATGTTTCTCTCCCTCGTTCCCCTCTCCCTAAAAATAAATAAATAAAGTGTTTAAAAAAAAAAATCATTAAGGGATTCTGTCAATATGCCATAGAAGGCAACTGAAGGTCTCTCATTAGGTTAGAATGGAATAATTTGAATATTTAAAATAAAATAGAATGACTAATGGATTTAAACACATTGAATACGTAAAAATCTATGAATTTAAAATGATACACAAAACTCATCTGTCACCATTAGAGATTTCTAGGGCATTGACTTAGTGCTGTAAAAATTGATAAATAGAAGAACAGTCAAGCACTTACCTGCCTTTGTTGTACAAATTACATTTCTGGGTAGTCAAGAGTTAAGGAAATTCTCTTTCATAAAAAAATTATAGCTAATAATACATAAATAATATGCAAATATATACATCATTAAGAAAAATAAGAGCTGAAGACAGTGGGAAAATAAGCAGTGTGTAACATAGTATCTTAAATATGTACATAGATTTTTCAGCCACACATTTCCTGGTATTTAACACATTTAACACAGTGGCTGGTAAAAATTGGGATCCTAGGAAGTCTGTCCAATAATACATTTACATTTTTTTCCTCTTTTCACTAGTAATTTTATTAAATTCTGTGTAACTTTATAGTTTATATAGTATGTCTTGGAAATTATAACAATGTCAGAATTTTAATACTAATAAAGGATCATCTAATTTAATATCCTTTTACTAGAAGAAGAGGCTGTGATGTGTCATTTTTGGTTTGAAGTAGCTTTTGTGTAAACATTTTGTATAAACATAGGAAATGTACATGATGTTTATAAACTTGTTTTTTCCTCAAGAAGTTTCTGTATGCTCAAAGCTCTTTGATTTACTTTTGAGGTTTCATCTTAATCGGAGTACCTTTCTTTTGGCATTTTATAATCTAGAATTGGATATTTCAGATTTAAAACTTTATTGATACTAACTTGCAGAGTTTTAATACCTTTTTTTTTTTTTTTTAAGGCTGAATCATGTCAGGGAGATTTAAGTACATTGGCTAGTGTGGTTACATCACTAGCAAATCTTGGAAAAACTAAAGGACTTTCTCAAAATAGTAATAAAATGTCTATGATTGAAGGATTAAGCAATGGTGATACCTCTTTGTGTGAATTTAATCAAGAAATGCATACCAACGGTGATGTTTCAAGGTAAGGCCTATTTCGATCTTAAATTTCCTTTTGCTTAAGTGTCCTTTAGTATTTCTTAAAATATTTTTTTATTGAATACTATTTATATAAATTTCAGAAAACAAGTATTTCTATTAGACTTAGAAAATTTAAGGCATAGTAAGTTTTAACTGTATTCAATGTAAAGCATTTTTCAGTAAGTTACATTCTAAGTAATAAGCAATAAGTGAGCACTGTAAGTTAGAATGTAGTCATCAATTTCAGGAATTTTTTTCCCACTAAAGATAATAACCTGGGTCTAATATTTTAGATAGTTTAGTTGCTAATTTTTATCTTCTGTGTATTTAGAGTTAAACATTTGTTTTATTAGGCAGTCATTTATTTTCTCCACCAATTTTTAATGATGAAACAGATTTCAAGACTTAGTTGAATCAACTACATTTTTTAAGTTACAGTTCAGGAAACTCCCATCAGAATTCTATTGTCCATTCTCTCAATATTAATACTTAGGATGTGGAAACCAGATTTCTTCAGGCTTTTTTTCACACTGTGTTCATTAGCTAAAATATTGAAGAAAAGAGTCTCCATAAGCACTTTGTTGAACAACAGCTTTTAAGGAACTCTAGAAGGCATCTCATTAAAAAATAGGGGAACTATTTTAAAAAATTATTTGCTACCATTAGTTCATTATTTGCCATCCTAATCTCAAATTCTTATAGTTTAGATGTAGCTATATAACCATAAGTTTAAAAATAGTCTCTGAATTTTTATGTAAAATTAAAACCTAACTTTGTATTACATAGAATAAAGTCCAGATAAGTTCTAGCCCTTGGTCTTTCTAAATAATTGCTCTTTGTAAAGTTAATGGGTTGATATCTTGTAGTAACAAGTATATAACTTGTAAAAGCATATTTTCATAACAAAGTATAAGGATTTTTCTCCCCCTTAATTACATAAGATTTTTTAAAAGACTAGTTTACTGGTAATAATATTAATATATTTTTCATACCATACATATGAAGTCTTAATTTGTTGCTTTTGGAGAGTCATAAATAATCACTGAAATAGAGTGTTCAGTGATACATCAAAGTTTTATTTTGTAAACAGTTTTTTAGGCCTAAATCTTAATTCCAGAATTTTATGTAGAATTTTTATTTTATTGTGGAGATTGGCCAAGCTCACAGCTTCTGATGTCTCCTTATAGGGCATTTGACACTCTTGCAAAAGCATTGACTCCTGGAGAGAGCACAGCCTGTCAGAGCTCAGTAGAGGGCATGGAAGGAAGCGTACACCTAATTGCTGGAGACTCGAGCATAAGTTACATCGAGAAAGAGGGGCCACTTCTCAGCGATTCACATGTAGCTTTCAGGGTATTTCCATATATATATATATATTATAATTTTTATGTTGTATTATCCATTTTGATTTTAATCTTCCTTTCAAAAATCAAAGTATCTTTGTTGTGCTTTTAAGTCAGAAATATCCCTAATAGAATTCAAAACAGCAACTAAAACATACACATCTGCCTATACAAAATAATGGCTTACTAAATCCTGTTTGCAAGTCATAATTACATCAGTTAATGGGTGAAGCTTATAAAAGTTACCTTTTAGAACATTTATACATATATATTTTTTATTTTAAATATCGTCATTCATGATGTGTCAAATGCACTGGTTTTGTTTAATGCCAAGCTACTATTTAGTGTAAGCCAATATCTGAGACTCAGATAATCTGCTTTTACCATGATAACTACAGAGAATTCCATTTATTATGTATTATCCCAATTAGCTAGCCCTCAGAATTATTTTAAGAAGGTAAAAATTATTTAATAAATTTTAACTTTCAGTTTGGAGTAGGTACATTTGTAATTTCTTTTGAGCTCCCCTAAAATATGTAAATTTATGGTAGAAACAGTACATATAGGTCCCTAGAAAATAACTTTGTAACATCTGATTTGCCATTTGGATGTTTGTCATTCAGCTGTGGACATGCCCGACTATTGAGGCCCTAGTTAAAACCCTGCTGTTCTGACCCCTCCATTTGAACCACTCTGATCTTTGCAGAGTGGTTGGAAGTGCATAGGACATTTAGCAGTACATAGTGGTCCTGGAATACCTGGGTATAATTGCTCCTAACTTTATTATAGATTATACACTTTCATGGATTTCTTATGAAAATACACAATTATAAATAGATATGTCTGTCACTGGCACGGAATAAATCTGATATTGGCAAAAATGACATATAAAATTTTTATTTGCAAATTTTGACTACTTGGTAGAAATAGCCACAGAGAAATACTGTTACTTGAGTAATAATTGCTCTAATATGATAGAAAATAAAACATATCAGTGAAACCAATCTTTGTGTAAAGTTTTACAAAGATGACATGGAAAAATAGAAATGTTTTATTTTCTTTGTACAAGAAAACTTTATGAGGGCTATAAGAAAAGGCAATGGGAATCAGTGTCATCCTTAAAAATATGTAGGAACTATGGACAGGGGTGGAGCAAAAGCAGAACTGATTTTTTCCTACTGCTCTTTCTTATTCTAAGTAAAAGATGATCTCTTAATAATTTATTTTCTACCTCTGGATTTAAATGGGAAGGAAGGGTAAAAAACATGTAGGAAGAAGACCCATTTCAAGGAAAAAGTACTCAAGAATACTATAGAAGTCAAGTAATACTCCTTTTTTTATTCTTGATGTTGGTCCTCAATTTTTTCTTTCAAAAAAAATCTTTGTTTTGGATGTATGAATTACTCAAATAGAATTTTTTTTTTGTCCATTCCATCTTTACCATGCTGTACTCTGGATATTCTCAGGATCAGCACTAAAGTTTCTTGCTCTCCTGAAAAGACAGCTCCTCCTTTCCCAGATGTTTGTTTACAGCCTCTGTGAAATCAAGAGTTTCGTTTTTCAGTCACTTCCCTGCCTAGCGCTTTCATGGTTAGTTCTTTCATTGAGGGTTTATGGTCATGAGTTTCCAGACCTGACATCTGTAATCAAAAACTCAATTCTCTCTTCCTTGCTGAGCTAAATAGCGTTTTGTCCCCCTCACATTGTTACGTACTCTGTAATGGCAGCGTGCTTTCACACGTTCTTTCACTTGAGCCTCACCACAGTCTGTTGAAAAGGCTCCCATTTTTATTGTCATTTTGTGAATAAGGAAAGAGATTTGGAGGTTTTCAATGTCTTCTTCA
This sequence comes from Desmodus rotundus, assembly GCF_022682495.2. Classification (NCBI taxonomy): domain Eukaryota; kingdom Metazoa; phylum Chordata; class Mammalia; order Chiroptera; family Phyllostomidae; genus Desmodus; species Desmodus rotundus. The sequence continues at coordinate 181,878,196 of NC_071389.1, read as the reverse complement.
AAGCATCCCAGAGTGTAAGGAGAAATAGTCTAGTCATGCAACTTACATTTTGATTCAGAAGAATCTAGGATAGAAATGTTTAATGTTTGTTATTAAACTTCATAGTTTTTGGTGCAATTTCATATACTTTATCTCACTTGATTATTATAATTTCCTTATACAAATAATCAAGGTAGATAGTATTCCCATTTAGAAATAAGTATGCGGCAGAGGTAGGTGATTTCACAAGCTGTTCTGTGAAATTTGTTCTCAGTATCAGAATCACAGTCCTCGATGTTTGCTGTCTGGGAATCACCCTCATTTTACCCAGCCTCGTTCCCTGACGGAATCCTAACCCTTCTATTGTTCGAATTTCTCCCTTTCTCTTCATTTCCATTGCCGTATTTCAGGCCTTTGAAAAACTTTTAAACTATATAGTAATATCTTTGCTTCCGTCTCTCTTCGCCATCTTGTCCTGTGTACACAGATGACAGAAGGATAATTATTTAAAATCAACCCGATTATGTTACTTTGCCTACCTAAAAGCCTTTAGTAGCTTCCCATTGCTCATGTGAGATAAGTCCATGACCTTTTAGGACCCTGAACATTCTGATCAATTGCTCATCTTTTCTCCAATATGACATTTCCTTTCCTAGACTTTCCTATAGCTCATTCAGTTTGCATTTTATTTCTCTATTGAGCTATAGCATACATACAGCATTTAACTCAGTGGCTCACAGTGAGCTCTCAATAAATGGTTGCTGAATTAATATGTGATGTGGGGTCACTCAATTGATTAATCACAAATTGGGAGTAGAATCCAGATCTTCTAACTCAAGTCAAATGACTTTTTTAAAGCTATATTATTTAGCGTCAGAATTACATACAGAAACTACTAAAAGGTAATTGCAGACAATAACATCTAAAGTAGGTAGCCTAGTTTAATCGTCTCAACACTTTTTTTTAAGAAGAATCATCTCAGTACATTAAATATTCATAATCTGAAATATGTGTGTGATTCAATTTATAAGCCAAAAGTCCAGGCATTTTTGGGAAGCTTCAATATTTTTGCAGTAGAAACTTACCTTCTCTATATAGAGGAGGAAATCTTTGTCTTTGCTTTCTAAAAGACTTACTTCTTTAGCCAGCACTGGCTTTCTGAGTCATAATGCTAGAGATGTATCTTACTTTAAGAAAATTAAGTATGTTAACCCTGGCTGGTATGGCTCAGTGAGTTGAGTCACCGGTTTGATTCCCAGTCAGGGCACATGCCTGGGTTGTGGGCCAGGTCCCCAGTTGGGGGCGTGAGAGAGGCAAACACACGTTGATGTTTCTATCCCTTTTTCTCCTTCCCTTCCTCTCTCTCTAAAATTAAATAAATAATAATCTTTTTTTAAAGTATGTTAAAACAGGTAAAATTAGGAGATATTTTCTTTCTTTATCAAATAATACAGTATAGTAGTCTTTTAAATAATGAATATATTGCAAATGATTTTAATTTTATGACTAAATCAACAGAAAGTTTTCAATATTACCACCACTATTGTATAAATCAAGGTGCATCTGTATCCTTTAGCCTTTATATCCAATTTTTACATATTATAAATATTTCTTTAAAAGTGATTTTGAACTATTTTTTTTTTTGTTTTGCATCTTACTTCTCCCTCCTACAACTAGTAGTAGTCTTTGGTAATTCTCTAGTTTTTTAGGCTTCTTTTCCCCATTCATCTTGGGCAGTTCTGAAAAAGTATCCAGTTTGTTTCCAGGTTGTTTTTTATGTACTTAGATGTAGAAACAGTTGCATCCTGATAATTACATGTAAAACGTTTACTATCTGCTTGTCTACAGTTCTCTTAGGAATTATCTTGCCCTTGCCAGGTGGCTCAGTTGGTCGGAGCGTTGTCCTGCACAAAAGGTTGCGGGTTGATCCTCGGTCAGGGCAGGAGGCAGTCGACCCACATTTCTCACATCAATGTTTCTCTCTCTCATCTTCCTCTCACTCTAAAATCAATAAGCATATCCTTGGATAAGGATTAAAAAAGAAAGAATTACTTTAAATGATGGTATTTTAATTGGCCCAGTAAACATTTCTCAAACATTTAAAAAATTGTCTTCTAATACATGGAATTTCAACTGTTAATTGCCCTATTCTATTACTTGGCACCATTTATAAAGAGGTAAACTATTCGTGGCTAATATTGAACAAAGGCAGTTAATATCTTTTACATTTTTATCTAATATTTCTGGAGAATGTTTATATTGGTTTGATAAAAATCTTTTGATGACTTGACGTTATAGACACCTTTGAGAATCTGATGAAAGCTATATATCCATCCCCAGGAAAGTACATGTGGGCACATCTCCCTCCCCGAGGGAGCTCCACCAGGGGCGGTCACTGCTATTAGCTTTGTAGTGTCTTCCTTCTTTCGTGTGTGTGTGTGTGTTGAGTCATCTACATACTGTTTTGCAATTTTTACACTTACGTATCTGTGAGATGTTTTTTCTCTGCCATTACATCTTAGTTTATCTTACTAATTTTAATGGGTTATATAGCATAGCATGCTACTATATAGCATGGGTTATTCAAGATACTATATAGCATGGGTTATTCTTTTCTTTAGTGATGGAAATTTGGATATTGCCAGCATGTCTTGTTAGGAGTAACACCTCAGTGGACATCCTTATACATGGGGGGTTTTTTTGGTGAATTATGAAAGTATTTTTCTGGAATAGAGACTTAAAAGTGTCATTAAATAATAATGACACTTTATTATTAAATGACACTTATTATCATTATTAATATTATTATTAATATTATTAATAATGATATTATTAATGTGTCATTATTAATATGACACATTATTAATTAATAATATTAATAATGACACATATTATTAATGACACTTATTATCATTAAATAAGTGACCTAATAATAATAATATCATTATTAGGTCACATGATATATTCAGTTTTAAAATATTGATAGATACAACCAAATTGCCCTTCACTTTATCCACCTTCAGTGGTGAGTACTTAATTCCCTGCATCATCACTTACACTTGATAGTATTTCATTTTGATCATTTTAAAATACAAAAAAAAAGTTTCTTATGGGTGAAATTACATTTCATTTATAGCAATAAAAGTTTTCTTTAACAAGATTTTCAAAAATGCTTTTAAGAGTGTTTGGTGTAGGATATTTATTTTCACCAGTGGTCACACGTTTAAAATAACTACTTTAAGTCGGTGGTACAAACTGGTAGCCTATGAATATTATGGCCTCTGACACATTGTGTTTTACCTGTAGATTAAATGGGGCTTTTTTTACACAGAACCTGCTCTTTCAAAAATTGATAGTGGGCAGCACTGGGCCCTGATTCCCGTATGTTTTTAGTGTGTTGAATTCAAGCCACACCTGTGTGCTTTATCTGGGGATATCCACCTCCCAAGCGGCACCAGCAGGCCTGCCTCACCCAATACTCTTCTGACCTGTGACCATCTGAATTTAGCTCCATACAGTATTGATTGCGCCTTATACTGAATTTGTTGTATGCCATTGTTAATAAAGAAAGGGAGGAAAGGGAAAAATACAGTGTTAACCAAGACAGAAAGTAACTTTTAAAAACGTAATCAGATAATATCATGGTTGGTATGTATTAAGTAGGACTCTGCTTGTCTGAATATTATTGCTTTAGAAACTATGATCTACTCATTTATTGTAAATCCTATTTTTAGCGGTAAAATCCAGTGACTTAGATTATTTCAAGATTTGCCTTTTGCTGACTCTACTAGATTCATATGTAATATGTTTACATTTCACTTTTTCAAAGAAATGACAATTTGGAACTGTCAGTCATAAGAGAATTTACCTCCGTGCCTCTCCCCGCTAGCTCACCATGCCTTCCCCCACGCCGGAGTGCCTGAATGTGCACTACATCGGGGAGTCTGCCTCCAGGCTGCTGTTCTTGTCCATGCACTGGGCGCTGTCCATTCCGTCCTTCCAGGCTTTAGGGTGAGTGTTTTGAAGTCTTAACCATAAATGTGACTTCGTAGCACTAATGTATATTAAGCAAGAAGTTTCATTTTGGGAGGATCTGTATTAAAGGAAAAAAAAAGTTACAACTTTTAAAGTTTTGTCATTTATGTTACAAATCATGGCAGCTAGTGTCTTCTGTATTTATATTTATGTGGTAGAGTGTCCATGTTTCGTATGGACATATGTCATATGAGTCGGTTAACAATTTGAATGGGATATGTGCGGTAGAGCTGATAAATTATGGCCGGTATTCGTAATAGGCTGTCCCTGAAGGACTTAAAGATGGGGAGCCTGTAGGGATGTCCTAGGGTTTGTTTCCCTTCTACCACTAGTGTTCATCGCAAGCATTTTAATAAGGACCTGAAACTTGTAAACAGTGAGTATGTTTAAAGATAGAAATAACTGTTTTCCAATCATATGATTGGAAGGAAAAAAGGAAGAAAATGTAAACCCATAGTACCACTCTGATAATTCAGAAGTTTGGTCCTTCTGCTGAATAGCAGCACATCTATATTCTGTTCTGAAGTCATCGGATGTTAATGAAAATGGTCTACTATAAGAAACCCAAGCTTTACCTGAAGTTTGCCAAATTTATTTAGATTAATTTAAGGTAACTGGAATGAAGAAGCAAAGAAACCATGGAAAATGTTAAGCCCATAATTAGAAAAGTGTTATTCTAGTCATAAGACCCTTGTGCTAGTTACAGGACCCCACTCACCAATGTGATTTTGTAAACAATTCACTTTCATATTCTGTTCATCTGTTTAAGGAATAAGAGCTGCCCATCTTAGCCTTAGGGAAAATTTTTAATGTAACTAAGAAACATATTTGAATGAGTTTTTTCCTGTTATTTTTTTAAGTATATTTTACTGATTATGCTGTTACAGGTATCCCAGTTTTACCCCCTTTGCCCCTCTCTGCCTGGTAGCCCCCTTTCCTCCAGCAGTCCCCCCTTAGTTCATGTCCATTGGTCGTGTGTGTAAGTTCTTTGGCTTCTCCCTTTCCTATACTTTTCTTAACATCCCCCTGTCTATTTTGTTCCTACCAATTATGTTTCTTAATTCCTGTACCACTTCCCCTTCCCCCTCCCAGCTGATAACCTTCCAAATGATCTCCAAATCTATGATTTTGTTCCTGTTCTGGTTGTTTGCTTAGTTTTTGTTCTTTAGATTCAGTTGTTGATAGTTGAGACTTTGTTGTCATTTTAATGTTCATAGTTTGGATATTCTTCTTTTTCTTAAATAACTCCCTTTAACATTTCACGTAACAATGGCTTGGTGATGATGAAGTCCTTTAATGTTACCTTGTCTGGGAAGCACTTTATCTGCCCTTCCATTCTAAATGATTGCTTTGTTGGATAGAGTATTCTTGGTTGTATGTAAAGTTTCTTGCCAGCTTTTTCTTGCCTGCAAGGTTTCTAACTTTCTGCTTTTCTCTTGCTTTTAAATTCTCTTCTCTCTTTGTCTTTAACCTTTGGCATTTTAACTATGATGTGTCTTGGTGTGGTCCACTTTGAGTCCAACTTGTTTGGGACTCTCTGTGCTCCTAGATTTGTATGTCTATTTCCTTTGCCAAATTAGGAAAGTTTTGTTTCATTATTTTTTCAAATAAATTCTCAATTTCTTGATCTTCCTTTTCTCCTAATGGCACCCCTATGATTTGGACATTGGTAGGGTTGAAGTTGTCCCAGAGGTTCCTAAGCCTCTCCTCATGTTTGTTTTTTTATTTTGAATTCTTGTTTCTTCTTCCTCTTGTGATTGAATGTCTATTTCTTCCTTTTGTTCCCAATCACTGATTTGAATCCCAGCTTTCTCCCCTTCACTGTTGGTTCTCTGTGGATTTTCTTTATGTCACTTTGTGTAACATTCATTTTTCCCTTTGTTTTGTGGCCATATTCAATATCTCTGAGCATTGCGATAATCAGTGTTTTGAACTCTGCATCTCATAGGTTGTTTATATCTCATTTCTTTTAGTTCCTTTTCTGGGGTTTTGTTCTGTTCTTTCATTTGGGCCATATTTCTTTGCCTCCTTAATTTGGCAGACTCCCTATGTTTGCTTCTGTGTATTAGGTAGAGCTGCTTTTACTCCCTGTCTTAGTGAGATGGCCTGTGTAGAAGAGGCCTCTGTAAATTGTATAGAGCGGAGCCTTAGGTAATCACCAGGGTGAGGCAACCTACTTCACTGCTTTGTGGCTCTGTGTGAGGGGAGGGGTCTCAGAGAAGGGACAGTGCTGCTGCTTCGCCTCTGGGGGTTTGTCCAGCATTTGACCCAGTTCCAGTCACTTCACCCACTTCCCATATGCTATTGGTGCCTGTCCAGCTACTGCCCTGTGGTTTGCGTTCATTCTAAAACCATGTGGGCCAGTTAAGCGGCAAAAATCTGGTAGTTTTTCCACCGCCCCAACCCCCAATGGTTTTTACAGCCAGAGGTAATGGGAGGTTATCTTCCCAGTGCTGTGGAACCCTGTTCTGTGTGGTCTGGCCTGGGGCTGGGATCGCTCGCTCCCAGCTTATCCCGCCTGATTTTTATCCACCACATGTGAATGGGGAACTGTCCATGCCACCACCTCCACCTCTCTACCCTGTCTCTGAATGTGGCTTCTTTAAATCCTTGGTTGTTGGACTTCTCTACAGCTCAATTTTCTGACAGCTCTGGATGTCTTTTGTTTTTGAGACCTGGATGTAATGCTTTCTGTGGTTGTGTGTGGAGGAGAAGCGTATCTATCTACACCTCCATCTTGAGCGCTAGGGCTCTGAATTATGACTTTGAAAGGCATGCATAAAACCTTGTAATTTGGTTTATTAATCGGCATTGGATATACTATTAATATCATGTATTAAATAATGTACTTAATAATACTATTACCTAGACTAAGAGCCTAATTTATAATGGTTAACCTTTAAAACAGTTGTTAGCCATTGTTCTCAGAATAACATTTAACTTTCATAATTTATCCAGTCTGTTTTTTAAGAAAAATTAAAATACAATGTAAATTTACACATTAGCAGTTAATTTATTTTAAAGCATTAAGTTCAGTTCCCCAAGTGTATAATTCAAGGCATACTGACACCTTGAAAAGTAACCTGGTGCTATTTTTTATAATAAGAGGCTGTCAATTGTTCTAGTAAAACAACAAAAGGAAGGACTTTAGGGGTAGTGATTTGAACTCCTTGATTATTTGTAACACCACTGATACTAAGTATTTCTGTTAAAGTAAGTGTGAGTATCCTATGGAAAGAATCCAAATGTTGAAACAACCAAAAATAAAGCCTGAGTTTTCCAATTATAACATAGTATAATTTTAAAGTGGCAGCCACATTTCCCTGTCATCTGTATTGAAAATTGATTTCAGTGTAACAGCCACAGGATTCTTTACAGTTAGAATTAACTATTGGTGTAGCTGCTATGTAAACTCTATTTATTATTACTAAATACTTCACAGTTTGAATTAATCAGATGGATGAGGACTAAGTACTCGTGTTAGTATTTCTGTAAAATACATTCTTATGAGTGAAACTGCTGGGTCTAAGAGGGTGTGGTATACCTTTCAGGTTTTTGCTAGGTACTACCAAATTGTTCTCCAAAAATGATGCTGAGACAGTTTGTACCCACATTAGCAATGTATGAGAACGAATGCTTATTTTCTCACATCTTCTTTAGTTCTGGATTTTATCCAACTTTTCTGATAAATAAAAATAGTATCTTGTTATATTTTATTTTGTTTGAGATCAAAATTTTAATTATTTTTATATAGAGATTTGAAAATACTGACTTTATTTTCACTTAAACATTACTTATAAATTTTAAATAGCCAGTTCTCACATACTAAATGGGAAACAGTGATCAGCCTAGATTAAAAATTTCACCTGAGTAATTCCCAGTGAGAATAATTACTTTCTGTAACTCTTAAGTTGGCAATACAAGCTTTTGTTTGAGTATATTCGGTTCTCAAATAAAATGTAATGTCATAAAGATGGCTATGGCTTTTAACTTGATAAATGATTTCTGTTAAACACATTGATTAACCTAATTTTCAAGATTTAATAAAAAAATTTAAGTACCTTTCATCAGTGTGTACATATTTCCTATCAGGATGGTTTTTTTTTAATATTTTATTTATTTATTTTTAGAGAGAGGGGAAGGGAAGGAGAAAGAGGAGAGAAACATCGATGTGCAAGAGAGACATTGATCAGTTGCCCCTCTCACGCCCCTAACTGTGGGGACCTGGTGCGCAGGCCGGCACTCAATCCACTGAGCCACACCAGCCAGGGTGATCCTATCAGGATGTTCTTACCAACTTCACCCTCTTTGGAGAAAAGAAATCTTTGGTTTAAAGGCTGTTTAACAGGAAAAGTGTCCAAGTCCACAGGGTTCTTTTAACTATCTTTTCTAAATTTTTACTTCCCCTATTCTATATCCCCTGCATTCATTTGCTGAATTTCTTCTCTATGCCATCTACTGTGCTGTTGACAGATTCACAGAAATGAATTTGGGTGTCTTTGCCTTCAGTTAAGGTTTTAATCTGATATAAGCTAATAAATTAGAACACTGTGAAATAAGTATAATATATAAATGAGTATGTGGCACTGGGAGGGGAATGATAAACTACCTTGGGAGAGTAGTGTGGTAAGAGAATGTTTTTATTTTTTTAAGTAAGCTCTGAGCTATATGTTAAGGCGGTGGTTTTCAACCATTTTATCTCATGTTACATATAAACCAATTACTAAAATTCTCTGGCACACCAAAAAATATTATTTTTGATTCATTCACACTGATGGCTGTTGTTGTGTTGGCAGGTATCATCTTTTTATTTTATAATCTAAGGGAAAAGAGGCCAGTGCCCCTGACTAAATAGTCAGGTATTGCACTTTATTTTTAAGGTTTTGTTTATTTACTTTTAGAGAGGTGGTAAGGGAGGAAGAAAGAGAGGGAGAAAAACTGATCCGTTGCATCTGGCATGCCCCCAACTGGGAACCTGGCCTGCAACCCAGGCTTGTGCCCTGACTGGGAATTGAACCAGCGATTTTTCAGATCTCAGGCTGGTGCTCAATCTACTGAGCCACACCAGCCAGGGTGAAATTTCTTTTAAAAGAAGGGAGAACAGCATTTATAATTCACTCAACAGTTTTTATGAGTACCTGCCACATGGTGGTTCTCACCTCAGCAAGTTTGGCCCTTGTCCTTCTTTACTGGATTACTATTCCCCTAGATTTTTTTTTTTCTTTTTTAAGTTCTTTTCTGTCTTTCTCTACTCAAATGACTCAAATGCCAGGTCCTTAGTAAATCTTCTGAACACAACCCCTCCTCCCCTGTTTTCTAATGCAACATTCTACTTTATCGTAATGTAGAATTTTTATTACCTGAAACTAACTTAATATATGTATAACCATATGTATATGTGTGTTTATTTATATAAAATATTTCAAAGATATATTTATTGTGTTGCCCTTTTGTTTCATGAAGACAGATTTAATCCATCATGTTTGTTACTATTTCTCCAGTGCTTCAAACAGTGCCCAGCTTCTGTACTTTATGTCATGGCCTGTTCACATCATACTTACATTTGCATCTTACCATATCTGAAGGAAATAGAGGTTATGTAGTATGTCTGCATAGTGTCTTTATATAGTTAAACAGCCTGAGACTTGGGAAACTAATTTTCCTGATTTCAAATGGATAATAAGTGGATGACCTAGGTTTTATAACCCTGGCTTTTGACCTCTAATACTTTTTCTATTCTCTCACGCTACTGAGATTTCTTATGTAGAAATTCAGGAAAGAACTTTTGATCTTTCTTATCCTCCTTACTCCTAGTAAAATCCTTCTTATCTCATTTATAGAGGTAACATCTCATCTGAAACATACTTAAAGAAGAAACCATTTCTCCCAGGAAATTGATTGTTTACCTACCATCAAATAATTCTAATTGTCTTTTTAAAAAAAACAACGGTATTTACTGGCATTTAAAGAAAAATAAAACTTGAAAAAGGTTTTTTAAATTAATGCTTTTGCTTTTAATTTTTTTAAACAATCTTTATGCTGTTTCCATGAAATATGGCATTAAAAACCCAACTTCTGTAGTTTGAAACTGTTCTTATATAAACTGGCTAATGAGCTAACTAATTAAATTTCTAAGCCCTCCTCCTCAGGTGCTGTCAGGTATACAGAACACAGAGCTGATTAAGTCCATGTCCAGTTAGTCCTTCTAGAGTAATTGTATTCAGTGGTATTTTACTTTAAATATATGAGTCAGTTGTGAAGTTTATAAAATATATTTTAATATCTAATTTGTGTGTGTTTTAATAGGCAAGAAAACAGCATATCATTGGTGAAAGCTTATTGGAATGAACTTTTTACTCTTGGTCTTGCTCAGTGCTGGCAAGTAATGAATGTGGCAACTATATTAGCAACATTTGTCAACTGCCTCCACAGTAGCCTTCAGCAAGGTAAAAAGCACCTTATTTCCTTTTCTGGGATATGAGAGGGGGTGTCAATTTTATAAAGTGTTACTATTAAAGTTACATATCTGATGATAATGCCTTAGGTACCAGCATCTTTTTTACTTTAGATTATTTTTACATTTTGATAGTTTCATTGATCACCAAGAAAATATTACTGAATATTTAAATTTTTAAATATTTTAAAGCACAACAAAATGGAAACAATTATATGTAAGTCTGGCTGGCTATTTCTGACCAGACCTTGTGAATGTTCTGTGCTTTGGTACAGGCACCAAGGAATCCAGGGTTAGGTTATGTGGAAGTGATTAATTATTTTAGAATGTGCTCTTCCAACCAGTTTTTAAACTGCCTTTCTTCATTGCAACCCTTTGAATTCCAAGACACTTTTGTCAGTTCATCAAGGTGTATTCTCTTATTTAAAAAATACTGAAAAGTCACAGAATAATCCTTACTCTCTTCTTTTTCCTTTTCTTGATGTCGAGTTGGTTACAGCTTTTATTCATTCAAGGAGACAGTCACTGATTATAAATATTTTCCTTCAGAATGGCGTTAGACTGACCAATAAGTCAGTCTCCCATCCTCAGATAGAAACTGCCACTTGAGTTTAGGAATAATTTATAAAATGGGAATTATGTTTTATTTCCTTACGTACTCCATTTCCCATTATTTTAAATGCTTTTTAAATTACCTGCTTCCTCCTTATATCCAAGGGCAGAGAAGTCACCAGCAGTGGACCTCGAAAGCAGCATTACATGCCCATTCTACGTGGGGACTCCTAATCCTGATTTATTTCTCATAAGTTTGTAATGTGTTACACAGCCTACCTTCACTAAAGCTGTGGTTGACCAGTGTGTTTTAAATGTCCCTCCACAGTAAATTAAAATACTCATCATAAAAGTTTACTGTACTTAGTTTTTCTTTGGTCTTCGCTGTGTTTTTTGTTAAATATTTTTACTTTAGTAGTCTTGGTAACTTTTAAAAATCTAGATGATTTTGCTCATTTTTTAAAATCATTAAAGTATAAATAAAATCCTGTTACCAAAATTTGCATGTTTTGAACTTTGGTTGGCCGGTGTTTCGGATGATTATCTTCATATCTTATCTTCTCAAAGGCATATCTTGAAGGAAACATTACATTTAGGGTTTTTTATACTAACAGCTTGGTTTTTTTTTTTTTTTTGAATGAACAATGTCTAAAGATCATTTATTAGTTTCCTCTATACTTGCAGAGATACTGAATTTTAAATATTTATAGATTGGTTATATTTAAAGCTGGAAATTAGAAGAAAATATATTGGATAAAAATAGTCACACATTTTAACAGAAAACTAGAAGCTTTTGTTTGCCTGTTTGTGTTTAATTGAAGACAAAATGTCAACAGAAAGAAGAAAATTACTGATGGAGCACATCTTCAAGCTCCAGGAGTTCTGCAACAGCATGGTTAAACTCTGCATCGATGGGTACGAGTACGCTTACCTGAAGGCAATCGTGCTCTTCAGTCCAGGTACTTAAATACTGACTTCTTGTTTAAAGTGCAACGTTTGATGTTGTGGGGGAATTGGAACCCTCGTACCCTGCTGTGGGCGTTTACAATGATGCAGTTAAAGTCAAAACAACCCAAGTGTTCCTCAACAAATGAATAAATAAACAGGTGTGATACAAGCTTACAATAGGCCTTTGCGACAGCATGGATGGACCTGGAGAACATTGTGCTGAGTGAAATAAGCTGGACAGAGAAAGACAAAATATCCTGTGGTTTCACTTATATGTGGAATCTAATAAACACACTGAACTAACAAGGAAAATAGAGACACACTTATAGAGAACAGGATGACAGCTAGTGGTGGGAGGGAAGGATTGAGCAAAAAGGAAAAGACTCATGGACATGGACAACAGCGTGGTGATTGCAAGGGTCGAGGGGGTACAAGGGGACTAAATGGTAATGGAAAAAATACAATACAAATAATTGAAAAAAACAATAGATTATCATTCATCTATAAAGGTAAGTTCTGACCCATGCTACAACATGGATGAACCTTGAAAACAGTACGCTAAGTGAAAAAAGCTAGTCACAAAAGGCCACATATGATGATTCCATTGATAAGGGATGTCTAGAATAGGCTAATTTTAGACATAAAGTAGGTTAGTAATTACCAGGGACTAAAGATCGGGGAGAATAGGGAGTGACTGCAAGTGGGTACAGAGTTCTTTTCATAGTGACAAGAATGTTCTGGAGTTAGATTGTGGTGATGGTTGCACAGTTCTGTGAATAATTTGAATTACACACTTTAAATGAGTGCATTTTATGAATGTTAGACACTGACCTGGGTATGAAAAGGAAAGTTGGAATTAGTGAAGTTGACATCATTGACCTTTAGTTCAGTTGTTATATCTGCATTTGAATTCTTAGGTCTATTTTGCTGGGCATCGTTAAAAGGCAGAATGAGGTATGAGTGTTAATGGGGTCAATTTCCAAACATCTTGTTAGAGTCACCAACAAATAGAGAAAAAGGTCTCTTATTACCCTGCCCATTTCTAGGTTTCACATGGGAAGTGCCAGTAAGTTTAGGGACCAGTCACTAAATGAGAAAAATGGACTGTTCTCTTAGGTTCTGTGGTTTTCGTTTTGGCATGTATTTCTCTGCTTGTGTATCCTAATAAAATTATCTTAGGAAAGCTGCTTCTCACCCCAGTGATATACCAGGAAGATAATTAAAGCTTTTTTTTGCTGTTTCTTACAATGTTTTCTATAAGTCAATAACATGTATCTTCATTTTTTATTACAACCAATTTGCTATTTTCATTTTTACTTAAAATTAAAAGAGCATAGATTGAAGTTAGAGGTATGATGTAATTTTATTAAGTATTCCCAATATTTCCTGTTCATTACTTTTTTATTCTCTTAAGACAAAACAGCTTTCCATATTTTTTAATATTTCTTACGAAGTTCTTTTAATAATTCCATTTTTTTGAAATTTTATAGTGACCATTGAAATGCCTATAGGTTATATTTCTGCTATAATTTTTCTAATAAAGATGATGTTCATAGTTATTACCTTTTTACCTAACCATAGTGGGCTTTTTAAATTAAAAATACAGAATATAATCTGCAAATATTTTATTGGATTAAAAATACCTTTTTAATTAAGCTAAGTCATTTTTTTTCCCCTGTTAAAAGCAAAGTGAGCAAAATTCCTTCTACCACTTTTGGGATAGACCAAAATATTATCTATTTTAGTAGAGCCCATTGGTCTCAGCTTTTATTAGATATTAAAATATGTGTATGAAATAAAATAGTTTTAAGGGTTTAAGTACAGTGCCTGCTGTTTAGGTAATATTCATGGGAAGAGCCACACATATGATGAAGCTCCATTTTTGACCAAACTGTTCTTCTCACCCCCTCCATCTCTACTCTAGGTGCTTATTAAATGAACATTCAGAAGTAAGGTAGTAATATATTCTTTTCTGTTTCAGATCATCCAGGCCTGGAAAACATGGAACAGATTGAGAAATTTCAGGAAAAGGCTTATGTGGAATTTCAGGATTATATAACCAAAACATATCCAGATGACACCTATAGGTATCTAGAAGTTAAATACTATTTAATTAAATTCATCTTAAAACTTCTTTGTGAATCTGTTATTTCATTATTTTCTATTCCAACAGTAATTAAAATTTCTAGTTAACCTTGACCTTTGAAGTAGATAATACTATTAAAATCAATATGTGTTATTGCTAGTGCTTTACATGTAATATTTCATCCAGGTCTTACCTTGGATGGAGAGGAGACTTTAGCACACAGATGAAACAACTTGTCAGAGCTATGCAATAAATGGCAGCCTGACTGAACCCAGGTGGTCTGACGATAGCGCCCACACTCTAATTTTCTTCTGATGAAATAATATATTTTATTAGTAAAAGGGGAAATGAATGAAAATACCATTAGACTTTTATAATTAACTTTGAGATTTGGCTTATGATATTTCTACCAATGTATTTCTTGCCAATATCCTTTGAAAAAAAATTTTATAAGATCAGTTCAATTTTTGGAGGAGGATAGAATTGTAAAACATGAGTACCAGAGTACCTGAGTTTGACTCCTGACCTTACCAAGGGCAGATATTTTAACTTCTCTGTTTTAGTTTCTTTACCCGTAAAATGGAGATAATAACAGCATCTGCAATTTATAATTAGTATAACAATTAGATCAGTTAATATATGTAAAGAGCATAGAATAATACCTGTTTCATAGCAAGGGCGATATAAATGTGTTTACTAACATTATTTATTTAACATACTTCAAGCTAGTAAGAAGAACGTTTCACATATAATAATGTTTTACACATATTAAATAATAGAGTTACAAGCCAGTTCCATTGTGAAAATCAGCATTAGTTTATGTAACCAGTTTTCTTATCCTGTGTGCTCCCAGTTCTGGGGATGCAACTCAACCAGTGGGAACAACCGGAGCTGCATAATTTGGGGAGTAGAATACATGGCTACAGGAAGATCACTTAGTCCTGGAGCTGCTGATTTCATTTGGTCTCAAGGGTTAGAGTGCAGGGCCTTAGTCTAGAGGAAGGATAAATATAACACAAGTTTTTTGGAAAGGTGGTTTATTTTGTTGGTGGTGGTGTCATAATTGTTTTTTCAGGTTTTTTTTTTTTTTAAGATTTTATTTATTTAGAGGGGAGAGGAGGGAGAAGGAGAGGGAGAGAAACATCTATGTGAGAAACATCAGTCAATCGTTGCCTCTCAGATGCCCTCAGCTGGGGACCTGGCCTGAAACCCAGGCAAGTTCCCTGACCTAGGACTGGAAATTGAACCGGCAACCCTTCTGTCATAGGCCAGCACTCAATCCACCAAGCCACACAGGCCAGGGCTACTTTTTCAGTTTTTTAAAGTTTCTGAAGTTGTTTTATATGTCATTATAAAGCAAATACAGTATTTAAATTTTCTCCTCTTTAGATGTACAGTTGTTTGCTGACTTCTGTTCCATTAGGCTTCAGATACTTTGATGTCTGGATACTTTTTTCTCAGTTTCTTACATTCCTAGTTACTTAAAAATAATAAATTGTCTTTGGGTAGGAGTTTTCAGTGTATAATGTACTTTCAAATAAGATATTACCCTGCCAAAATTTGAGAACCTCACTAGCACAGGAACTGGCAGAGGTCATTCCCTTAATTTGTACAAAGGCACTGTGAAGGAGACAGAGGGAGTGGCTCCCACACGTTCACATGGCCGGGGGTGGCGGAATCAGTGATGTTGGTTCCACCTTCTGTGCTTTCCTGATAATAGCAACTATTGCCTGCTTTACCATTCATTCCCAGTAGTTTTTGTAAAGCAAAACCAAGAAAACTATTACCATGGAGCCTTTATAACACAAAATAACACAAAATATAGCTGTGCTTACGACCTCAAACGAGCCCCTAAGCCATTCCCAAACGTTACTACTTGAACCATGGTTTAACAGCATGGCCATTAAGAGCAAGGCTTACCTCTGAAGCCTGTCCGACTGCATTTCTGTCCAGCTGATTGTCATGCACTAAGGCATGAATACAATGCTTTTTATTTTAACTTTTGAAAGTTAGGCCTTTATTGAGGTAGGCAACAAAAAATATAGATGCAGAAATTACATTTTTCTACTACATCGCTCTTTGATTTATAACCTTGTTCTCCTCACCCCCTTTATTTATTTTTAGGTTGTCCAGACTACTACTCCGATTGCCAGCTTTGAGATTGATGAATGCCACCATCACTGAAGAATTGTTCTTCAAAGGTCTCATTGGCAATGTACGAATTGACAGTGTTATCCCACATATTTTAAAAATGGAACCTGCAGATTATAACTCACAAATAATTGGTCACAGCATTTGAAAGCTGAGAGCCCAGTATAAACTTACTATTCTTTCTCACACAGAACACAAGAAGACACCAAATTGAACTCATTGTTTCCAGGGCATCTGGGAATTTTGACTTTAAAGAATAACCAAAAACCAAAGTATTTTTATTTTGACTTTCTTAAGAAGAATTTTCAAAGTGACTGGGAGGTAGCAGGAATTAGAACTTCCCTACCTGTCTTATTTAAACGAATAAGAAATACTATGGATTTACTCTTGGTTAAGGTGATACCTAGAGCCGTCACCTTTTAACTCTCTAAACTAAGATCTCTCATTTTATCTTATTTTATTTGGTAAAACGAATAAATCGGTCTTTTTTTTTTCGTAATTGTGTTCTATTCATGTTTAATTTCATTACAAACTAGTAGAAACACTTAATTGTCAAAAATATTTGAGGATGTCCTTTTATTTTACTTTTCTATAATGTAATCAGTTTTCATTACTGTGTCAAAAGATTATTTTATGTGCAGTGGTATAATGATAACGTTAGAGCCAGGGAAAATAATAATTGAATATATATATATATATATTTTTTGTCTTTTGTAAATATTATGGCGCCCTTAGTATATACCAGTCTCATTGCTGGCAATGAGACATAGGTCATTCATGATCTTAAGTTTTTTAGTGGTGTATATGATTAGTTACAAGCACTTTTTATGTGCATATGTAGAAGAAAATGGTTTTTGAGAATAAGATAGGGTTCATGTTTTAATATTTTTGGCTTACTGCTGTGTTTTAAAAGTAGTAGAGACTGGGCCCAAATGTTTCAGCATTGCAAACTAGATATAAAGAGTTGCTCACCCATTCATCCCACAGAGCGCGTCTGTCCTCTCCCCATTTTCTGATCTACATTATTGTGTAGTTTCCTGACCCTTCCGTGGGTGTTAGCCAGTTTCTTTTAGGTCATTAGAAATACACAATTTGTTAAATAATGGGCTTATCATAGCCAGTCTGTGTTTTCAAGGTGAGCAAAACAATGATTTTAAAGCAGTTTATAATTCTTAAAATTAAGAAAATTTTAATGTGTAAAGGAATATGCACTTTTTTTTTTCTCCTGTGAAGAGGGGAGAGCTGTTTTAGCGTCAGCCTAAAGCCTTGTTATTACTACAACAAAAGCATTTTAAACTCCTTGGATGTCTTCCACAGTAACGTTTTCCTTAGCAAACCCAACACTGTTCAGTATTTCTTTGCTCTGATTTTATGATGAATTATTCTGGTATGTCTATTTGTTGTTTTTTTGTTTTTTAACAAATACGGGGATTTCATTGCACTCAGTATACTTTTTATAAAGATTTTTTGCAATAGAAGAGAAGCTGAATTTTGTAGAAGGCTGTGGATTTTACTAATTACTTTATAGTAAATCTAAAGTTTAAACTATCAACTTAACAGTCTTTACCAATTTATTAAGGAAATCTTTTTTCCCTGCTTAAAACATGATTTTTGTCAATAGGTTTATTTATAATATCAACTGGGGAAAACTACATTTACTATGAAATACACAAGTGGGAAAATCAGTAGGTCTATACCTTTATAAATCCTAAGAAGTAAGCCAAGGATTTAGAAATAATGTCCTAATGGTCAATTAACACACCTGTTTCTTGCAGGTATTTTTCTTGATTAAATTTGTAGTTATATTTGGAAGTGTTTTTAAAACTATATTAAAGTGTGACCTGCACTACAAATTTCAGTTTCCTGACAGTATAATTGATTTCAGAGTTCTGCTTGTTGAGTAGTTATCCTTTTGCTTGTTTGTTACATAGTTAAGAAATTTCTAGTTAAGATTTATTAAAGTATTTTTAGGAAGGGAAAACTGTGGAAAACATTTTCATGTCAATTATTTTAGGATTATTATAATTCAGTTTGAAAACTTCTAGCTACATATTACAAATGACTTAATTTATTTTCTTTCCTGAAATATCAGTAAAATGACAGTGAAGAGTAACCACATAATGATAAATAAAAGAAAAGAAGAAATCAAAGGATAAGAGAGTTCAGTAAGTTTTTGGAAATCAAAATCCGGGTAGAGAAAAACTGACTTAGCAGCACCAGAATCAAGTAAGCTCTCGTCTGAGTGCCTGTAAAAGGCAATGCAGTGAGCGAAGCCGGTATACCTTGCAGTTTTCAGAAAAGATGCTCAATATCTGGAGGACCCAGGTAATTATATATAGAGATGGTGCTGGGGATATAGAAAAGAAAGGCTTGATTGCAAGTCTATATATATACAGGATCATTGAACTATCTTTCTCTATACTTCAGTCAGGCGACTACTTTCTGTTTTTTTCCCCCTTTTTAAACAAGGTTAATGCTCTTTAAAAACTAACTGGAAGATCACAGGACTTAGAGCAGGGGTGTCAAACTCATTTTCATCGGGGGCCACATCAGCCTTGTGGTTGCCTTCAAAGGGCCAAATGTAATTTCAACTCCTTAACAGTTAAGGAGTAGTTACATTTATACAGTCCTAAAATTATTTCAGCCCTTTGAAGGCAACCATGAGACTGATGTGGCCTCTGGTGAAAATGAGTTTGACACCCCCATCTTAAAAGATACCAGGGATAGTAGAAGCCTTGGATTAGGTATAGGGTTGAAACTATGGATTAAGAGAAAACTCTGCATTCTTTTTTTAAAGTCTATTTTATTGATTATGCTATTACAGTTGTCCCATTTTTTTTTCTCTGCCTTATTCCCCTCTACCCTGTATCCACCTTCCCTCCAGTATTCCCCCTGCTTAGTTCATGTCCATGGGTTATACATACAGGTTCTGTGGCTTCTCTATTTCCTATACTATTATTAACCTCCCCCTGTCCATTTTGTGCCTATCATTTATGCTTCTTATTCCCTGTACCTTTCCCCCCATTCTCCTCCCTCCCCCTCCCCGCTGATAACCCTCCCTGTGATCGCCATTTCTGTAATTCTATTACTGTTTAGTTGTTTGTTTAGTGTGTTTTTGTTTTTATTTTTTAGGTTCAGTTGTTGATAGTTGTTTGTTGTCATATTACTGTTCACATTTTTTATCATCTTTTTCTTAGGTAAGTCCTTTTAACATTTCATATAGTAAGGGCTTGGTGATGATGAACTCCTTTAACTTGACCTTATCATGGAAGCACTTTACATGCTGTTCAACTCTAAATGATGGCTTTGCTGAATAGAGTAATCTTGCATGTAGTTCCTTGCTTTTCATGACTTTGAATACTTCTTGCCAGGCCCTTCTGCCTGCAAGGTTTCTTTTGAGTGATCAGCTGATAGTCTTATGGGCACTCCTTTGTAGATAACTGTCTCCTTGTATCTTGGTGTGTTCCTGTTTGGGTCCAACTTCTTTGGGACTCTGAGCTTCCTGGACTTGTACATCTATTTCCTTCACCAGATTGGGGAATTTTCTTTCACTGTTATTTCAAATAAGTTTTCAATTTCTGGTCTTCCTCTTCTCCTTCTGGCACCTCTATGATTTTGATGTTGGAATGTTTAAAGTTGTCCCAGGGGTTCCTAAGCCTCTCCTCATTTTTTTTTGAATTCTTGTTTCTTCATTCTTCTGTTCTGGTTGAATGTTTATTTCTTCCTTTCGTTCCAAATCATTTATTGGAGCCCTGGTTCCCTGTATATTTTTCTTTATTTCACTTTGTATAGCCTTCACTTCTTCCTCTGTACTGAGTCTGTACTCAATCATTTTTGTGAGCATCCTGATTACCAGTGTTTTGAACTCTGCATCTGATAGGTTGCCTATCTTTTTATCACTTAGTTCTTTTCCTGGAGTTTTGATTTGTTCTTTCATTTGAGCCATATTTTTTTTAACTTGGTGCACCTGTTACATTGTAAGGGGCGGGGCAACCCTCTTTGCTGTGTTGTGGCACTGTCTATGGGGGAGCGGTCAAAGAGGGAACAATGCTGCTTGCTTGGTTCTCACTCCACTTTGTCACTTCCCCTTTTTCCCACAAACAGATTGTGCCCTTTCAGGTGCAGCCAATTACCTGGTGCTGACTCCCAGGTAATTGGGCTTGTGTACATTCTAGGACCCTGTGGGCCCCTCCAATGGTCTCTCCTGTGAGACTGGCAGTTTCTCTTGCCACTGCACCCCCCACAGATTTTCATACTCAGGGGTTTTGAGATTTTCTTTTCCCAAGCTGGGACCCTGGATTGTGTGGTCTGTCTTGCTCCCCAGTTGTTCCTCCCGGTGTCTCTGCAAATGAATGAGGGACCTCCTGGTCTACCAGCTGTGCCAGCCACCACCTGGCCCTGCATTCTCTCCTCCCCAGCTTCCTTTCCCTACCCCTCCTACCAGTATGGATGAATGTTTCTTTAACTCCTTGGTTGTTGGACTTCTGTACAGTTCGATTTCCTAGCAGTTCTGGTTGTTTTTTATTTTTAAATTGGTTATTATCCTTCTTTTGGTTGTGCAAGGAAGTGAAGTGTATTTACCTAGTCCTCCATCTTGGCTGGAAGCCAAAAATCATTCTGAATGTGGGCTCCCTAACCATGTTCCCAGAGTGCTGTTAGGTATAGGCTTCTTTGTGAGGATTTTGTTTTTCAGAGAAACTAATTGCCTCCAGAGAAATGATCTCTAGACACACACTCACTTTTTGTTGTGCCTGGATAAGAAGACTGATTCCCATTTTATCACTTCAGGGAAGCCCACTAGTTTTCAAGTCATATTGTATAAACATGGGCTTTCCATTCAGCTCTTCAGTCACTACTATTAAATGTAAGCATACAGCCATGATAACTAGACATTTAGATCATACATGTTGGAGTGGAATGCAGATAGAATGCAGGGATCAGGAAAACACCCTTACTAATATTTTCAAAGAAACTAGATGTTGTACCCATTAAATGAGAACAGGATGCTTTGAAAAGGGAAGTTTGGAGCAAGGAACATCCCCTGGAAATTAAAAATAATAGCCAAAGAAATTCATTAGAAGGGTTGGAAGATAAAAGTGGTTGAGTAAGTCACGCTGAAAGTATAACAAAAGACAAATAGGAAATAAGAAAAGATAATACTGGAGAATCAAATCAGGAGGTCTTATGTTTTAATAGAGTTTTAAGGGAGGGAAGACCGGAGGGTGAGAGGTGTAGAGGGGAGAGAAGCATGTATGGTTATTAAAAAGGCTGCAGAGATCCTTGTGATATAACTGTTCAGTATCTTGACTGGTGACACACCAGAACTTACATATGATAACTGTATAGAACTAAACATGCACACAAATGAGTACAAGTAAAAACTGGAGACATCTGAATAAGATCAGTGGATTGTATTAATGTCAGTATCCTGGTTGTGATGATAAAGTTTGCAAAATGTTACACCATTCAGAGAAACTGAGAAAAGTATATAAACAGGATAGGATCTCTGCATTACCTTACAACTGCATGTGACTCAGTATCTCAATTAAGATTTTCAAGTTAAAGCTTTAAAGAGATTAGAAAATTATTACATTGGCAATGCTCATCAATGGCTGCTAAAATCACAAAAAAGTGAAACAAGTAGACACCATGTGTGCTTCCTGATGGAAGGATATCATCATCTATGAAAAATAATGAACAACAACAAAAAGAAAACCACTAACCTGGTCAATCATGTAGGTTTAATTACTAATATACAGGAAATGCAGAGGATAGAAGAACACAGGGACAAAATCAACAAAATCCAGACTAGGGGAAATTCTACAGGAGAAATTGCCCATTTCTTCATCAAGTAAATTAGGACAAAAAAAGTGTGGAGAATGGGAGAAACCCTTCGACTACGAGAAGGTAACAAAAAAAAACCCCTGGGATTATCTTCTGGAGGGCGGGCCCCTTCAGTACAGGCTTCTGCTAGGAGAAGCAGTGTTCTAGGAACCCATCTGCATCTATCAGCTGGCATTGTGCGAGGCTGTGGTGGGCCTCCGTTTTTTTGAAGACATTCAACACATTTGCACGTTTCTTGACAATGTACCTGCCCACACCACACTAAGTATTCAGCAATTTTTGACCAAAAACGGCACAACCCCCATACCCCACCCTCCTTGTTCATCTGAGCTCACCCCGAGCGACCTTTTTTTTTTCTTTCCCCTTGTATGAAAGAAGTCCTCAAAGGGAAAGGTTTTGCCAGTGTAGAAGAGGTGAAACAAATGGGCAAAAGCACTAAAAGACATCAAAATCAACAAGTTCAAAAACTCAGTGGGGAAAAACGTCTCTATGGGTGTGTCGCATCAAATGGAGATTACTTTTAGAATAACTCTATGGCCATACCACACTATACACACTTGATGTCTCATCTCAGAAGCAAAGCAGGGTCAGGCCTGGTTAGTACTTGGATGGCAGAATAAGTACACGATGTTTTATAAATAAATTTGGGGTTTTTTAGTTCCCCTTCATAAAATTTAAATGGAAATCAACCAGTTACTAAATATGAATCTTGGGAAAACTGTAAAAAAATCAGACAATTGGGGAATTTTGAACTGTCCTCAATATTTAATATGAAAGAATTATTACCTTAATGTGAGGTGATAATGTGGGGTTTTTGCATTCTTATATAGTAAATATTTCAGTTGGACTTTTTAAATAGAACAAAAAATCCATGGAAGTCACAGTTCAACATAAAGCAAATTCAAATGTGACATGATTTTGAGTGATAGAGTCTAAGAGGAATTTGACCCTCGTATTTGCAAGTTTTTTTGGGGGGTTGAAGGTTTAGTAGCATAAAATTAAATCCCTTCCCTGGGTCTAGTCATATTACTCGATCCTTTCAAGGAATATTGTTTCAGTTTTTAAACTCATAGACAATTATGAAAGCTTGCAGTTAAAATTTTAGTGTAAATCTTAAAAACCGCCTTTTGGAAGAAATATGTTGACTAGAGTTTGGAAGAGCAAATGGTGAGAAGAGGTGAAGGAAGTGAGGGTCTAAATTTCATAAATAACTGAGTCAAGAGAATGTTTCAAATTAATGGATCAAGGAATACAGGTTTTAAAACACACAGCCACTGAAAAATTAGAAATATTCATTTAATATCCTTTATTATTTAAAGTTCTAAATATGCACCAAAGCCTGATGTGCAGAACAGGGTGGTCATGGGATGGGAGGCTTGGGGCGGCTGGTGTACCTGCCAGCAAAGGCCCAGTGACTTAAGTTATCCCCATAAACATGGAAATGGCCAACGTCCAGAACAGCTTCCTGATTAGTGACATCCTTCGTGAGATGCTGCTGCTGGTGGTTACACAAGGATGACCCCTGACCTGATGAGGTTCCAGGAGCACACCTATTTCATCTCCCTGGGCAGCAGGATGCCCCAGGACCAGGGCCTGTGCGGTGTGCTGGATCCACCAGCCTCAGACTCAGCCCTGGCAGCTCTGGGTGAGGGCGGATGGGTTTTAGGGGCTTCCTTTGCGACTGGGTTGCTCCGTTCTTGTGTCACTTGTGCGATGACAGGAGCTCAGATAATAAAGACGAGAAGAAATATATGTACATATAATGCACAAATTACTTTTCTAATTTTAAATTTTTGAATGTTAACTTTGCAACGAAATTACCAAATCCTTGAGAGCAGATACTTAATCATATACCTTTCTATTCCTCCTCGCTATTCCTACACAACGCTAGTATTTGTACTCAGTGTCATTACGTACTCAATATTGAATTCCTTAATGGTGTCTTGTTTCTAAAGAATCTTGGCCCTAGGAAGGATTTTGAAGTAGTCTGAGTCAGTCATTTGAGAGAAGAAAACTGAGATCCCCAAAGGAGGAACCCTCCACCGGGGGGAGCCTTGTTTTAGGTGAGTTTTCCACCATATGCCCCACCTTCTGAATGCAGCTTCCGAGAGCCGATAAAACTGTATTGCGCCTTTGCTTCCCGAAAAAACCGACCACAACTTCTTTGGAAATAGGGACGTGGCCACGCGGGGGAGCTCCAGATCTGCGCACGCGCAGAACCACCTCCTTTGACGCGCCCGAGCAGGGGAACTTTCTGTGCGCGGCTCCTGCGGCTGAGTGTTCGTTTCCTCTGGGTGCTTTTTGAGCAGCGCACGCGAAGGGCGGGGCCTGCGGGGCAAGATGGAGTTCCTTCAGGTGTTGAAGCGCGGGCTGCAGCAGGTTAGCGGCCACGGTGGCCTCCGAGGCTATCTACGAATGCTCTTCAGGTAGGCGGGCGGACGTAGCCATGCTCTTGGCCTCTGGGCTGGACTTGCTCTGGCTGAGATCTTGGAAAGGGGCTCGGGCTTGGGTCACCCTGGAGATCCGGCAGCTCTGGTCAAGGACAACCGGCCCAATCTCTGCCTTTTCCCCCGGGCCGCAGTCTCTTTCCGGGGGTGTCCCAGAGACAGGACCAAAGCCAGCCCTAGAGATGGAGCTGTGACGTGGAGGCGAGGGCACCGGGCCTGCACCCTGCCCTGCTTCCTGGAGAGGAATGAGCATTGTCAACACTCGCTGTGTGACCTTGGGAGCTCCCCGCCTCCCTTCACTTGCCTGCAGTTTCTTCCTCTGTACCTTAAGGCGTTAAACAAGGTGCTCATAATGATCCCTACCAGTCCCAACATTCGTTGAATCCGACTAGCAGCATCGCCCGTGGAAGCCAATTGAAAACTCAGAGTCGAATGAAATCCAGGACATTCATATCATTTTAGGTTGAAATACTTTGGCTTCCAGACTTCGTGAAGGTTTTTGCTAACTCCAGTGCCCTGATAGTACATAAAAGTAGTCTTGTAATTTGTATCTACATATTTAGTGTATTTGAAGTATATAAAGTGGGTCGGTTTATCTTTTCTTGTGCTGTCTATGTGGTTCTGGGGCCAACAGAGCAGGTGGTCTAGAGCTCTTACGTGAAAACTGGTATGTCAGCAGTGGTGGGTCGAGCCTGGAGAGGAAAGCTAGAAGTCTGCAACTAGTGATTATCCCCAAACAGCTCTTCATTTTCCTGATTGCCTTTGTTGCTGAAGTTGGTATGCTCGCTTTATTTACATTTGTGTTTTGAACAAAGAATTATTCTAAAATGTCTGTTTTCTTTGGGATATTCACAGGGTAAATGATGTGAGGGTTGGTACATTAGTGGGTGAAGACAAATATGGAAACAAATACTATGAAGACAACAAGCAGTTTTTTGGTGAGTGCAGTATTTTTGGTATACATAATGGGAGTGAGCTTGAGACTTGATTTGACTCTGTTTTTCATAATATACAAGGAGCTGCTTTAATCAGTGTATAAAGCTACATATACTTTTTATTTCATGGGGTTATGTTGTGCATGTTGTTTGTAAACGGGTGTATTTTTAAATAAAAACCATGACCATTTTCCCATATTACTTAGATGTATCTATAGCATGCCTTTTTTGTTTGGATATTTGTATTTTCTTTTTTAAGTTTTTTTTCACAGCAACACCATTATGTTTTCAAACACTTTACTGTTGACAGACATTTAGATTGCCTTCAACCTTACTGTAAACCAGGGGTGTCAAACTCATTTTCACCAGGGGCCACATCAGCCTCATGGTTGCCTTCAAAGGACCAATTGTAACTTCAACTCCTTAACAGTTAAGGAGTAGTTACATTTATATAGTCCTAAAATTATTTCAGAGCCGCCACGGTCAGGGCAGTACCATGCTGTTTTAATTACTATGGACTTATAGTATAGTTTGATATCAGGTAGCATGATATCCCCAACTTTGTTCTTTCTCAATATTGCTGAGACTATTCAGATTCTTTTGCAGTTCTGTATAAAATTTTGGATGATTTGTTCTAGTTCTGTGAAATATGCCATATTTTGACAAGGATTACATTGAGCCTATAGATTGCTTTGGAGTATGGATATTTTAATGATATTAATTCTTATCTATAAACACGGTATATGCTTCCATTCTTTTGTATTTTCTTCTGATTCTTTTTTCTATGGTTTACTTTTAGTCACTTACTCTCAAGATTGATTTCTCTAATAGAAGAAGCAAATCCTGATTAAAATCTTTATTTCTTTAAATAGATGTGGTTGTATTTAAATTGCACTAGTTGATGTTTGTTGATTATTTACCTAGGCAAACTCTAAAGCAAATGCAGATTACCTTTTGCTTATTGGTTTAAATCCATTACAGAGATGAATTCAGTGTTCCCTGTTTGTGGGGTAGGGGCAATGAGGAAATGGTAGAAGGAATTAATATTTATTATGCACTCACATGTCTGATGCTGAAGTAAGTATATGTGTGTGTGATTGAATTTTCACAGCAGCATTAAGATATAGGTATAATCATTCACTTTTAATAGACAAAGAACCTGAGGCTCATACAATTTGCCTAATATTCACTGACAATAAGTGACAAAGTCTTGATTGGAATACAGGTCTTTGCCCATCTTAAGGACCCAATAGAAACAGTCTTGTAAATTGCAGTTAGGTCTCCAACTACTCCACAGAAATGTATTAAAGAATGCAGCCATATGGTTGTATTTTGACAACACCAACTGTCCTACTTAATCTAACCATCATTTATATACAGTTTGCTTATTATGTATAATCACCAACTTCTGAAAGAGTCTCTGGTGATTACTTAAAAAAATAGATATGGAAAAATAATTCAAGTGTGATTGCTGTGGAGACATTTCTGCTGCCCCATTTTCAGGAGGAGCACTTTCTCTCTGGAATACCCTGACCAGCTGAGAACACACCCCACTACCCTCTCCATTGCTTTCTTGGCCTGGGTGGAAGCGAGGACTCTCCAGTGTGGGAAAGGCCTGAGCCCCGCCCACTGAGTCGGTCTTAGTCCCTCTGCAGGGAGTTTGCTGTGGCAGCTGCCAGGCTGTTGATAAAAGGTTGCCGTACACTTCCGGGAGCCTGCCTTCACCATCACAACTGGGGTGCTAGTCCTCTAACATACCTCCTGCATAAGAACACATAGAAGGCTTATCTTAATGAAAAGGTTGTCTTCTTTGATATTATGCAATTATGTTTTGTTTTGTTCTTTAAGGTTGTCTTTATTTTCTCACATCTTTTAAATGTCAATCTTTCCCCTCAGGCCGTCACCGATGGGTTGTATATACTACCGAAATGAATGGCAAAAACACATTCTGGGATGTGGATGGAAGCATGGTGCCCCCCGAATGGTAAGCTAAGTGAGCCTTCTGTGTTTTTGGCTTGGCAATGTTTGTTTTATTGCACAAATATTTATTGAATAGCTTATTTCTTAATAAGGCAGTAAGTGGTACTCCAAAACCATCCATCTGTTATATATATCAGTTTTTGTGCATCAGGAGTTTAGACAAGACACAGCCTGGGTGGCTTATCTCTGCCCCAGGACGTCAGGCCTCAGGTGGAAGATTCAAAGACTGGGTACTGGACACCTCTGCAGACTTGCTCACTCAGTGTCTGGAGGCTGATGCTGGCAGTCAGCTGGGGACATAGCCGGGGCCTCCTCAGTCAAGTGCTCTGAGAGAGAGAGAAGGAGAGAGCGAGCCAGACAGAAACCATAATGCCTTGCTTGACTCAGTCTTGGAAATCATCTAGTATCAATTTTACATTTCGTTGGTTGAGGCAATTGGAAAATTCTGCCCGAGTTCAATGGGAGAGAACGTAGATGCTATCTGTTGATGGAGCTGTGACAGCCTCACATTATATGTTGGGACACGGAGCGGTGTGCTCTCTTCGGAGGGAAAACAATACGCCACAGTATCGCCCGGCTATGGTGCAGGGAAGGGCGAAAAGAACTCTGGCTCTGATCTTATTTCACAGTTGGATCTTAAGTTCCTGAACCTCTCTGGGGCTTAGTTTTCTCATCTGTAAAATGAGGGCCCCCAAATTCCTTAGATCTCTAAAAACTATGATTTTATAATATAATCATTTTGAAATGAAATTGTAAATGCTTTTACTTAAATTATGAAATTTTATATTAAATATTTCAAAACAAAGTACTGGTATCTATTCCATTGGTTGCTGAAATAATACCGTTTGGTCGATATACAATAAACTCTGGAGAAAGTTTCACCAAAAAAACTAGAAATAAGTGTATCAGGTTAACTGACATTTTATTTTAGTTGATCATCAGAAATAGTTTTGGGCTCTAGTGAGTAGCAACTGGGATAATCTCAGAGTGTTCACCTCCATTATAAAGTTACCAGTATTTGAATCATTTCAAATTAAGTTGCCAAAACGAT
The DNA here is from genome assembly GCF_022682495.2 of Desmodus rotundus. Taxonomy (NCBI): domain Eukaryota; kingdom Metazoa; phylum Chordata; class Mammalia; order Chiroptera; family Phyllostomidae; genus Desmodus; species Desmodus rotundus. The sequence goes on along the minus strand of NC_071389.1, from coordinate 181,849,734 downwards.
GATGCGCTAGCACTCCCGAATAATTTCACGTGTCCTTCCTGCAAGTGAGGACATTCTGCTCCCTGACTGCAGTACAGTCATCGAAGCCAGGAAATGCCCAGGGACACACCGCTTCTGCATGGTCTGCAGCCCCGGCTCAAGTTTTGTCAGTTGTCCCAACAGTGTCCTTTGTAGCAAGAGGATGTAGTCGTGCATTTCAGGTGCATCTTATTTCTCTCTAGTCTCTTTCACCTTGGATTGGTTCCTCAGCTTTTCCTTGCTTTTTGTAGTCTTGATATGTTTGAAAAGAACAGGCCAGTTACAGAATGCCCCTCATTGTCCATTGGCTGGACTCAGACTGTGCTGTCTGGCAGGAATGTCACAGAAGCAGTGTCGGGTTCTTCTCGTCGCACCCTTGCTCTGGGGTTTATACAGGTGGCCCTTGGTTTACACAGGTGCACTTACATGTGAATTGTTTTATTACATGTCCGTAAGTTTTCCCTCTTCCATTGGTAATCCACGATGCGGAGGGCCGGCTATATGCGTTGACGAGGTGTTTTATGGTTGGCCTAAGGTGTTTTAGAAGCTTGTATAGAGAAGCAGGCTCTCTACCACTGTGACTGTGACCCTGGTCCAAGCCCTCGTCACCTGCCTGGACCTCTACCACATCCTCCCAACTGGCGGATTGCCTTCCCGCAGAACAACTAGTATTCTTTACATACTGACTGACCAGAGTGATTATTTTAAAATGAAAATCAGATCACATCAACTCTGCTCAGAACTGTCCATCGACTCTTCATGATAGTGAGAATTAAAACCCCCACTCCTTACATGGTCTGCAAGACCTTCTGTGACCTCGGCCCTGCCAGGGCTCCACACGCCGCCCTGTGCACGGCCCTGCTGACCCCTGACTTAGCCACGTCGGCCTCTCACTCCCCTTGAGCAGTGAGCATACCCTGTCTCAGGCACTTGGTACTGCGCCCGATGTCGCACTGGCTCGTGCCTCTCTGGTCAAGTGCCCGCTCCAGTGGCTTCTCGTACTACCCTGGTTCAGAACACTGTCCCTGTTCTCTCACACTGTGTCCCCTTCAGCCTGGTAGCACTCCTCTCTGCCTGGTGTACTATTACGTATTATTTAATTTATTGTTCTCCCAGCTACCTTGCTTCTTCACAGTAAGAACTTTGTTCACTGTTGTGTTGCTAAAGCCTAAAATAGTGTCTAGCACATGGTAGTTGCTCAATAAATATTTGTTGAATGACTATGCTGTTTTACTTGGTATACTATTTTACGTAAACCATCGATTATTTTGCTTTTAGGATACAATAATTTCTTTCACTTCTAGCTGGTCCAGAAATGGTATGCCTGTCATTCCTTTGTAGCTTTTGTATGAATTTAAAGCTAGATTTGCTTCTGAATTCCATTCTCACTTCCACCTGTCCCTTTTAATACCTTATCCCAGTGAATCATTTGTTTTAGTCTTTTAAAATATTCTTCCCCTAAATAAACTGCCATCTTAATGGCAGGGAATGTTTTCTTCCTTTTGGTGTATCTGCTTAATCTAGCCTTCTTCAGGTAGCAGGGAGGGGCCTGTAAAACACTCTTTGAATTGAATTGAAATGAGTGTGGCTCAGTACAATGGGTTGCAAGATTCTTTTCATAATAGATCCTTCCTGATATTTACTTTATTTCTGGTCCAGCAAATCAGGAAATTAAGAAGCTGTGTACTAAGAAATGATAGACTGCATGTTTTTAAGTAGACTTTCATATGTTAAAGAATGTTACTTTATAATCTCTGTTACAGTGTTAATAAAAGCAGAAGACAAGATTGTTTCGATTTCTTTTTTAATCCTCACCTGAGGACACGCCCATTAATTTTAGAGACGGGGGCGGGCGGGGGGGGGGTGGGGGGAGGCGGGGAGAGACAGAGAGAGGGAGAGAAACATCTATTGGTTGCCTCTCATAGGTACCTAGACCGGTAGGGACCTGCAGCCCGGCCATGTGCCCTGACAGGGAATCAAACCCATGACCTTTGGATTTACAGGAAGACACTCCAACCAACTGAATCACAGGGCAGATTGTTTTGATTTTTAAAATTCAGCTTTTGTTTGACACATTTCACCTACTATTCAGTGCTTCATTTAAGATTGATTCTAATATTTGACAAACATGAGATGGTGGAAAATTTCATACCTGGGGTACGGAAATAAACTGTGTATTACTGACTGCTCTTGATTCCAATTTCCAGAAGAAATCTTTATTGCGTTTACAGGTTATCAGTGTATAGTATCTGCTAGAGATAATCGTATGTAGAAAAATCTTGAGGTTTCTAGATTAAAAAAAACACCAGTTTGACCCTTTTCTATGTAACTGGTAAATGACATTGCATTGTGGAACTTAGAAAAATTTTCTATTAAGGAGGACTGAGTGGGACAGTCTTTCACTAAAACATTTGAATACTTTAGAGTAATTTTTTAATAATGATGGCTTAATGGGGATGAAATGGGGTTAGAAGTAGACAGAACATATTTATAGTCTCAAAAAAATGACAGATGACTTGGACAGGGTTTTTAAACCATTTCTAGTTGATTTAAATTAGAAGGATTTTTCTTTTCAATAGCTTTTTTTCTTTCTGTAAATAGCACATGTCCATTACAGAAAATTCAGAAAAATAACAGAAAATGTCGTAAATGTTCTAAAGCAAATGTCCTGTTTTATTTACAAAGCAAATAAAAATAATCTGTTACCCTACCACACTGAGACAAACCATTGTTAACATTAAATATATATTCTTGTGATCTCTTTTCAATGCATTTGTATCCTTTTGTTTTTGTTTTTAATGTGAAAGGACTTTTTGAAGAGATAGGCAGGGATTGAATCCTAGCTCCACCTTGGGTAAGTTGCTTGAACTCTTTGTGTCCTAGCTTCCTCATTTATTCAGTTGGGATAATAACATCTGTCCCACAGAGTTGTTATTATAAGGATTAATATTTGTCCAGTGTCTGGAATGGTGCGCATCGCAGGCATGTACCTCCCCATCCTCACTTCCTACGGCCAGTTCCCCAGTCAGGTGGTTGAATCCGGGAGTGTGCGTGCTGTATAAGTTTTAATGTCTTCTGTCCATTTTTCTATTGGATATTTGAGTTTCTCTTTCTGACTTGTGATGATAGATGAAGTACTTTTCTATATATTTCAAGTGGTTTTCCCTGTTTCTTTTATCCTTTAATCTTGTTTTCGGAGTTTTAGGACATTGATAACATTTTTACTTTTATGTAGTAAAATTGCTATTTATTTTCTTTATGGCTTTTTGCCTTTGACATTAAGCTTAGAAATGGTCCTTCATGTTCTATAACTATTAATATGTATTATGAAACAAATATTCACCCATATTATATCTGAGCATTATTAATCTATCTGTAAATTTATTTTGATATTTGTCTTAGGAAATATAACTTGACTTTTTTTTAAATTATCCTAGCATCATTTGTTGAGAATGTTTACTTTCCCCCAAATTTGATATTCCAGCCCTGTCTTATCTATCCTTTAGTCTGTTTGGGGAATAGTACGTTTACTGTTGGACTTTGTCCCAGTGTGTAGGCCATTCTGATCTTCGAAACTTCAACGTCTAGTGATGTCAGCCTCTCTGGTCATTGTGAGTTTTCAAAACTTGCTCAGACGGACTTCCCGCTGATCCTTATATTCGTCAAACCCTACTGGGATTTTATTTCCGATTGCACTTAATTAAAAATAATAGTTACCGAGCTGACAGAGTTTGAGTTGCGTATTTTGCAGTGAACTATCTTTTCTTTTTAAAATTTGTTAAATTTCACATCTGGGGTTAGACGGATCTCGGGATTTGGGCGGATACCTAGATATCATCACAATTCTCACCTGGTTTTCATCTGTTGATTGTAATTTAAGTTACTGATCAAAGGGTTCTCTTCAGCCTTTGCGAAGCTGTGTTCAAGCCTCAGCTCTGTGCCGTGTGCTGTGGGACCTTGTGAAAGTCATTTCAGTTCTGTTTTCTCAGTTTTAAAATGTGAAATATTAAATAAGTGGCTAAGTGATCATGTGTGAGAATGTTTCATAAACTAAAGTGGGTGGAGCAATAATAGTTTTAGTGCAATGAGTATTTGTTTTAATCCTCACTTGAGAGTATGTTTATTGATTCCAGAGAGGGAGGAAGAGGGGAAGAGGGAGAGAAGGAGAAAAAATGGATCAGGGGCCAGCCGGGGATCGAAACCCACCACCTTTTGGTGTTCAGGGACAGCACTCCAACCTACCTGCCCCGCCAGGGCAGTATGATGAGTATTTTTACCTTAGAAAAACAGTCTGGAGTTTTTCTTTGGTCTTTCCTATTTATTTTTTTGAAAAACTAAAACAATCTTTGGCATTTCTAGGCTCAGTGATGTTAAGTGAAAACATCTGAAACAAGAACATTATGGTCAGAAACCAGTCTTGATTCCCAGTATTAATAATGCATATTATCCAAAAAGAAGACAGATCCAAAACGGCCTATAGTTTTGTTGTTGTTCGCTGTTATTTGGTAATGTTTTATTTCTGAGAATTTTCTGAAAGGGAAAATTAAACTTTTTAATCTTTGTTATTAATACTAACCTGAAAAGACTATATTAATTTGCAAGTGATTTTTAAAATAAATCCCTTCATTTTGCACTTTGCACGCACTCGAGCGGAGAGGCTATCTAAGTGAAGCAGTGTGCTCTCCAGGAAAGGACCGCTGTTCCTTCCCTGTTGCCCGGCACACTTTCTCTCTTCTGCAGCTGAAAATAGGGCCGACCACTCGTGGGATTTATTTCCGTTTGAGTTGTGTTGTAATCGTGACTTAATGTCTTTGTTTCCCGTTATTTTGATACAACTTCAATATATTTGAGTTCTGAATTTTTCCCAAAATGTATTATAGTTTCGTTATAAATGTTTATCTCTTTGGTATTTATCACTTTTTACCTTTCTACCAGTCTTCTCATTGGTAGTTTCACTGACTTTATCATCGAGTTTAAGTAACTTTGTATTTTGTCCTTTGAGAAAATGCCAGTGATACAAACCGAAGTGGCCAGTCAGGCAGCTGCCCCGTGTCGGTCTGCTGGCGTCCTTCGTTAACTGGAACGCACAGACCAGGCTGCTGCACAAATACACTTCGGTGTGGAAATCCAGAAGCTGTAGCTTCTGCAGCCTTTCCTTAACACGAATTACAACAGAAGGGTGCTGCCAGCCTAGCAGACAATTACTTTTTGGTTTCTTATTGCCCCTCACCGGCCACGATGAGAGCAGATGGTTCACTCGCCCCCTGACTCCTGCCAGTCGCCTGACTGGATAAACATTTTCACACTTTATGTACTGTGGTAAAAAATATCTTTTAGTTTTTTGAGCATTTTTTATTTCTCTGTAGTTCAATTTGTCACTTAAGTAACTGAATAAGATACAAAAAAAAAAAATCTTTGGACTGTGGTTCCTTAAATATCATTTTAACCTTCAGGAGTCATAACAGCAATTATTTGAATAAAATTTTCTATAGTTACTTAAGATGACTCAACAAGGTAAAGTTAAATATCTCTGCTGTGCCTTGAGTTTACATGAAGCCCCTTGATAAGTGACAGCCTTGGTTTTGGCAGCCCATCCTCCTCCGAGTGGCCGGGGAGCCTGTCTCCCCAGCAGCCTCTCGGAGGGTTTCAGAGCCCTGCTCACGGCCGTGGTTTATTGGCCCAGATCACTCCCACTAAGTGATCCGCGCTTCCTTTGGGGGGTGTAACGGGGACAGCAGCCCAGTGTGGACAGACTTCCTCATTCTTCACGATGTTAGCTGGTCACAATGCAATTATCTTTAGCCTGAAATACAGCAACGGTAATAATATTTTATCTCTTTTCTTAATGGTGTTAGTCAGTTACCTAGTTAGATCTATCAATTACCACTAGCAAATATTCTTGAACTTACATAGCATCATAAATTTTTCTTATTAGCTTTAGCCTTAATTATGTTACTGAAACCACCTTCTCTTTCCCTTTTCTCTGTAGCTGGGCAACCCCCCCCCTGCCGGCCCTTGGAGCTACAGTGCTATTGCTGTCAGGGTCCTCGTTCCCTTTTCCTCATTCAGGGTCGTATCTGTCTCAGGAGCTCTGAGCCTGGGGGTCTGGGGTGAATCGTCTTTCTCCTTCCTTTCCCATACACACTCAGTTTGGCTTCCTGCTCAGTTTTCCTCTTTGTCCCGTGGACATCGATTCTTCCTTTCTCTGTCATTAGAGAGACATTCCTCTGTGGACTCTGAGGAAAGCACCCAGCTTCCTTCTTTAGGCTGGGTTTTTGGCACTCCCAGGAAATATCCTTTGGGTCAAAATGGTTGAACACTTAGGCCGAAACACTTATGAACTTTGGGCTGTGATCTAATAACTTTAGAATAACAAATTTTATGTTCTGTGTTCAGACTTGAGCTTGAATTTAAGATTCACGCAGAGAGCCCTCTTCCTCTTCTTCAGCCATTGGGTTTCAAACTCTCACAAGCCAGAGCACACGGAAGCTCCAGAATCGGCCTCCAGCATCTCGTAGTAATACTGTAGTTCATCGACTTTAGAATGTAGTTTTACATCTAAAGTTAGGATACATATTCTGATCGGTACTGTCATGAAGTGGTTGCAGCATTTTTCTTTCTTAGAGGTACATAAAATAATGGTGAATCATAAAATTGACGGTGTCCCAGATCTGATGAAATACGGTAAGGATGATAACAGTAGCTAATGTTTGTTGAGTGCCTACTATGCACAGGAATTTTTCTAGGTGCTTTATATGTATTGTCTCATTTAATCCGTACACCATCCTTAGGAAGTAAGATGTTCAGATGAAAAAACTAAGGCATAGAAAAGTTCAGCCAGTTAGTGATAGAGCTAAGATTCGAGCTCAAGCAACAAAATAGCTCCACCGCCCCAGCACGCTGCTCTGCCTCTTCACAACTGTCTTCTTTCCCCTCCTTCAGGCATCGTTGGCTTCACTGCATGACTGATGATCCTCCAACAATAAAGCCTCCTATTGTTCGCAAATTCATTTGGGCAAACCATAAATTCAACGTGAGTGGCACTCCAGAACAGTACGTGCCTTATTCCACCACTAGGAAGAAGATTCAAGAGTGGGTCCCACCTTCAACACCTTACAAGTAAAGACAATGGCAAACAGTTTAAACATGTAAAATATGGGGGTTTTCCTGTAATTGCACTTTTACTGCTTACTGTTAACTTGATTAAAATTATTTGACTAAACAATGTCTTTTGTGTCTTTTTGCCCTTTGTCATTGGTCATTGCACAGCAGAGGCTACAGACACGGGTAACCGAAATAGACTTCTGTTGGGGTGGCCGCCTGGCTTACAGTTCGCCCTTGTCCCAGGGGTCATGTCCGTGCCCCGTGAGACCCTGCCTCACTACCACAGCTGATTGATGGGGGAAGACCCAAACGTGAGCTGAGCCCAGCAGATTTTCTTGAGGGAAGGGGGGCTTGACTGGAGAGATGGAGAGGTTAGTAGTGGCCAGAGCTCAATAGCTTTTATGGCAGCTCTCTCCGAGGAGGAGGTCTTCAGAGACTTCCTACTTCCCAAGCTTTGGCTCTTTCACGGTGTGTCTGGATGTGTGAACAGTCCCAGGATCCACCCAATATATTGTTATTTCTTTACACCAACTAGGGTCACTGATTTTTTGTTGTTGCTTCAGACAGAAGAACTTTAATGTTAGATTGGTTTCAGAAAGTGGGTTGTAGGCAAAAGATTTCCGGGGACGTGAGGGATCCTGGGCACTGGTGGTGTCTGGGTGGGATGAAGGGCAGAGCCACATCCCTCTGTGTTCTGGACAAAAAGCACGCAGCTTCAGCAGTCCGGCAGCTTATCGAGTTGTTGTGTTGGTTTTAGTCACCAGGACCCATGAGCCTCCTAGGATAAGGCCCTTGGATCCTGGCTAGCAGCCCCCATAGAACAATATAATGGTGATGGAAAAAGAACCAGATTATGGAGTCAGGCAGTTGCTTTCAAGGGCACTGGATAACCTAAAGGAGAGAATGAACCTCGATTCCCAACTCTCAGCTCAAGGCATTCAGTGAAACTCTGGGCACTTACATAGCTTAGCTAACCTCAGGTTTCTTACCTGAAAACTAAGGGATAGAGTGGGGGCCTGATGGTTGGTCTGGGGGTATCTGGAAGGAGCTAGAAAGTCCTTGGTTGCACTTGAGTGTCATCCAGGGCAATTTTTAAGCTCTAGAGGCCCAAGCTTTTAAACCAGCATCTCTGCGGTTTCCAACCTGATGATTCCATTGCAGCTAACGTTGTGACCTACTGGCTAAAGAAAATCACACCACAGTGGTTCTTCCGAAAGTCTCTCCAGTCACAGGAAACAGGTTTTCTCATAGCCCCTCCGCTGAGTGAGTATCCCTTACTTAGCTGGATCAGGTTGAATTGGGCGCCCTCAGGAGATACTGTGGCCAGTGTGTTACTTCGGGCAGCCGTCTGCAGTTTGCTGACAGACCACTGTAGAGCAGGACCAAACCCTAAAAGCTGGCCAGTGCTAGACTGAGATTTCATGTGCTCTGCCAATGTACCCCTTCAGTAACTTTTCTGCCAGGGCCTAAAACATGGCCTTCCAATGCCATTAGGAACAGATTGCCAAGGGAGATTTGTGAGCAATTAGAAGTTCTCTCCTGGCCTGCTGTTCTTTCTGGATCAGGCATTTCTCCACCTGTTAGAAGATAAATGGGTGTGTTCTTCACAGGGGGGCGAGAAGTGGGAAGGTAGTCACTGGGAAATGTTGGATCTGCACAATCTTACTGCGTCAGGTAATCTTAGAGTCAGGATGGAAGCAACAGGCAGCTGCCTTAGGTTTTAACCAGGTGTTTTTTTAAAGCCAACTTAATAGGTCTAGTAACTGACCCTTGAATTAAGCTAGAAGATCACAGCTTCTCCAGTCCTAGACCTGAGTTAATCCTCAGGACCAGAACCCTTGGTTTACGGGCTGTGCTGTAATAACAGAGATGTGTATTATGAGCCTTCCACCAGCTACTCCTTTAGGAGATGTGTACTTAGAGAAGAAATATCCTGTGGTCCCTGGTCAGAATAGAAGTTATGGGAGGGAGGTCAGACCCCATTTCACTGTAAGCCCACTGGGGCACTAAGCTCCTCCCCTCCCCGGGTCCCCCTGGTTTATTTCCTCCATTCCTCAGTGTAGACAGGATGTACATCCTTTGCACAATCTCAACATGAGCTCCCTGCCCTGGGGAGTGAGAGTTCCTGTGACAGGAGGGCCATGGAGGGGCCACTCGAGCACTGTTCCCATCAGAATGACAAGTAACGAAGCGGTATGTCCTTGGTAACACACACCAGTAGTTATACACATCAGTGCGACCAGCGAGGGGAGAAAGGTACAAATGTAGCCTGTCCTACCCCCAAATGCAGGGCGTACTTCCGTTTGACCAGGGAGAGAGAATGATGGATCTTGGAGGATGACAGTGGACTCTACATTACACCTTAATCTTGGGGTGATATGAATTACAGCGGCTGTTCCTGCAACGGTCTCTATCGGAGCAACTTAGTGCAGCCTCTGGCATCCGCCTTGTGACTACTGGTCTAACCACTGCATTTTGATGCGTTTGGGTTGGCAGAGCCCACTGGCAGTTTGCTTGTACCTGGCAGGGACAGGAATAGCTTCCTAAAGCTGTCCCGTGGATGTCAACTCCAGCTGTTCAGTATACAAGGGTGTCACCTGAGCACGTTGTGTTGATACAGAGCAGGAAATACCATCTACATTAATGCCTTGGAAAGACACATATATTCCAAAGGATGAACTCTGAATCTCATGGAAGTAAAAGCACTTGACTGCTTAGCAACATCCCCAGAGGTACAGTGGGCCAGTACACATTGAGGTAACCCCTCCAGTGTTAAAAGACAAATTGCCACATCTTGCTTCTACAACTAAGAAATGCACAGTGCCCTGTGGTAGGGACAGCATATAGCACGTGGGGGGCTTGCACTTATTTGACTAGGGGACCTGAAAAGCTGTTGGTGCAAAAACAGTCTCTGCAGGAGGCTCAGGCTGCCACCCAAGCAGCTCTGCTCCTCAACCCTCAGAATGTCTGGCAGATTGGGACACTTGCTGAAGTCAGAAACAAGTCTGTCCAGAAAAGTCATGATGGAGGTCCATAGGATTTGGGAGCAAGGCCACAAATCCCTTCAGGAAGATTACTATTTTCCTGTTCAGAAACAGCCCCAACTCACTACCAGTATGTTGGGGACCATCGGGTACAAGGTGCCATCTCATCCACCGATTCATAAAGTTGACCATTTCCAGGCATTTGGTTTGTGTGAGCAGATTTCTTCCCTGCCAGTGCTGTTAACTACACTGTCGCCACACGTTGCCCCTACCAGTCTGTCCCGTTGCCCTCATGGAGAGTTGTTGGCCAATCAGCTGGGGATGGGGAAAACCAAGCCTGTGCACAGATATTGAACGCTGCGCACCAGCAGCCAGAAGGTACTCGTGTATGCCGCACCCCGACCAGCGGCCGTCTCGGACAGCAGAGGGCAGGATTTCAGCAGAAATCGGCAGGATCTCAAGCAACGCCTGTTACCTCGTGTCTGGCCTGGAAGGAAACATGCCCTGAGTCAGGCTGTATAAGTGGCCACTGGCTACATGTCAGAGACTTGAAAGAGCAACACTGAAAGTAGGTGCGAGGGGTTGAGGGAGGGCTTGGCGGATGAACCTTGAGGATGGGACCTAGAACCCACGGCAATTTGGAACAAAGTAGCCGGGGGGCCGGCGAGGCCACCTCCTGAGCGCAAGGCCTTGTCTGAGCGTTGGCTTCTGGGTGCCGCAACGTAAAGCGCATCTAAGGCCAGCAGCCTCATTCCACTGGACTTCTGCCCCCTGGGGGGAGGCTGGATTTGTTTTCATGGAAATGGGATGTCATTCTGAATTTAGATCTGCTGTCCTTGCCTCTTTCCTTGGCCAACACCAACATTCATGGACTTAGACGCCTTCTGCTTTGTCATATGTAGGATAGTGCCCCTGGCTGAGAAACCCACTGCACAAAGAGGCAGTGAACTCACTAGCGTCTGCGGGAATCCCTGCCCCTGTGCATAACATGCCCATCTCCTCTTAGACATTGTCTTTCTCATTCTTCCCTCAAACACCTACCATGTGTCAGTCATACCAACCTTCTTTCTGTTCTTTTAAAAATTAAATTTATTGGGGTAACATCGGTTAATAACATTCTATAAGTCTTAGGTATACAGTTTTATAAAGATTTTATTTATTTATTTTTTAGAGAGGGGAAGGGAGGGAGAAAGAGAGGGAGAGAAACATCAGCGTGTGGTTGCCTTTTGCACACCACCAACTGGGACCTGGCCTGCAACCCAGGCATGTGCCCTGACTGGGAATCAAACCAGCGACCTCTTGGTTCGCAGGCCAGCACTCTATCCACTGAGCCACACCAGCCAGGGTACGTATAGAGTTTTATGATACACCATTTGTATATTGCATTCTACGTTCACCACCCAAAGTCTAGTCTCCTTTCCTCACCATATATTTGACCCCCTTACCCTACTTCATCCTCCCCCATCCCCTTCCCCTCTGGTAACCACCCTATGTTGTCTGTATCTATGAGTTTGTCTGTCTTATTTGTTCATTTGTTGCTGTTCAATATCCCATGTATCTGTGAAATCCTAGGGTTCTTGTCCTTTACCGTCTGACATTTCACTTAGCCTGATACTCTGAAGATCCACCCACGTCGTCTGTCACAAATGGCAGTATTTCACTGTCTTTTATGGCTGAGTAGAATTCCACTGCACACACGTACCGCATCTTCTGCGTCCAGTCATCAGTTGAAGGACACTTATGCCATTTCCATGTTTTCACCATGGTGAGTAATGCTGCAGAGGACAGAAGGGTGCATAAATGTTTATAAGTAATGTTTTCAAATTTTTCAAGTAGATGTCCAGAAGAGGGATTGTTGGGTCATATGGTAGTTCTTATTCTTAATTTTTTTCGAGGGGTCACCATACTCTTCCACAGTGGCTGTACCAGTTGACGTCCCCACCAACAGTGTATTCTCACCAGCAGTGTAAGAGGGTTCCTTTTCCTCCACATCCTCTCCAACACTTACTTCCTGTCTGGTTGGCACTAGCCATTCCAACAGGTGCAGGGTGGTGTCTCATCGTGGCTTTGATTGGCATTTCTTTAAACATCCAGGTTCATTCTTGTTTGGGGGCCTTTGCACCTGCTGTCCCTCCTGCCTGCAACAGTAACACCTTTGTGTAGCTCCCTTGTTTGGCTCACTGATGTCTCACTGTACAGTGTCCCCTCCTCAGCAGTATCTGTGTCCCTGCAATCAAAGTAGCTCGCTTGAAACTTCCCATTATTTTTAAATTTTATTTATATAAATTTGCTTGTCTTATTTTCCTCCTACTACTTACTGTTCCTTTTTGAGAAAAGGCACAAACAAAATTATTCCAGTAAATAATCTGTGTGTTCAGTATTTACTGAACACCTACTGTCCACCTGAAGTGAACAGTATGATCAGATTGAATAATTTTGCTAGAGGTGAAATGATGACTCAGCAGCAGCCCCGAACAGCAAATTCTGACATTTTGGGACGTATAAGCCTTTGTGGGGAATAACATTAAAGCGTGCAAATATCTATAAACAGGAAAGTAAAATGGCTTCATTGAGCAATTTTTGTAAGAGAGAGAAATATAGTACACTGATCGCCTCAGTGTTGTGGTGGGTTTCCAAAAAGATTAGCGATTATTTCAAGGGTTTGTAATCACTTGTGTGCTCACCTTGCAAAGCCTTGCGTCTCACGTTCCTGCTCGTGGAGAAATCCTATCCGTGACCTTCTCCTTAAACAGAGGGGAACTCGTACACTGGAGCCAAGTGTCCATGAGCAGGAAGTGGAGTTGCATCACAGGTGCACGGGAATGGAGCCACATTTGTCATCTCTGGCTCCAAAAAGGTCATATCCCTAAGACTTATGGAAACACTGGAATTACAGAAGTGGACATGTGGTAGATTGTTCAACAAATGCACTGGGACAGGAATGGCCCTAGAAAACTGTTTCCCGGACTGGAGTCTGGTATTGATCATCGATCCAGCCCTCCTGGCTCAGGCCTCTGGGCCACACATTTCACCTACGTGACTACAACATGAGTGATGTCCCCGGCAGCTGTGGGACATGCGAGCTCTAGGTTACCCACCAGGACATGTCAGGGAGAGAATCCAGGTCCTGGAAAGCGTCCGTCTGGACATCTGTTGTTCGTGCTCGCCCACATCCCTTTTCCTTTCTTCTGTCACAGAATCCTGACCTCTCCTGGGGGTCATGCTTCCCCTACTTTCAACCATGTGGGTCCATGGGTTTGCACCCGCTCTGTAACTCTCAGACTGTCATGTTCTACTGGCTTCTGTGATTGGTCCATGAATGAGTAGGTGACCCAAGACAGGCCAATGAAACTCATGTCCAGGACTGCAGTTGGACATACTGGAAAAGGAGAGTTCCTCATCTGTAAGACTTGGAGGTTGGAGGGTAGGTGCCAGGTGTGGCTGGGAGACACTAAACTTCAGGAGGCAGTCTGAAAGTGAAGTGCTTACAACGGGAAGTGGAGCCAAGAGAAGGAACAGGACAAACTCCTGATTACAGTGTTTAGCACCTGGCTCTAGACCAGCTTGAAGCTAGACTTCCCCTAGACTTTGTAGTTATGTGAACCAATACATTTTCCTAACGTTATTTTTCTGGACCTAGATGGACTTAGGCTTCTTTCACTTGCAACTCAGGTAACAACATCCTTATGAATTTACTGCCTCTCCTCTATAGCAGTGAAATTCACTAATGGTATGTACCAGCTTTTTTGTTAGATGTAACCCTGGTGATGGATTTCTGATTCATAAATATGGGCATGTTATAGACCAGTGGTGCTTGTTAGGACTTATTGGTATAAACTAATAAGAATTGTATCTTAGAAACTTAAACTTGTGCCAAAGTGGATGCATGCATTCCATGAAGCCTCTGCCTGTCCGTTTGAGGGTGGAGGTAGGTCTTCAGATTTCCTGTGTACGGTGGCTCTCCTTGGTGATTCCCGTTACAGAGAGGCCTGCAGATTTGCGGACGTGGCTGCACATAGCCTGGACTGGGAACTCTGAGCCACAATAAAATTGCTAAGAAGTTGTCAATCATTTTTATGTCACTACATAAAATTAACACCCCATAATCTTTTCAAAGCAGTGGAAAGAGGATGAAAAATTATGTTCCAGAAAATCTGCAAGCTCATTTGAAATTTAAATTTTCAGTTATCACAAAAAACTGATTTCACATTAATGAAAAGCTATCTCTTTGCAGGTAGGATTCATAAATTTGTAGTGTTAAGAGTTTCATCTAAGGCAACACAAATTGCTAGAACCAGATGCTCTAACTTGACCTGGGTGGAAGAAACAAAAGTTTACTCATGGAAGAAGCAGCTGGGCATATAAAAGCCACCCACACAAAATAAGCCCTTCTCACAAGTGTCCTGTCATCCAGCAAACCAATATTCAACCAGGGCTAAGAGAGATGCCCACAGGGGCCAGTCTGGGAGGCATCCATAGTTTGAAAACGCATACACAACATGAAAACATGATTTTGCATTGATAAAATGAATAAAACAAATCATCATAGTATTTTTCATAAAGCAAACTACAAGAAACAAAACTCAGTACAATTCTTGGCTCTTAAGTCATGTGAGTTAAAAAAAGACTGAAAATCGGAATCAGCTGCTAACAGGTAGGGGTTGGGAGGGAGATGGAAACGTTCTAGAATCAGATAGCAATGATGGTTGCACAACATTGTGAATACACTAAAAACTACTGAGTTTTATACACTTTGAAATAGTTTACATGGTGGATTTTATGCCTTGTGACTTTTATTTCAATTATTAAAAGAAAGGATTAAGAAACTCAGTTCGAATGTGTTGACAGCAACCCTGCGTCCTCAGCATAAAAGAAAGTGACAGTCCCCCCACTGTAGCTCCTCCTAAAAACAGGTCTGTCTCCTGGGCAAGCACCACATGATCATCCCATCTTTAGGCAACTGGGCTTAACACAGATTGAGTTGAGTCTCTTTCTACAAGCGCCTTACCTGAGGGTAAGAGCAGTGTGGCTTGAGGGTGGACAAGGTCTGGAGTAAAGGTCTGGGAGGGGAGTGGACAGGAAGGGAGGGAGGAGGAGGAACGAAGTGCCACCTCCCGGAGCACGGTGAGACCACTCTGAGGTTGGACAGCAAACAGGGAGGGCTGGAAGGCTGATCTGCCCAGCATATCCTGAGACTGGATTTTAACACTTCTGGCTACCAAATGTTGCCCCACCTGGGGAGGCTGAAGGGATCTAGAGACCGTGAGAACAATAATTCCACATGGGGTTGGGTGGGCGGGGGAGGTGACTGAGCCCTTACCAAAGCTGGAGAATCTAGATTCTGGAGATGCCACCCCTGGGAGCAAGGAGACTCCATCTGCAGGACTAGACGCACTACAATGCCCTGTGTGGCTGTGCCTGGGACCGGGACTGGGACTAACGTTACTTAGACCTCATCTGCCTGGCGTCACTTGTGTAGGGACCACGGAGTTTTCTTCCAGACTTAGCACAGTCGTAAAATTATCCTACATTTGCTTAACGCGTTTAAAATACGTTTTCTCATATATCTGGATACCTAACCTAAATTCATAAATGTATCTTCATGCAGTGGGGGCAGTAATCTAGCTGGAAAAGCCATGAATATAAAATATTCAGTTAATGCTTCCCTTGATTCGGGCACCAAAGCAGAGTGTTGGGAAGTCAAAGCTGCAGCTGTCGTTGAGAAAGGAAAAAATAATTCCGATATCTGCAACCCTAACAACGAAGGAAGCTCTTGGTTCATAATTTCGAAGTTAGAAGGTTTTCATCTTAGCCGAGTGAGTAGCATAGTGAGAGGTGTTGAGGGAGGAAAAGGGGGACATAAGCTAAAGAGACTGAGAAAAATAGTCACAAGGAGTCTATAACGAACCAGGTGGTGGGAAAGGCAGGCCAGAAGGGGAGGCAGGCAGGGACACCCTGCTCACCAGGGCCAGCCCTTCTAGCCCCTGTACATCTGGGTCACTTTCCTTTCTATGTTTGGCCTCCAAAAAATGCCCTGGACCCATTAATGAATTTATTCCTGGATTATATTGAGGGAGGGAAGGAGAAAAGAAGGGAGGGAGCGGAAAAGCCAAGCTCCAGATGTGAGCCCTGATTTGTGAATGGCCTCTCATCTTAATCCCTCCAAACAGGAAATCCTAACAGTCGGCCTGAGGTTCTCTCAGATCTGGGTCAATTCAAGCATAATCCCTCCCTCGCCTTTCACCCTCAGCCTCTTCTCCTGCTTCCATCTCTTAACACAGTAAATGCACCCCCTCTCCCCACACCCCACAAACGCATTTGTTTTGTACGTGTGTTTTGCTTCATTCCCCCTTTGACGCTTCCATCAAACAGGAAAGGAAGGTCATTTCCAGGGCTTCCTTCCCAAGGTGTTGCATTGAGGGACAAGTGGGGAGGGAAGGGCAGGGGGAGGAAGAACAGCTGCTCCCCTCATTAAAATGTTTTCACTACAAGTCTATATGGGGGATGCACCTGGGGAAGAGGGTTAGGTGAGAGAGGGCTTTACCCTTCTGCTGATTAATACTCTATTCCCAATTCTTGCCTGACAACCTAACCTAGTGATCTTATATAATAGTAGTGCACTATAGAATTACATGCTTAGTAATATTCAGTAGTAACACCCAGCCTACCAAGGACCTTGTAATCAAGTTTTCCTCTTAAATTTTTTTTTGTTTTGTTTAAAGGTACTTTGGTGTATTTTAACTACACTGCCTTCTATTTGGCTCTCCCGGGTCCAGCCTAAGAAGTCCTGAGCCCTACCCTGGGACTCCCAACACCTCCACGTTTCCTTACAAAGATGCAGGCCAAGGAATTGTGGGAGGCTGGAGAAAACGTCTCCTAAATCTGGGGGGTGACGGCTTCCCTTGTGGAGGAGATGCTGTGGCAGTTTTCTTCCATCTCCTTTTTTTGATGGAGAGGCGATTCAGGGCGCTGGGGGGAGTTTGACATAAGTGCTTTACCAGAGTGATAACACAGGAACCAGGGAAACAGCTCAGAGTGCGCTTCTCTTCCTTAAGAAACCCCAGTTCTCAGCTGAGCCTGGGCATTGGCTGGTGGAGCCCGGCCAGAGTGCCTGGAGATGCTTCAGAGACGCGGTCCCTCAGCAGAGCCTCGCTTCCCCTTGAAAGGGAGGAGCATTAGTAAAGGTACTGACCGGTTAGTACTTTACTGGTTAGCAGGATGTGGCAGTCCGGGCTACTGCTCTGAACCTCTTGTCACATCCCTGGAGAGGTTCCCGTGTCCATAACCCACCCGGAGGCAGAGGCGCAAAATCGATGTTTGGCACAGTTCCAACAGAATCTTGTTTTTGCCTCCTCCTGTCTTTTAATATTTTACCCAATGGGGGAAGCTTTTCCCTTGACCTAGATGAAGTTTCAGCCAATTTCATGTTTTTTTGGTTTATTCTTATATAATAAACAGAGCTACAGTAACTTGAGGTCTCAAACACTATCTCCATTTAGGAATAAAATTGCACAGTCCAACTATTAAATTGTTTCCATCCACAAAGTGGTTTTAGTCCACGAAGTTGAGGCAGTTTGAGTAGTAATAGCTAATGCAGTGATGCATAAGCTGAAAAAAGGGCCAAAACAGATTTAATTCATCACTTACTCTATAAGGTCATCCAAATGAGTCTTAAAATTTTCTGGTTAGTTCCGACTTCTACAGTCAGTTTGCGTATTAAGCTAATCTCAGAAATCAAGTTTCCCTTCCTTCTCTGCTCCACAGGATGGACATGAGCAAAAGAGAGACAGAGAAAAATAGTCACAATGTGTTAATAATGCAGCAACTTGTCAATGGGGGTGGGAAAGGGAGGTGGGCAATTGCAATCAACACATACTATTGAAATTCACAATATGGATTTGTCTATGTTTGATGTTGTAAGTCAAGTCAGAGATGCGTACAGTGCGGTCTGTGATTTCAAGCTATGTCTGTCTCACTCTGTTCTATCTATCTATCTATCCATCTATCCATCCATCCGTCTATCCATCTATCTACCTACCTACCCATCATCTACAGATAGATAGATAAATGGTGTAGTAGATCATTTATAGATGGGATCAATAGACAGATACATACATACGTATGCATGTAAACACACAAACACACAGATAAAGACATTCCAGTGAGGGTGTAGAAGCTAAAAGATGTAATGAAGAACTTACAAAAAAACATATTGGCACATTTGCTTTATAGAGTCAAAGCAAAGTATCTGAGGATGGCAGAGAGTGGATATTATTACACCGTCTTGCTGGGGAGACCAAGAAACATGAGCTAGCAAGCTCTTCCGGGCCTGGCTTTCCCCCACCTCATCGGCCCAACCTCCCAGAACTCTGCCCCAGCCCTCTGTGTCAACTACCTCAACTTTCTTTTAGTTCCTCAAACCAGCCCTGTCCCTTCCTCCCTAAGGCCTTGAGACATAGTCTTCCATCTGGAATAGGTTGTTTTGCTCATCATCACCTCAGAAAGCTTCCCTGGGTCCTTGATGGGGATAGGCCCCCACTATTCTCACAGTACCCTATATTCTAGGTGGTACCCCTTAAAACCATAATTAAATAACCAATGCAAAATCAGATGCTCAGTCAGTGTCTTTCGCCTTCCCCAGCATGTAACCCCACAGAGGAAATGTGTCTGTCTTGGTCATCAACATAGTCCCAGCACCTTGCCATGCCTTGCACATAGTAGGTATACAATACCTTTTACACAATATTTTTAATAGATTCATAAATGTGGCATTTAAGACTTTTTCTCCTCCTCCTCTTCTCCCTTTCCTCTCCTTTCCAGCCCAACTCTTCTTTCTTTCTGTGCCTTACTTCTCCCAATAAGTCTGGGGTCTGCACACCTCCCACTTCCTCCTGCAGTCTGCTAGGACCAGTCTTGAATTGAGAGAAGACCTCCCTTTGTTCTCCTCTGTCGTTCTCATTCTGGGGGACATAATCTAGGTGCTGCAAATAATTCTTTCAGAGACGTTCTTTGGGGTTTGAAAGGGGTTGCTACTCAAAGTGCGATCTTCAGACGGGAGCATCAGCGACACTGGGGAGTTTGAAGTGCAGTGGAAACCCCGCCCCGGTCAGAGTGACATGCATAGTAAGCAGTGCTTTAAAAGAGTTTATCTCCTGGGATTAGATGGGTGGAGGAGAAAGCAGGTTCGGTCATGTGATGTAGCAGCTGTGTCCTCTTCCAAAGACCAAGAGATGGAGTTAGATGTTCAAGAGGTTTGTTGGGATGTAAGGAAAGATAAAAAGAACCTGCAGAACTCAGCAGGGGAAACCTTGGGACTGTGGTGCTGATCTGACCCCAGTGAAAGGGAAGAGGGGAGGAAGAAGGGTTGGATAGGGAGTGCCTCAGACTGCAGTGTGTTGCTTACAGAGACCCAGCTGACCCAGGGGGAAGATCGGAGCAAAGGCTGCACAGTAGCAGAGTCTGCACTGGGCAGAAGGGGCCCAGTCCCTATAGCCCCGGGGTGCTCAGTCATTGCCAGAGGGCTGCCCAGCGTCCTCTGCATGAAGAGTGCGGCCTCTGCATGAAGCCAAAGCAGAGTCAGAAGGAGGCTGTCAGCTAACTGTGCTCCTTGAAGCTAAAAGTAAGTTCTTCTTTAAGGGAGACCCTAGCTATATACACCCATGGCTGCCACATGTGACATCTGAAGGTAATTTTGCAAAAATCTATGAAAGCAAGCCAAAGTAGATTTAAGAAAATACCCCATTAAAGGAAGCCCAACTTCCACGCTTTCCCAGGACTGTTCATGTTGTACTGATTCTTCAGGGAACAGTCTCCCCAGTGGCCCCTGGAAGACAAGGTCCAGAGAACATTTTCCCTTAGGGAGCCCAGGGAGAGCCCGTGTGACCCAATATGGTGTCCCTGTATTTATAAGACAGTGGCCATGGGTCTCAGGTCACCCTCTGCGGGCTCAGTAAGCCCCAGGCTCCCCAGGGGCAGACCTGATCCCGGCCGGCCACCTCGGAGCCAGAGAAAATAAAAACCCAAACAGCCAGAGCGTGAAGGGCAGAGGTCAGAGGTGTGGTGGAGGAGCAATGCTTCCACACACTCATGTTCACTTTCATGCCCCTGCCTCACTCACGCACACCTACAAGCAGAGCCAATCACACGCTCAAAGTCACACACAATGAAAACATTTACACCTGCCGAGTTCACATCCGCCCTCACGTGCACTTCAAGAACCGCACGCACACGTGCCCCTCCAACCCCGACAGGAGCTAGGAGCTCGGAGCGTCCACATCCTGCTATTTCAACAGACCCTTGTGCACCTGGTTCCAAGTTTCCCAAACATCCCCTGTGTGTACATCACGGACAAGAGGCTGTAACATCCACACACGTAAATCCCCAGCAACACTCAGAAACAAAACTAATCAAGCAGACATTCAAACACACAGCGACTTTACAACTTTACAGTAACTGAAAACCACCCAACATCTGGAACTACCCCACATGCCTTGAAAGAGATTTCCCTTGGCTATAGGTGCCTCCTGAAACCCTGCAGGAGCACGGCCGGCAGATAGCCTAGTACGCCCTCCCAGAAGGACTTAACTGTTTTCTTAGCCATCCCCCTGCCTCCCGCAGGAGGGAACTGGAGCCCTCAGGCCCCGTGTTGGGGGTGGGGCAAGGGAGGGAGCACTTGGATCTGAAAAGAGGGTAACCAAGTCTGTAGAGGAGTAGAATGGAAGCAGCAAGAGCCCGAACTCTGCTAGCTTAGCTTTGAATCCCAGCTCTGCCACCCTCTACCTGCATGACCTTGGGCAAGTGAGTCAATCTCACGGTGCCTCATTTTCCTCATCTATACAATGAGGATGACAACATGATAGTACTCACGAAACAGGCCGCTGTAGGAATATACCAGTACTGAGAACGGGCCTGGTGCATCGAAGAGCAAAGCACTGGTCATTATTCTACGCCTGGGACTTCTCTAGCCCTGGGGCTACACGGCCTCCCTGGTTCTCTCTTCCCAACTGTCCCAGCACAGACCCGCCCCCGCCGTTGCTGGCTCCCTTCCAGGCAGGAGTAGCTCTCACCAGGATCTCTTTCCCCTCCTCCCCTTCCCTGTTCAGGTTTTTGCAGATGGGTTTGTGGAGAGGGCAGGAGGGTTGTGTGTCTGCAAGGATGTGAGACCAGGCAGCAGATATCCAGACTCCTGCAGCGCAGGGTGGCTGGGCCTGCGGGCGGACCGCCGCTGTCTGGACTGGGAAGGGGCTTTCCCGGGGCAGGCGGGGCGCTGCAAGGTTTCAGGCGGTCATCTGTTGGTGGGTTTGTAGGAATTTGGGAAGAGAGATGCTTCTGCATTGGTCTGGAGATCGATAGACCGACCGACCGACCTACCTACCTATCTAATCTTTCAAGGCCCGTAGCCCCGCCAAGCCCCTCCCAGTTTGAAATTTTTCTCAAAGAAGATAGAACCGTTATTTCTCCAAGGCAGAAACGTGAAAAGGACCGTTGTCTCTTCTCTCTTACTCCCACGCAGCACAGCCTCATCCCTTCACCCCACGACAATTCATTTCCCCTTGAGTCCACTCGGCGCTCAGCGGGCTCCCAGGTGAACTGAAATCCAGGGCTATTCTCATCTGGTTGCCCCGGGAGTTCCAGCACTCTCGGTACAACCTGTTCCTCCGTCCTCCCCACTCTCTCCCATCCGCCCTCCCTCGCCTGCTCGGGGCCCCAGCTGTGCCCTCGGAGAGACACCCGCTGCCCGGGTACCGAGAGGGGAGGCAGGAGGCAGGAGGTGGAGCGGTGGGGAGGAGCACGAGGGGCGGGCGGGGCGCTCGGGGTGGAGGCCCAGAGTCGCAGCGCTGCCAGAGAGGGGCGGCTGGAGGCTGCTCTTCTGGAAGGAGGCTCTCGGCTGCTTGGTAACGGGCTGCCAGAACCGAGAGAGCAAGGCAGAGAGCAGGGCAGCGTCTTCTTGACGTCAGGACCCAGCGAGGGGAAGGCGCCAGCAACCCCAGCCGGCCCCACTGAGCGCCCAGCGGAGGGCAGGAGAGGAGCGGGACGCGCGGCACTCGAGGCGTGTGAGTGGGGGGCGGGGCAGTGGGACGACTGGGGCGCAGCATGCCCCCGGCTCCGGGGCCATGGAGATCTCCCTGGTGCCCCTGGAGAACGGCGGGGCCATGACTGTCAGAGGAGATGGCGAGGCCCGGGCAGGCTGTGGCCAAGCCGCAGGGGGAGAGCTCCAGTGCCCCTCGACGGCTGGGCTCAGCGATGGACCCAAAGAACCAGCGCCGAGAAGGTGCGGCGCGCAGAGGGGCGCGGAGCCGGGAGGGCGGCCTGTGCCACCGCTGCCCCAGGAACGGCCGCAGCCTAGACAGCTTCCAGCGCGGGACGAGGAGGCAGAAGGCGACCCCACCCACGGCATGGCGGAGGCCCCGGTGCAGAGCGCGCGGGCCCTTCACCACCAGCGCGTCCTCATCAACATCTCCGGGCTGCGCTTCGAGACGCAGCTGGGCACCCTGGCGCAGTTCCCCAACACCCTCCTGGGGGACCCGGCCAAGCGCCTGCGCTACTTCGACCCCTTGAGAAATGAGTACTTCTTCGACCGCAACCGGCCCAGCTTCGACGGTATCCTTTACTATTACCAGTCGGGGGGGCGGCTGCGGAGGCCGGTCAACGTCTCCCTGGACGTGTTCGCAGATGAGATCCGCTTCTACCAGCTGGGGGACGAGGCCATGCAGCGCTTCCGGGAGGACGAGGGCTTCATTAAAGACGAGGAGAAGCCCCTGCCCCGCAACGAGTTCCAGCGCCAGGTGTGGCTCATCTTTGAATACCCTGAGAGCTCCGGGTCCGCACGGGCCATCGCCATCGTCTCGGTCTTGGTCATCCTCGTCTCTATCATCACATTCTGCTTGGAGACCTTGCCCGAGTTCAGGGATGAACGCGAGCTGCTGCGCCACCCCTCTGCGCCCCAAGCGCCTGCTGGGCCGGCCCGGGGCGACAACGGCAGCGGGGCCGTGGCGCCTCCCTTTGGCCCAACGGTGGCACCTCTCCTGCCTAGGACCCTGGCGGACCCCTTCTTCATCGTGGAGACCACGTGTGTCATCTGGTTCACCTTTGAGCTGCTCGTGCGCTTCTTCGCCTGCCCCAGCAAGGCAGAGTTCTCTCGGAACATCATGAATATCATCGATGTGGTGGCCATCTTCCCCTACTTTATCACCTTGGGCACGGAGCTGGCGGAACCGCCAGGGGGCGGCGGAGGGGGCGGCCAGAATGGACAGCAGGCCATGTCCCTGGCCATCCTCCGAGTGATCCGCCTGGTCCGGGTGTTCCGCATCTTCAAGCTCTCCCGCCACTCCAAGGGGCTGCAGATCCTGGGCAAGACCCTGCAGGCTTCCATGAGGGAGCTGGGCCTGCTCATCTTCTTCCTCTTCATCGGAGTCATCCTCTTTTCTAGTGCTGTCTATTTCGCAGAAGCTGACAACCAGGAGACCCATTTCTCTAGCATCCCGGATGCCTTCTGGTGGGCAGTAGTCACCATGACTACGGTGGGCTATGGGGACATGCGGCCAATCACTGTTGGGGGCAAGATCGTGGGCTCACTGTGTGCCATCGCTGGGGTCCTCACCATCGCCCTGCCGGTGCCCGTCATTGTCTCCAACTTCAACTACTTCTACCACCGCGAGACGGACCACGAGGAGCAGGCAACCCTTAAGGAGGAGCAGGGCAGCCAGAGCCAAGGGACAGGGCCGGACAGCAGAGGCCAGCGGAAGGCCAGCTGGAACAAAGGGTCGTTCTGCAAGGAGTCCCTGGAAAATTCAGAGAGAGTCCCGAGGGACAGCTGCTCCCTAGAGAAGTGTAACCTCAAGGCCAAGAGCAATGTGGACTTGCGGAGGTCCCTGTATGCCCTCTGCCTGGACACCAGCCGGGAGACAGATTTGTAAGGGGGGGATCCAGGCTGACTGGTGGGGACCACAGAAGCTGCTGAACCTGAATATCTACGTTATACCACAGAGTATTTCAAACCCACCCTGCACCCTAAGTCTATCCCTCTTCCTTTCACTCCTTCCCTCCTTCCCTCTCTCCCTGGATCCCCCCATTTTTCCTCTTCTTTCCATGACTTCAAGGGTCGCCTATTTTTAAAAAGTACCACATTCCATGACGCAGGAGCTGTTAAAATGGTGAGCGCTACGAGATGGATGTATTTGTAGCCAGTTTCCTATACTCGGCAGAGGAATAACCCAAACAAAAATGACTTTAAATAGCCCAGATCCCAAGAGATTTTGTAACCCCCCCATCCATGTGTTCCAAACTTGCTTTACATATGATTATATTTGTGTATAGGGGAATATTTTTATGGCTGGTGAGTGAATTTTTGTACTGTAGTTCAGATGAAGATATTTGGGATGTATTTTCAAGACATATGTTGTATTTATGGAAGAGAGAGTTACTGTGATGTTTTTCTGTGAAACTTATGTTAGAGCCAGAGACTCTGGTTACAGTGGCTCTGGTTCCTGCGTCTGTAAGCCTCTCTCTTTTCTGGGATGCGGTATCGGTGCTTTGCATTTAGGCCAAGGAATGTTCTGGAAGAAAGGCAACTCTGACAATTTCTGTGCGCCTTAAACAATTCTTACAACTTTCTTCGAAAAGCATGTTAATGATGTTGGAGGAAGACTTTGGATAATTCCTTCTCTTTATTTTTATCCCAGGAGATAAAATATTACTTGGTTGAGGCAAGTGTTTTTCTATAGCTGATGCTTTTTTTTTTAATTAAAAAAAAAAGTCTGTCTCTTGCTGATTTTGGTTTTGGAGTCAGAGCAAATGGTACCTTGACTGGGGTAGAAAACTTGGAATGCTAATGATTTGATCATCCCCCTCCCCTTTTTTTTTGGCTGGGTCCTCTCTGTGACTTGTAGACAGAGGAGAGAATTCTGTGGGTGACACTGACACTCCTGTGACATGTTGGTGTTAGACCCAGCCATCAGCACGGAGTGGGATGGAGCTAAAGGCAGGGGGTGGTAAGCCCCCCAGTGCCCCCTCACCCCCCCCCCTCACTACTGTGGTCCCAGGCGCTGGACTCCTCTTTGCCTGCAGGTTGTAAGCCTTCCTTACCAGGGCTCCCAGGAGCTCTGAGAAACAGGTCTGAGTCTCAGACGTGAAGCCTCTTCACCAAACAAGGCTCTGGTGTGAAAGTAATGAGGAAAGGAACAGCACCCGTCCTATTGTCCCTGCCACCCGTGCCGTGGCAGAGGGGCATGCACTGCTCTTTGGTGGACAGAGGCAGCCAGAGGCCAAGGGGAAGGGTCTGCTCGTCCGCATCAGAGGCTGGTTTCTGCCTTGTCTGCAGTAATCTCTGAACTCAGAATGAATCCCTCTGCTTCCTCTCCCCTGGATGGTTGTGGAACAACATCACAGCAGGTATAACACTGGCTGCAGTTTCTCTCTAGGATCAGCTTTTGGGGGACGGGGGGAGGGCTCCAAATCCCTGCTCTTGCTTTTTCTGCTGAATTATCCAAAGACTGGTTGTTTTACCTCCTTCCTCACCAGGGCAGGCTGGGGGTCCACAATCACACCTCCCCCACGACAGCATCCGGGTCTCCAGGGGGAGAGGGAGGAGCTGCCAAATTGATGTCCGGGAATTGTGGATTTAAATAAGATGCCAACGCAATAATAAAGCCAGTGCCTGTGACTGGCCGGAGTCATCCCCAGTCAGGAGCTCTGAGCAGCGAGTCTGAGGGGAGTGGGCTTGTGCGGCAGGGCTCTCGTGTTGCATGTCGTTCTGTGCTGGGGCAAAGGAGGAAGAACAGAGACACTTCCCTTACTTATCATTTACAATCTGCCGAAAAGCAGGGCACCTCGCCAAAGCTCAGCTCCACACAGTCTCACCCCCAAGCCCTCTATGGCTTTAAAGCCAATGTGTGGAGTTTAGCACACACCTCGCGATTGGGACCGGGCCGCCTGGCCACAGGCTCAACCCTCCCTTAAAGGCAACAGAGAAGTTACCACCTTGGATAGGAAGGTCAGTTTCTTTAGGCTTAAGCAACAAAGAAAGCATCTTAGATGTGTTCAATGCCTGACAGCCTGCATCTTTAATGCCCAGTAAATGGGTGCAAGGTTATACAAATCCTCACCTGGGATGCAATGGCACAAATGAGTCTCTGTATTTTGTGTAAAAGGAGGGGACACTGCAGAGGAGGTTTACAAAGGGGGTCGGGGTCCCAGAGTTGGGTGTCCCGTCCCCTGCTGCAGCCTCTCATCTCTATGGCCAGTGATGCGGTGTCTGCCCCAGGACACTGGGACAGGCACCCGCAAGGACCGCAAGCCTTTCGTTCTCTCTGTCTCGTCAGTCTGGAGCAGGCTGCCCTGTTTCATCGCAGACTTCACGGCTCACCTCTTCACATGCCTACTAGCAGGCAAGAAACCTGAATGCCAAGGCTCTTATCAGGCCATCTGAGGTAAGGGGCCCCTCCTGTCCTCTCCCAACCTCCCTTTCTCTGCTCTCACTGATTTCCCACCACCTTTACTTCCTGAGGAGATTAGATCAAGTGGCCTCAGCCAAGCTTTCTGTCCAGATGTTGCTCCTTGGCCCCCGCAGCAGGAAACCACCCCCGGGTTTCTAATACACCAGCCTGCTGGAAGCCACAGCATGGAGAGCAGAGCTGTGCTGGGTCCGCGCGCTGCTGTAAAGGCTGCAGAGCATCCTGCCCTCTTTCTTACCACCTGCTTTTTACCTCTGTGATTGCTGAACACTAAGCAGTAACAGGTTCAGAAAAAAAACTTTTTCACATGCTTTATGAGCCCCACCTCCTTGATTCACCCTGCCAGTGACAGTCCCGGGGTGGGGGGGTGGGGGGGGAAGGGGGAATGAAACAGGGTGACAGCGTTGATGCTGCAGGTCGCAGTCCAAAAAAATTAGTGTTGGTTGTGTATCTGAGAGATGCAGTCATTACTAGTATGTGCTGAAATGCAAAATAAATAAATAAATAAATAAAAAATAAAAACACTGCAAACGCACAGCTAGTCATGACCTTAAACCCATGCACCCGATATTTGTAATAATATTTAAGAAAAGAGTTTGTATCTCTCAGATCAGCTGAGGCCTCCACAGGGTTGAGGAATCTCTCCATAGAGTTGGGCTTTGAGTTATTTTAGTGTTAATGACATTAGCACTTCCAGGCTTGGTGTGTACGGAGTGAAGTATTTCTCTTGGTGCAGGGACACCTGGCTCCAAGTCCCCTCCAGAAGTGGCAGGCTGTGCACAGTTGAGTGTGGCCCTCAGTGGTCGTCAGCTGCTCTGCTCTGGAGCTGGACCTCAGCAGCACACACCTACTCAGAAGCAACCTGCATGTGCTGGGGGTACTGGAACAAAAACGAGAAAGTGGTCCCTGCCTTCATATGCTTCCCAGTCCCAGTGGGGGAGCAATCAGGGTAAAACAAAAGCAAATCATGCAAGACTGTATGATGAGTGCCTTGTAGGGGGCTCTGAAATGAAGCATCTCCGGTCAGGAGTGGGAGGGAGAGGACAATGGAATAGAAAGGGAAGTTTCTAGAGACCTTGAAGGGGGACTAGGAAGAAGGGAGGGCATTTGGGATGAGGGAAATGGGAATGGTGGGCTAGAGGAGAGCGGCTGCCCATCACCATCATTTGGCAATGGAGTCTGGAGTTAAAGGCTGGTGCTGCTCCCTGGGACCAGAGTGGGAGTTCCGGTTTCACCAATGGCAGGGGACTCAGAGATGGTTCAGGGCAAAAGTTCTGAAAAGGGCCAGATAGTAAATATTATAGTCTTTGTAGGCCAAGAGGCAAAAATGAAGTTGTTATCCTAGGTGCTTATATACTATTTAAAATGCAGTTATTAAAAAAATGTCAAAACGAGCCGGAGACAGCAGTTTACAGGTCACACAGAGGCTGCCCCTGGGCATCCACTTGTGCCTGTGAGCCCTGACCTGGCTCCTGCTTTGATTTTACTCCACTGAGCTGGCATTTCTTGCAAATGCCAACCCATGGCTTGGGGAGGGGATCTCATGCTGGCTGGCATTTCCCAGACCAGGGACAATCTTACTGGAAAAGGATAGCTTGCTTCTACCTCCTCATGAAAATTAGATTTTTCTAGGTGGCCATGAGAGAGGCCGCTCGATTTCTAGGTAGAAGAAAGAAAATGCCAAACGGGAAACTCTGTCTAGGATTCTGAGCAGTGGGTATTCCCCGAGCTATTGCTGGAAGTGGGCCCAGAGGATGGGCCTCCTGCTCCTTCTGGCCCCTAGTCTTCTCCTGGACGTGGAATCACACGTGGAGCCTTGAGGATGCACTTCTCTGCCCCTCCTTGCCTGGCTCTTCGCTGGTGCTGGAGATGGGCCCTGGGCTGGTGTGGCCTCTGTGTGCTCAAGGTGTGCACACATACAGGAGTGTGCATGATGGGGGAGGTGTGGCCCAGCCTGCCATGAATCAACTACAGACCACAGGCCTTCAGACAGAGCAAGATGCTTGTTCCCTTCCCTTAACTGGCATTTATTTTCTATGCCAAACTTTGCACCATACAATGTTTCAGCTGGAAGGAACCTTATAAAATAATCTGGTCTGTCTCACTTTTACAGATGAGCAAAGGCCCCGAGAGAAAAGGTGGTATATCCCAGGTCCTACCCCCAGTTAGAGTAATCTAGTACCGGAATTGTTTCCCCTGACTCCCAGGCTGGATGTCTCTGTGTGTTGCACTCTGCTCCTTCTGCCTGAGAGTCTCCCAGGTCTCATTAAGCTGCCTTCTACCCCGCCTCCTGAGGCCCATTCCTGCCTCATCAGTTTATCTGCATCCAATCTGCCTGGGGAGGCTGCCTCCGGGGTCTCCACTCCTGCTTGTGAAACCCTGATCTGTCTCCTCCAATCTGATTTTCCTCAATTCAACCTGCATTTATTGCAGATGTCAAGCCTGTGTAGGCAATGGGGACACAGCACCACAGTGAACAGGCTCCTGTATGCGAACGTCTCACTGTCTAGAGGGGAAACTGGAACACTTACAATCCGGTGTCCTTAATGCTGCCATTCACTCATCATCCATTCACTCATTTATTCCCTCCTCTATTCATTCAGCAAATGTTTATTTGACAGGCAGGCATTGCACGGGGGGCCCTGGGAATAATTGGCAAGGAGTCTACCCCAATTGGTTTTCCAGTCCATTGGGGGAGAATCAATAATAACTTAAGCAAACTTGCTAGGTCATTTAAAAAACTTTTCTTTAAAAGATTTTATTTATTTAAGACAGAGGGGAAGGGAGGGAGAGAGACATCAATGTGTGGTTACCTCTCGTGTGCCCCCTACTGGGGACCTGACCTGGCCTGCAACGTAGGCACGTGCCCTGATTGGGAATTGAACCAGCAACCTGTTGATTCGCAGGCTGGCACTCAATCCACTGAGCCACACCAGCCAGGGCTGCTAGATTGTTTTTAAATTGAGGCAAGAGCCTCAGAGGAAATGAATAGCTCTGTAATTGGAGGAGAGGTGTCCAACTTTAGAGAGCTGC
The DNA here is from genome assembly GCF_022682495.2 of Desmodus rotundus. NCBI lineage: Eukaryota > Metazoa > Chordata > Mammalia > Chiroptera > Phyllostomidae > Desmodus > Desmodus rotundus. The sequence continues at coordinate 181,820,144 of NC_071389.1, read as the reverse complement.
GTGGTCCCAGAAGAGCGTCATGTGAGTGAAGCATGAGAAGGCATGCAATAAGGCAAGGAGTGGGGGACAGGGACATGGGGATTCTGGGGGCATTAGAAGGGAGCATATATTTTCCTGCAGAAGCAGAGGGGTAGAGACCTCAGGGAGAACTGGCAGTGGAGAAAAGCCAGGGCCTCCTGGAGAGCTCCAGGCTTGATTTTCAAAGCCAGCACCACCCCTGTCCACTCAGCACTGAGGGGCAGGAACGCGGCCATTCCAGGCAGTGGGACCATCTCACCAGAGGGAACGCAGATCGGAGTTTCTGCTGGAAGGCAAGTGGTGGCTCCAGTGTGGCCTTTTTCTAATTCGTGGGAGCGAGACAGAAGATGCCCCTGCACATGTGTTTGCTCTCCTCCCCGCTGATAAAACTTTCTATTACTGCAATCATTTGCCCTTTTTCAATGGGTATCACCTGGGAAGTTGGGACAAGTGGTCCCAATTGTGCTTAAGTGGCCAAGGCATCCAGCTGCAAGGAAGTTTTTCTCACAAAACACCCAGTTTGGACAATGGTCAGTGGTTTGTCCTTCTGTTCCCCTATTGTACTCTCTCTATGGTGCACATGTTGTTATATTATTGTTATTCAATATTTATTGTTCTCTGTTGGTTGTAGTGAAGTCGCCTAAAAATCCCATATCATTAGGGCCCCAGGTATGAAATGGGGGGTGGGCACAGTAACCTCCTCATGGCCTTCCTGCTTTTCTTTTCCCTGTCTGCCTCCAGTCCACCCTGCACATGACTTCCAAATTATGTGTCTTCAGAGGACAACCCCTATCATCAGAACTTTCCAGGCCTCCTACACAGAATAATTCCAGTCCTTTTGCCTGACTTCTAATGTCCTCCATCATGTGATACTAAATCTTCCTTTTCAGCATTTCCTTTCTCCACATTATCTACCCAAACACACCTATACTTTGTAGCTACAGTAGACAAAGTCGTGGCCCCAGACGACACCCACTGGCATGCCTTCCCATTAGTCATCCTCTCTGTTGGGATACCTGACTCTTTCTTTAATCTGTTGAAATCCTACTCATCCTTCACTGCACAGCTCAGATATCTTCTGCTCAAAGGGGCCATCCTCAGTCTCTCCAGTCCAAAGCCTATTCCCTGTCTTCGGTGCTCCTACCGTTGAACACATTCTGCTCCCACTGTGGTCAGTTGTTTACCCACCTCTCTCCCACTCGAGCTCAAACAAAGCCTTCCTTCAGAGCAGGAATTTGCTCGTCATCTTCCTGTCCATCTCAGTGCCTGGAATTGGGCCTGGAATGTAGCAGGTGCTCAATAGCAAGGCTTTCTGGACTGAAACGACTCCTTTTATGACTTCTTGCCTGTACTGTTGAATTATGTCCTGAGCCTTTCAAGCCACTGGACATATACACTAGCTTCGTCACTGTATCCATATGTGATGTTTCGATGAAGTACCTTCTATGCATGAGGAACTGGGGTAAGCCCTCGACGAGCTGTTTTATAATACAATAGAACGCCCAGCTGGGGGCCTCTCCCACTGAATGTTGGAGAACAGTGATTGATACAGCCATTGCCCTGCCTTCACTCACCATGTGTGTAGTTCTAGTGGATGGTAGCGTTTGATGTGAGTGGGACTCCTAGAATTCGAAAGACAAAGAGCCTCCAGGTGACGATTCGGTGGAGTGCCTCAGAGACCGGGGAAGAGCCATCAGGTGGGGATGGAAGAGGCAATGGTCTGAGGGACAGAGGTGGAAGACTAGAGAAATACTGCTGAGGGATAGAGTCATATACCTCAAATCTGCCAGGGACAACCAAGGGTATATCTGTTGGTGATCAAGGAAGTCTTAAGAATTATTTCTAAAACTCCATTCCCCTCATTCCCAAAATGTCTCAGTTTGGAAGATAGAGTGAATTGTCACCCAAAAGAGGTGGGGGGGGTGCAGTGGAGGTGGTGATGATCTCTCTTTTCATCATTCTCTGCTGCTGTTTTCACGGGGAGCCAGGTTAGTTGACTGTAATACCAACAGCAGTGGAGCCTGCAGGGACAAGCATAACCAGGCCACCACGCATTTTCTGAGCTCCCGTGTGCCAGGTGCTGTGCTGGATGCTGGGATTTAGGCACACAGAAGACTTGGGGGGAACTATGTGTCATTTAGTTCATATCCTCAACCCCAGCCCAATATAATATAGTTCCCCAATCCCCAGACAAGAGATTTAGAAATCTTTTTCAAAAAATTATTTTAAAGATTTCATTTATTTATTTTTAGAGAGATTGGAAGGGAGGGAGAAGGAGAGGCAGAGAAACAGCAATGAATCCATTGCCCTTTGCACACGCCCCAACCAGGAACTGAACTCACAACCCAGGCATGTGCCCGGACCATGAATTGAACCTGCAGCTTTTGAATTTGCAGTATGATGCCCCAGCAACTAAGCCACACTGGTCGGGGTTAGAAGTCTTAAGCACTGAAAAGGATATGCTGTTCCTCCAAATGTAATTCAAAATAAGAACAATACTAACCAAAACATTAATTTAAGAAAGCCCCCCAGAGTTCTAATTTACTTGATGCTTTTACTGCCATGTCACAAGTGTCAAGGCAGTAAATTTTGACACCTCTGTTGAGCTGATGCCCTCAGCTCAGGTTGCCTCATCTTATTGGACAATCCAGCACTGACCCAATCGCCTCCCAGCTGGCACGGCCCCACCCCATCCTCCTTGGGCCACAGCACTGGGCCCAATGATGGATACAGGCAGTTCAGTCTGGATGGCTTTTTGGAATGGGCGGATGGGTTCCAGATGTTGGCAGCTGGCGGTCACCAAGACAGACCTGAGTCTGAGTGGAGCATGGAATTTCTCAGAGCCACACACAGGTCTTTGTCCCGCAGCTTTGAAGGGGCTGCTCTGATGCCGCCCCTACTGAGGCGTGGTTTGTTGGGTCCTCTCTAGACAATGCCCAGAGGGAAAAGCTAAGGAGTAAGTCTCTGCTATGAATTACCGATCGCTTTTTTCTGATGCTGGGCCTGGACCACCCTTGTGCTTGTGGGCAACAAAAGGGATTTACAGTGCGGACCCCAAATTTCAGAGGTAGAAGGGACTAACCTGCAACAAAGGAACAATGGTAGAATCACAGTGAAAAATGTACATTAATGATGCTCTGGCTGGTGTGGCTCAGTGGATTGAGTGCTGGCCTGTGCACCGAAAGGTCCCCAGTTTGATTCCCAGTCAGGGCACATCCCCAGTTGGGGGTGGGCAAGAGGCAACCTATCAATGTATCTCTTGCACACTGATATTTCTCTCCCTCTCTTTTCCCCTCCCTTCCTCTCCCTAAAAATAAATAAATAAAATATTTTTTAAAAAGAAAAGTATACATTAATGAGACATTTCATTAGACTTGTTTTTAAGCAAATATATGTATGTACAGACCTTCAAACTTACAAATGAATGGGTGTTCTATGGGGTTATCTTGGAGAAGGCTATGCATGTAACTAGAAGATGCTGCCATTGCTTAGAACATTGTGGGACTCTCCTTTGGGAACACGTTCAGATTTAGTTCTTGAAGATGGCATATATCCTCTTATCAAAGGGCAAATTCCTGTTGACTGACCTTTAAGGGGCTAGTAGTCACTTACACTTTGGTATGAACTAGTGAAATCAAATGCAGCTTAACTATAATTTGACAGTCACATAAGTGGGAGTCTAAGCAGAAAGATATATGGAGGCAGAGCTTGGCAGTGGAACGGTGGACGACGAGTGGATTAAAGAATTGTGGGGGCCTGGCCAATGTGGTGCAGTTGGTTGGAGCGTCATCCTGAAAACCGAAAGGCTGTGGGTTGTTTACGCATGAGGGCCCATGCCAAGGTTGAGGGTTCGGTCCCCGGTTGGGGTGTATACTAGAGGCAACCAATCCATGTTTCTGTCTCACATCAATGTTCCTCTCCCTCTCTCCCTCCCTTTGTTCCCCACTCTCTAAAATCAATAAGCATGTCCTTGGGTGAAGATAAAACGAAAAAAAGAATTGTGGGGAGTGGTGAACTTAGGGCCTTGGCAGAGCAGCTGGGGATGTGTTGTCCCCAGGACATTAAGGACAGGGAGGCCGGGATGCAGGCCTCGGGGTGGGAGAGGCCTGGGAAAGCAGGAAGAGGAGCCCTCAGATGGGAGCACGAGAGGGCATCCAGGCAGTCAACAGTTCTGGGTCAGTGAGAGGCTTGGAGGTACGCAGATTTGAGTGCTAATCCTAGTTTTGTCATTTATTAGCCGTTTGACCAAATGCAAGGGACACCTTTCTAAATAGTGTAGTATAAAACAGTTTGTTTCAGCTATATAATAGGAATAAAAATAAGGCATTCTTTCAGAGTTGTTACAAGGCAACTCTGAAATAAACTACTTAGATAAGTGTTAGTTAGGCAGGAAGCCACTGGGAAGGAGTGATGATGCTGGTGATGATGTGAAGTTCCAGGACAAAGCCTACCATAGCCTTGCCCCTCCAAAGTGGGACCACCATCGAATTTAACTCAGCAACGTTTATGGAGCACGAATATCCCCTCGCTGTGCTGGAGCTGGAATATGTAAGAAGACGAAGAGGGTTGTGTGCCCACAGTCTAACACGCAGCACAAACTCAGGGCCTAAGTGACAGAAACAGAAGTAGGAGTCAGGGTCTGAGATGGCTCTGGAAGGGTGGAGGAGACTTACGGTGGGGGAGTGGGGTGGGGGAGTGGGGAGGACAGTCCATGAGAAGGAATCATTTCCGCAGAGGGTGGAGGTGGGGAGGACCGGGCCTGGCAGCAGACCTGCGGGCCCTGCACCGCGGGACTTAAGCTGTCCTGTCGCAGTGCGTGGGAAGCCCTGCACGTGCTCCTGGTTTCTCCCCTTACCTCAGCGTGAGCTTCATTTCCAACACAGGTCTGAGATCTGGGATCATTCCTGACCATAGCAGGACAGGGTCCACTGTTGGTCAATATTATAATGAGTTTAGACTCAACTGTAAAAATCTGCTTGTGACCTGAGGAGCTACAAAGGAGAAAAAAAATGCCATTTCTTTTACTATTTCATTTGCCCAATCTCAGCAATGAAAGCCCTCTCAGACGGCCTCTTGTCTGAGACAGGTAGCTCTTTGGTCGTGTATTCAAAAAGGTGTGAACATTTGAGTGTAGCCACGTTCCACATACAATTTAATATATGGATTCTGATGAGCCGCGCCGGGAGCAGATAGCCTCCACCTCTGCATGCCTCCCAGAAATGAAGGAGATCTAAGATGGAGTGGGAGGATCGCTCATCCATTCGTTCATGCCACATGCACGACCGTGGAGGGGTGGAGACCGGGAGCTCTGCAAGTAGACTGCCTGGGTTTGCACTCCAGCTCCAGCTTAGTTTCTATGGAAACCTCTTTGTGTCTGTCATGGGGGGATAGTACCTTCTTCATATGGTGGTTTTGAGAGTTAAATGAAACAGCACATGGCAAGTCCTTAGTGCATTGCTGGCATGTAGTGAACTGTGACTTTTGTGACTCATCACTGTCATTCAGCATCCACCATGAGTCAGATGCTGTGCTTAGTGCTACAGATAAAGTGCAGCCCTTGAGCAAGAGGCACAGAAGGTTACCACTGGCAGTGGCTCTGAGTTCATTGCCTTATCCTTTGTGCTTCTCCAGGGGTTATGGGCAGATTCCCTACTGGAAGGGATTTTTAAGTCTCTTATCTTGTATGTTAGCACTTTTGACAGGCCAGTCATGCCACCTCTTCAGAAAAGCTTTCTGTTATCTCCATCCAGCCCCTCCAACACCATCTCCCGATCTCTTACCTAATTTCCTTCACAGCACTTGCCATTTTCTGAACGCCTAGTACTTGTTTACTTGCTTGTCTTCTCTCGCTCTTCCTGAAATGCAAGCTCCATGAGAACCAGGACCTCGCCAGGCCCACACAGCCTCTGAGTCCCACCCACAGCAGTGCTGGGTAAATACCGTTGACTGCCTGACTACTGAGTGAAGGCTGCAGGTCTGGGGCCATGCAGATCTGACCTGAGGACAGAGGTCACGGTTTCTTCTGTTATTGTTCTTGGCTGTCAACAGAGCTCTGGGTACACAGTGGAGCATGATAAATACTTGTTAGTCGATTGTTTGAATCAACAGCCTCAGAGAGGAGGAATACCTGGATGGAGTAAAGGAAATAGTGAGATTATGGGTTCTGAGTAAAAAAAAAAAAGCACAGGAAATTGTTTGTAGGGGAGATTTCATTATTGTGGTGTGGTAACAACAAGTAGATTTGTAGCCGTTTTTTACTGTTCATAAGTTTAAAAATATGGTACGCGAGCTTATACAAGAAAGCTGGAGATTTCACAAGTTTCCATTGCTTTGCAATAGTGGTGACTTCCAGCGACACTGGCACTCACCCCGCGGGCCAACGTGACATTTACAAATCATTTATCAGCACTGAATTCCCAAGAGCTTGCTCTGCCCTTCTCCGAGATGTTGCTGACACCCCTGACAGGGGAAGCCAGCCTGTGTTTTGACAACCGAGTGGTTTCCTTAGCAAGCGGCTGGTGCTCTCGGGGCCCAGCGGAGAAAGCTCTGGCTTTCAGAGCATGACTGCACCTCTCAAGGGCTTCTCTCCGAAGCACACGCTGACTTCATCCTAACACTGGTATTTCGATTTGTCTCTGCGCTCTGTGAAGCTGGCTTGCCAGTTGAGTACAAAGCAGGTCTCAGGCTTCAACACATTGGTTATTTTGCTTAAGAAAAGCCAGTGATCTTGGAGCACAAAGACCCAGGGAACCCAGAAAGGATGTTCTGAGCCCCTTCTAAGAACCCAGAAGGGAGCTAAGCACGGTGGGGAGGAGGAGTACAGTGAAAATACCAACAGTCAAATGGCATCGTCAACCGTGGCAAAGATGAGATTCAAGAATTTAAGGTAGTAGGGGCTCCTGATACTGCTAGCTACTACTTGCTGAGCACCTACTGTGTGCCACGCTTCATGGTAGACATTGTATATACATTATCTCCAATCACATATTACTTTTATCGAGAAATAAACTTGCTAAGTTGTAGAGCCATCAGAATTTGAAGAAACCACACAGCTAATAATTGGTGGAGCTCGATTTGAACCTACACTTTCTGCCAGCTGGTAAGGGCTGTTAAGGGTCGACCACACAGAAACAAAGATCCCTGTTAGTGAGTGGTCTGGGCTGAGCAATGAGATGAGCCTTGAGGCAAATGCAGGTGACTAGCTGGGAAGGAGGGGCCAGGGTGGGGAAGGGTAGAGCTCAGAACAAGCAGGGGAAATTGTGTCAGAAAATCCTGGAGCTAAGTACAGGAGTGCCCTGAGAGCAGAGTCAGGTTCTGAGGCTTCAGCAGAAGGTCTGTGGGCATTTGATGGAGGTTGTGGGAATCGCGGGAGCCAAAATTTTGGACCAATTAAGGTAGGGCTGTGGTGGGCTTTGAAAAGCAGAATGAGGAGTTTGAAACAGATTCTGTACTGTAGGTGAGGGCAGCTGTGGGGGGTTTCAAGAGGGGACATTAACCTGATGAAACAGTACTTCCAGAAGCCCGGCAGAACAGCCATGTGTGGGGAATCTGGGGCAGGGGACCAGTGGGGAGGATCCACGATGGCAACGGCACGAGCGTGCTCCTACCTCCCCACTGGCTGCTCCGCCTGAGACAATTTCCCTTGCTCTCTGCTCGTCTCCATTTCAGCACAGCTGCTGATGTCCCTCTGTGCTCTGCCCAGCCCCTGCTGGGCCTGTGGCCTCCCTCCCTCAGGCCAGGGGCCACCACCATGTCCCAGGTGGCCTGGATGTGCTGGGCCTCAGCAGATCCGAACAAGCACATTTTCCTGAGGGAAACCTGACCATGTGTTGCCATCACAAGGGGGGACAAATCTTTGGCTGCTTTGCTAAAAATGCTATGGATTATTATAGAAATAATTTATTTCCCTTGTCTCATTCAAGGAAGGATGAAAGATGATGCTTCTTGCCTGAAATGGGAGACCAACATCACATTCCATAACATCATGCTTGATTTCTGCTGGAAAGTTGTCCATGAAGTGCAAGTAGAATTTCATTTGTTTCCCTCTTGTAATATATTCAGGGCTCCTGGAAAAGACAGAGTTACTTTTCCTAGCAAAGAGGTAGTACTAGCTCCCTGATTGTGGGTTGCTACAAGCACCTCAGGCTCAGATGTCACACCCATGGCAGATGTGAGTGTGGTGTGTGAGCATGGGGGGAAGGAAAGGAGGAGAGCCCTGGGCCTTCTGCTTTCCTGTCTGTCCATATCAGAGACATGACTGTAGCCTCTGAAAACTGTGCCCAGTGGAGCTGGCAACATGGAGTTCATACAACCAGATAAACATGGAGTCAGAGACCATCATCAGAGCTAGAAGGTGCCTTGGAGTCCAACAATAGCAGCCATTCTCAAACTTCAGTATGTATCACCCAGGGTGCTTCCAAACATCCACATGAATGGACTCTCTCCCCAGAAATTCTGACTTAGTAAATCTGGGGAGTCTATATTTTCAGTTGGAACGTTTTGTTACAAGCAATAGAAACTGCTTCTTGTCTGACTTAAGCAGGAAAGAAGCTTTATAGAAAGGACATAGCGCCAAGGGAAGCTGGACAGGCAGCATGTTCTGGGGACTGCAGGACCTGGTTAAATGAAGAAGGTAGAATGACATCCCAGAGAGTCATCTGGTCAACCTGCTTGCTAAGCATCAGCTCCACATGAGGGGCCTTATGGTGGCACCCACACAGTCTGAACCCCTTCCAGAAGGTCTTTCATCAGACCCCCTTCCTGAAGCTCTTTGTCGTCATCCTGCTGGTTTGGGCCCTTCTAGGTCATTAACTATGGAGCCAAACTACTATGTACTTCCTATAATTTTACATGGACTTTTATTTCACATGATCTCCCCTTCCAGGAAAAACAGACACTCATTTGTCCATAGACTAGAGATGGGCATTGTGTTCAGAGCCTGTGATTTTTTCCAAATCATTTTAATTAGACCTAGTATTTGCCGTGTTACTTGTGCTCTTTACACATTCTATCCTTGCGATAACCCTGGAAAATCGGTGTTCTGTTATCTTTCCCATCTTACATATGAGGAAGCTGAAACCCAGACAGGTTAAGTAACACATCCAAGGTATAGAGCAGTGGTGGCTTACCTGGGACTGAAGCCTAAGCATTCTGGCTCTGGAGTTGGTGCTCGTCTAACCACTGTGCGCTCCTTTTTGGAATTGCTCTGCGACTCGTATCATCGCATCTGGAGGGTGTTTTTCCTCTCACTGTGATGCCCACTCAATCTGTTGTTGGCCCTAGATACCTGTGATCAGTTACCCACTGCCAAAGGTGCCGGGGTTTACATCCTGACTCCTTCACCAATCTCATTGTCCACTTCGTAACCCACCCACCTTGTCTCAAGTAGAGACACCTTCTCTAGCTACAGCCTGTACATTTGTGGAACAATTATAGTTAGAAAATATATATTTTTTGGTCTTAACTCTCAAAATTGCCTCCTTACATACATGAGGTATCACAGCTCTTTTCTTGTATCTTGCAAATGGCAAAAGTCAAAACTTCTTTCTTAGCCACACACCATCTGCAAGCAGGCTGCAGTTAGCTAATACTCATCGAGCATTTATGTTCCCCAGAGACTGTTCGAAGTGTGTTACATGTATTATCTAATCCTCAACACAACCATGTGGAGTAGGTATTACTACCACCACCAGGTAGAGCTATAAAATGAGGAGGACAGTGGTATTGCCTGACGTCTCACAAGAAGTACATGGCAGAGCCAGGGATGAAAACCAGGCAGTCCAGCTCCAGAGTAGCACTGAACTAAACCTTCTTGCCGTAGCCTAAGCTTATTGTCTCTTGCTATGTTAGCAGTGAAAATTAATCCATCCATTCAGCAAATATTTATTGAGTGCCTATTGTTGGCCAGCTGAGGGACAGCTGCATGGTCTCTAACTTTATGTAGCTTAGTCTAATGAGGGAGAAGGACATAAATCAAATCATCCCATAAATCTCTGTGAAATTCCCATTGAAAAAGCAGAAAGCACTGAAGGAGACATCCATGGTACTGTGAAGGTGCAAAATGGGATGGTTTCGCCTTGTCAGGTAGCTATGAGGTGGAGGCCTGAGGCTACAAGGCCTCTAATGACAAGGACCTGAAAGCATATTTGTGCCCACAACTGCTAAGGACCCTGTGATATAACCCCAGCTTCGGAAGCCTTGGGGTGGAAGGAGATGAGAAGAAGCAAGAAAATGTGTTATGTTATGCAACCCTCTAGGCAGCTTCTCTTCTCTCTTTGTTCCCTGCTGCTTTTTCCAGCTCTGAGGTTGGACCCAGGAGAGGAGTGAAGCAGCTGGGCCTCCTGCAGGTCACCCTGCAAGCTTCTGTCCCCAGTGAGTGAACTCAGCGTTGGGTCCTCTGTGGCAGAAGACAGTCCTTAAGAAGAATCAGCCACATCCAATCTGCTGGGAGAGAAATGGGTGTCAGGCCTGCAACTTCAGGGGAAAGGAGGGTGGGGACTATGTGGGATCTGGGGTCCTGATGGCAGGTCCTAGAGAGGTGGACATGTCCTTTTCTGTGTTTGCCTGGTGTGCCTTCTGTGGCAATGTGAGGACAAGCATGGGGACCCCAGATGCCACATCACAACCAAAGATTGGTGTGAGTGTCCCCACCTACATTCATAGGAGACATTTGGAAACTCAGGGACCACACAGGTGACTTCTGAAGCACTTGACATTTGGCTATAGTGCTTTAATTAAGGAAAGGATGAAGAGGGCTTCTCTATCTGTCACCTCTGAAGACCCTTGCTGGTGGAGCTGTCTGCCCAGGTCTTTGAGTCCTTATGATTCAAAGCAAGCAGAATGATTTTATTTCCCCAATACTACCACGTATCTAGAGCTGCTATGTTGCTAGTCACATCGTATTCCACGTGGATGGCATTTCCAGGAGTGTAAGTAAACAGTGTCCCTGGCAGTGGGAATGCAGTGGGGTCTAATCAGGTAGGAGGCAGTCGTATTTAAATGAAAGCTTTTTAATACATGATTCCAGTCTCTATTCTGTGAAGCTATTAAATCAACAAAACATTACTATGGAGTACTGTACCAGTAAGATATAGGTGAGATCATGAGGTAACCAAAATAACGTATCAATCCCAAGGGCATAAAACACAACTTTATTTCTTACTCACATTACCGATATATCCTTCAGGTTGCTCTCACTCCCCACTCATTGGTTGGCACCAGTCACATAACTGCAGCACAGATGGCCCCGAAAGAAGATTCTGCCTAGGAAGTAGAGAGTCAGAAATACTTGGGAACACTAAGCACCGCGCCAACATTATCAGAATTTTATCTACCACTACCAGTTAAGGCAGGCATCCTTTGGTGATGTCCAGTGTTTAGAAATTCCACCCTCTGAAATAATGTCAAGGTATGATCTAGTCTTTAATTTTACTAGATGCCCCAATTGGTTATTGAAACTAGTCTCATTGTTATAAAAAACTAACTTGATAACTACTCTCCCGTTTTACATTTATGGAATCAGAGACTGGCAGAGGTGGACGAGACCTCAGGGCTCTGCCAGTTCCACTGATGGGCAGCAGAGCCAGAGAGGGGCGAAGGGGCGCTCCCCAGCCGCACAGCTGTGCAGCACCTGGCCTGGCACCAGAATCCAGCTCTCTCGTTCAGGCTTAGTTCACTTGCCTCCAAAACCACCTTTCCTTAACTCCTTTGCCAGAATCATTCTGTGGTCCCAGCTCTGATGTTATTTTTAAGGATAGGGCTGGCTCATCCAACAGATTTCACCTGCATTTCTCCTCTTTTAAAATGTCGTAATGTCTGCTCAGCATGACCGCCACACCCAGGCTGTTAGTCTATCTCCTTATGTAGCAGCCTCCTTTCTCAGATACTCAGAAGGTCACTTGTGAGGACTCTGGTCGACCTATTGGGTTTTCATGAGAAAGCTGTTTGTTGCAGTTATTAGGCAATTTTTGAGACCAGCCTTTTATGCTATAGTTAAATGTTCTGATGCTGTGCCATGTTACTTGGTTAGGTACTATAAGAAGAACAGCCATTTATCCATGAGATCAGGGACCATTTTTGTTCAGCCCATCAGCTCTAAGGCTCTAAGTAAAATTTGGGGTATGAATGATTGTCTGTTCTGGGTCACTGAGTGTGCTAGGTGCTTAATAAACAATTTATCTTGTCCTCACAGAAACTTTGTAGGATAGATATTATTAGTCCCATTTTACAGATGGGCAAACTAGAGGCATGTCAACAATTGAATCTAAAAAGCAAACAAGCAGAACAGAAACAGAATCATGGATATGGAGACCATTTGGTGGGTTATCAGATGGGAGGGGAAAGAGGAAGAATGGGGGAAAGGTGCAGGGATTAAGAAGTACGATTGGTTGGTACAGAATACGCAGGGGGTTGTTAAGAACAGTGCAGGAGATGGAGTAGCTAAAGAATGGGCATGAACTAAAGGGGGATTGCCAGAGGGAATAGGGGGGTTACCAGTGGAGGAGCAAAGAGGGAAAATTGGGACAACTGTATAGCATTATCAATAAAATATATTTTTTTAAAGAAATGCATGAGCCGTGCCCACCTGGCTCCAAAGGCTACACTCTTTCCCCAGTCCTAGCGGCTGTCCTCTTTCTCAACACTTCTCTCTCCACAAGTCCCTAAGGTTCTTAGTCTCAGCTTCATAACTTAAGAAGCTCTGTGTGCTTTACGTTACCACCAAAACCTGCCACGCACAGACGTGGATCACCAGTAATTATTGAAGACATTAAAATTGGCATAATCAAATGGAAATATAGTCCCATAAATGTCGCTGGGTCAGCTAGGGGTTCAAACCCTGCAGTCACACAGATCTGGCTTTGAACAGCTCCACCCCCCCCACTCCCCCCCACCCCCTGCCCCAGCCCCACTGCCCCACTGTCCTCACCACCCCCCTTCCCGCACTCAGCTCCTTACTTCAGATGTGTGAGCCTGGGCAGGCCATGCAAACTCTCTCAGCTTCTGTTCCCTCATCTCTAAGAGGGTGACAAAAAGACCTAATTGGTGAGGCCCTTGTGAAGATCAATGAGAGAACACAACCAGAACGCTTTGTGAAGTCCCCGCGGTTTCGGTTACGCAGAGGGCAGCCGCAGTAACTGTTGGAGGGATTGGAGTAGCTTCGGCGTTGACAGAGATTTCTAATAAGGAGGAAATTGCTGACAGGTATCCGAAGTCCATCGTTATCTGTTTTCTTCAAGCCGTTCTATGGTTATTTGTCTGTGCTTTGACAAGTTCTTGTCTGAAGAGTGGCTGAGAGGATTGAGTCTTTCAAACATGTGGTTCTTGACTTTCTTCTGACAAAGTTCAGGACACCCCACCCCGAAATGCACCACCTTGACATACTGACTTCTTAAGCTGAAGGGGTTTGAGAAAATGGCAGAAATGGGCAGGTCACCCTGCCCTCTCCCTCCCTTGTCCTTCTTCCCTGAGACAGGTCACAGGTCCTCAGGTGAGAGGTGCTCTCTCTGTACTCGGGGGAATGAAGACATTCTTATCACCAGAGACAGGAACTTGGGGCCGAGAAAACTACAAACAAGCCTCTGTCTTCCCCATTACTTCTTCACCATTTACTACCAGCCCAAAACTCTTTGTCTTATCAATTCTTCACAAATGTTTTATTTCTTTGTCTAAAAGGCATAAAACCTTCCTGCCCTGGTCACTTCTTTGGGTCTTTATTCTCTCGTGAAGCATCCCACTTACATGTAAAAATTTAATAAAGCACACATGCTTTTTTCCTGTTAATCTGTCTTTGTCAGTCACGGTATTTTGCTGTGTGTAATGGGCATCCACGTGCTCATTACACATGGGATTATTATACCCATTACTATTCCCATGGTATGTAATCTTACCCATGTATAATGTGCATCCTTATTTTCCCCTCAAAAATCCGGGCAGAAAAGTCCATGGCAAAATACAGTATTTTTCAGACCCAGCCAAGGGCCTTAAGAGGGTTGAGGAAATCCTTTTCTTCCCTCCACTTCCCTGGAGGTTTGGGCCACAAATCGCCCACGGGAGCTGGATTTTAGGTCCTCAGAACTCAAAGGGTGTGGTGAGAAAATAGGATGTGTGTGCGGGGCCCTGAAAAGCCCACCCTAGGCCCCATTCAAGAGAAGAACCGCGATGGTTGGAAGTGGGGCACAGCGAGTAAAAAGCACACCCTTTTTTATGACTTTTGTATGTGTGGGTGAGTCTTAAGTCAGTCAGACCGTATTTCTTGCCTTAGTCTTCTTTGTTTGTAAAGTGTGGAGAGGTAGCTTTCCCCAGCAGCCAGAGCTGGTATGAAGACAAAAAAAAAAACATTTAAGAATTGAAATCTTTGAGGTCTTTCAAAGAAAACATACTACGGAAAGTCAATGTATCCTCGATGCTATGATGGAAATCGCATGACCTTAAGTTTAGAGGAAAAATGTCTGGGCCTAGGTCCCATCTTTGTCACTGGAGCAGACTGTTAAATCTTTGAGTTCCAGTCTGCTGGCCCCAAGGGGCGGTTGAAGGAACCCTCTTTTTCCTGCTGTACCTATCTCAGGGAGGTGTGGTGAGGACCAGATGAAGGCGTCTCTATAAGTCTTCATAATTTCTCAAGCATTCTCCTAATTTGGTTATTGCCTTTATAATTATCGACTTGACTCCCTGTGTTTCTGGGGAGTGAGCTCTCAAAGACTCAGCAGTGACTAGAGAGGTGTGGAGTGACAGTTCCCAAGACGGGACTATTTTGGTGGTGGGCCTCAGGCCCCTAGCTGATTGTGGCAGGTGTGAGAGACAGGGCCGAGGCTTTATCTTCTGAGTGCTGGCCTGCAGTGTGACTTCTGGCCACCTTGCTCCTGTCCTCTGGTGTCCTGTTGGGAGCACAGGGAGCGCAGTGGTGGAGGTGGGCTTTGTGCAGAGGGAGGCCACCTCCTTCCTGCAGGTGACAGAGGGCTTAGGGTACCAGGGCAAGGCTGAATTTGAAACCCAGATAACAGAACTATGGAAGGAGAGAGCTGATCCTCCCAATTCAGATCCTTAGAGCGTCTGGGAACAAAGGGTTTGTATTTATATAGTGCACTTATGAAATGTGTAGTTATTCTCATATAGGGTGTTACTGATAGACAGTAATGATGTTACTCTTTGACAAATGACTGCTTTTTCATCTGTCAGACAGAGAAACACATTAAAAAATTGCAAGCCTTTCTTTTCTCTCTTTTGTTTTACTGTCTCTTCTTTTCTCTATTTCATCAAAGATTTGTAGAGCTCCTGCTACATACCCCAGACATAGGTGCTGGAATGCAAAGGAATAGCACCCTCTCCGCTTGATGTGGCTAAACCCATTGTAATCCAAAAAAAGGATGAATACTTGTTAAATGTTCTTATTTTTCAGACACCACTTTCACATATATTTATTTAATTAAACCTGTAAACAACCTCCATAAGGTTCTAATGATAATAATAACAGTATATGAACGTTATTTCATTTAATCCTTATGAGGTGAACACTGCTATTATCGCCATACAGTACCTTAGGAGGCTGAAGCTGAGAGAGGGAAGGAGCTTGGGGCCAGTGACTGAGCAAGCATTCGGTCCTGGAGCCCTAGACATGGAGCCCACCTTTCAACTCGGCTTCTTCTGAGAGTCACTCCAGGACCTCAGGCTATAAATGGTGGAGCCATGTTCCTGCCGAATCGTGGGGTCCACACCCCCCTCTTTACAGAGGGGCTGTGGTCCCACCGCTTTTGACCTTGAGCAGAGACCCCCTCTGAGATACTAACCCCAAACCTGAGGACTCAGATAGGTAGGCTGGAGACAGTTGTTAGGGGTAAGTTGGGCGGGGCCATGGTGAGCCTGGGGAAGGAGCCTGACTTGACCTGGCTTAACTTGGGGAGTGAAGAGGAGTAAAAGGGAAGAACTGTGGGCCGGACACAGGGAGAGGTTGGCCTCTTTGCTGGTGCACCTTCTTTATCCTGGAGTGAGCAAGAGGCAGAGTCTTGTGCTCAGTGATTCCTGGTGTGAATTGGGAAATTGAGGACCCAAAGGGCAAATGGCACCGAGTGGTCTAGCAACAGGAAGCCTGATGTGAAGACGGCCAGACGGCCAAGGCACTAGTGGTCCCTCATTTACCAGGGGGTGACTGTCAGCAGGTCAACTTTCTGCAGCTTCGTTTTTTCTCCTTTTTCACTGGGGGGTTAGCCTACATCCCCATGGAGTTCTTGTGAATAGCAGGTGAAGCAATACGTGCGTAAATGAAATGACTAAAAACTGGTTGGATAAGCAGGGTAATCATGTTTGTTTTAGTGAGAAACTGAACGTGCCACCATGTCTGCAGGTAATGGGATGTTTATTTTACGTGTCACCTTGATTGAGCTAAGGGATTCCCAGGTAGCTGGTAAAACATTATTTCTAGGCATGTGAGGGCATCTCTGGAGGAGATTAGCATTTGAATCAGTAGAGTAAAGAAGACGCATTCACCAATACGGGTGGGTGGGCATTGTCCAATCCACTGAGGGCCTGAATGGAACAAAGAGGTGGAGGAGGGGCGAATTTGCTCTCTCTGCTTGACCTGAGATATCCATCCTCTGCTGCCCTGAGCCACTGTTGCTCTTGGCCCTCAAGCTTTTGGACTAAGACTGGGACTTACACCATCAGCGCCCCGATTTTCAGGCCCTGGGACTCGGACTGATTCACAGCACAGGCTTTCCTGGGCTTCCAGCTTCCAGATGGCAGGTCGGGGGCTTCTCAGCATCCATAACTGTGCGAGCCAATGCCTACAATAAATCTCCTTATATGTATATCTCTATATATCCTATTGGTTCATTTCTCTGGGGAATCCTGACTAATGCAGGTACTATCCCCTCGTTACAGGGCACACCCTGTGACCTGTCAGCCTGCTGTCAACATGGTCTTTGGAGTCAGAATGTCTTACATTTAAAAATAATTCTCCCTCCTTCTTACTAGGCTACTTTAACTAACAGAGTCTGAGTCCCTTTAATTGTAAATTGGGATGAGAATACGGGCCTCCTATGCTTGTTAGAAGCTTCCATTAAATGTACACAAAGCAGCTACTGCAGTGCCCGACGCAGCTACTGCAGTGCCCGCCACAGCCAGTGCTCCACAGGCAGGGATCCATTTGTGGAAGCTTAGGCTGCGATCCTCCCGGTCCCTCCCGAAAAGTAAGGGTGACCGCAGGACAAGTCTGCCTGTGCTTGCTGAATCTCCGCTAATACAAGGTCTTAGAAATCTTCAGACCCAAGCCTCTCCTTTTACAGATGAGGAAGTTGAAGACCAGACAGGTAAAGAGGGTCTAGGTTCTGGGCAGGACCCAGGTCTCCTACCTCTCTCTTCAGGGCTCAGCTCTCAGGCACATTTGCTTGTCTCTCCGCCACCTCTGTCTGCTCCCAGCCAGCCCCTCAGCAGCCTTGCCTCGCAAGCCAGCCTGCTCTGAGTTGCCCTGGGTTGTTCACTGGAGCAGAGAGAGAAAGCGCTGGAGAAGATCATGTGGGGTTGGCCCAAGGAAGCATCAGAAGCAGGGCCTTGAGAGGTTCTGGCAGCAGCGACCTACTTACAAAGGAAACAACAAGGAGCGGCCATCGTGCCTTTTATTGTTGGAGGGGCTGGATCTGCTGTGATCTGCTTCCTGGAACACAAACATGTAGGAATTGAGCCTGAAAAGTGGGACTAGGGTACCCTTGGGCTCTGCTGTCAGAAGTACTCATGCTTAACAGGGTTTATGGTCTAGATAGATGCCTGTGGGGGTGGGGAGAGAGAGACAGAGAGAGAGACACAGAGAGAGAGATCACAAGAGCATAGGAACGCTTGTTGTAAAGGAAAGGAAGTGGGGAGAGGGTGCCGGGAGCACCAAACCACTCCCACTGCAGATTCTTCTCCAGATGTTACCAGTGAGAATCTGTATTGCATTTCCCAGTTTATGCACCATTTTCATGTTATCTCAAATATTTTTCCCCCCCACGACTACTTCCTGAATTCACTATGTGCCTGGAGATAGGCATTGGCCTAAAGATATTTTTGCTGGACAAGTGTATTTTGAATTATCAATCACATTTTAGTAGGTGTTTAGTAAACAGAGTCAGAACTCAGATTTGGGATACGAACTGTTTGCATCATACCACAGAGCTGGGTACCTTTAGGGTCATCACACTTGGATATCCCCCGCTTCGCCCCACTTCCGTTGATCTGGAGTGGCACACAGAGATGAATGCATTTCAGCGTTCAGCTCACACAGATTCACAAACACTCAGAGTCCTCTGCATCACCTTGCCATCCCATCTTTAAAATGGAATCAAAGGTGCCTCTGGTTCTTCCTCTGCTTCTAAAGACTGGGTGCAGCCAGTTAGACATTCAGATTCCCAACCCAAGAAATGTACTTATTGGAACTAGAAGGATATAAGCTGGACGTCAATCGACAGCCATCTGTTGAGTATCTTCTAACTGCTGAGCAATGTGCCAGGCACATGGAGAGGGTATGGGAATATAAAATGACTTACAGGTTAAGTCAGAATTAGGGAAACCAAAATGGGAGGATGCCAAGATTGGAGGCTGCGAGACAATAAGGCAATGAGCTGGATCTTAAAGGATGGGCAGTTCTTGCTTGGACTGGTACGCAGGGAAGAGGGAGCATCTCAGGCAGAGGCACAGCTGGGAGCGGTAATGTATGCAGCGGTAACATACATTCTGGTACTAGGGAAAAGCTGGCATGAGAGGGGCTGGAGGACATGAGTGCCCAGGTTTCAGAGTGCAGACCTGAGGCAGTAGCCCCAGATTCTCAGCCCCTAGGGAGGTGAGGGCCATGAGGACAGCAAGCCCTGGAGGGTCTAGAAGACCCTGGAGCCTCTAGGGCCTGACCCTTCAGCCATTTTAAGGTGCTGCTCATTCCTTGGCAGGAGGCCTGGAAAAGGGGGAAGGTTGCAAAATTCCCACCAGATGGCAGTATTTCCTAGGGTGACTGCCCCCAGGGGAGCACCATGGAGGGGATTTTGCCTGAAGAGTGCCTGGTATTAAGACTTACAGTCCTAGGCAGCTGCCCCTGGAACTATGGTTCAGGTTTCTGGTTCATTCCATGACCACCCCTGCCCCTGCTCCCGCCCAATAAAATCCAAGGATCTCATTCTGGGAATGGGAAACATGAGGTTACAGAGGAACCCTCTCCAATTCAAGGGAAGGCATCAGCACACTCTCCTCCTCTTTCCCTCGTACCTCCTCCTCCCCTAGTTAAAAATCTAAATGGTGCAGGCATGCTTACTTTCCCCAGGAGTCACAGTTACCTGGGGAGCGGAGCAGTTAGACCCTGTGTTCAGCCTTGCCTCACCCCCAGTGCGATCCCACAACCCCTTCCGAACCTGACTTTTCAGCTCCCCTCCTGTGAGCCCATGCACTTGGAGGCCTTGAAGATGGGATGGGAGCAGGTGGGGGCAGAAATGGATGGAGCCACCGAAGACCCAAGGCACTTGCTGAGCTGCTCATTGTGCTACAAACTTGAGTGCAGAGTAGGAGCAGGCGCAGAAGGCAGAAAATGAACAGGAGACCCTGGAGTTCTTTTTTTTTTTTTTTGTAGCGGGGGCAGGGGAGGGGGTTTTGGATCAGTTTTACAACTTCAAAGCTGCCCGAATGCAAATGCTGCAATTTTTCCATTTTCTGAAGCCAAGAAAGTGGCCACCTTAAGAGCACAAATGAAGTTATTTTCCAGTTTAAAGAAATGTTTTAAGATAGCAATAGATACATTTAAACAAAGGGCTTAATTTAGCCAAAAATGCGGAAAAGGACACATTATTCAGAGTGCATGGTTCGTTTTGAGACATACAACTTGCCAGGACTTTGGCCAATATCAATAGTTGGGACGAAGAGTGCACGATGAGGAAAGTGTCCAGAGATGGGAAGGGAAGGGTGCGGCGACTCGATTTACTTTTAGGTCAAGCTGGAGTGATGTGGTAGCCCAGGGCATCCCACACAGCGAGGCAATTTAGGGTTTTCTTGCTTCTGAGATGCGCAGACCCAGCTCTCTTTCCCGCACACCTGGATCACTCCTTGCCACATGCGTCTCTTAGGGCTCTGTTATGCTATTGGTGAAACTGCAGCTGAAGGTGGCCTTGTCCTGTAAGCTAGGAGGCATTGTCTCTCAAAAGTCTGCCCTCTTCCCCACCTTCCTGCATTGTCACAGGCGTTTGGTGCAGACTCCTGGGGGGGGGGGGGATGGTGGGAAGCTTGATTTTTATTAATATTTATAGTCCCTGCCACCTCCACCCCATATCTCATGCCAAGTTTTGTGCTTTGTGTCCAATAAGCTTAAGAAAGAACAGCATTCGATAAATGTAGTCGAGGAGTTAGAGCGAAGAGGTGAGGGTCCTGCCGTAGGGCATTTGTAGCTTTATGAGGGGAATGGGATGCAGGAATGGGAGCCCAGAAGTTGAGTCACCTATAATAGAAACCTTAGGGTCCTGTCTACCCCCAAGATGCTGCGAATCTGTAAGTAAGTTGCAAACTCAGGCCTTTACTTAGCCCTGTCTTCGTCCACCTGAAGGATTGCTGGAGAAAACAGAGTGCTCGTCCCATTGTGCTTGATCCTCACTTTTCAGAAAATGAAAATCCCACAGCTGCATGAAGCGAGGGCCGTGACCTGACAGTTGCCTGGCTCTGGCTGGTCAAGGTGGTCCTTCCCTTCTCAGGTGCTGGAAAGGGAACAAGAGAACCCCAGAGAACTCGGGCCTAGCATTTCCTAGTTGCCCTGTACGAGAGTCTACCCTCCTGTGCTGGCGGCCAGGTGAGCTACTCTCCTGATAGGCTCCGCTGAGCGAACAGTGCGCACTGCTGTGGCAACAGCAACCCTGGGCGTGGGGCCAGCTCCGGGGGAGCTCTGGGACCCAGGAATCCACAGCACCCAATCCAAATGCCCGATCAAAGTCCCAGGGGGAAGATTCTAGGGTAATGAGGCAAATTCTTCATCCAGACCTCAGCCAGTGACCCAGGTGTAGGGGCTTGGCTGCCTCTCAATAGCAATTAAGGCAAACGAGGCAGATCAATATGGGTCAGTACTCCCTGAAGTCATAATGGCGAGTCAAAGAACACAAGGAGCAAAAGAGCATGTGCACCAGAATAGAAATTTTCAACTGGTGTGCCCCCAGTTGAAAATTTTTAAAACGTGCAACACCTGACTATTTAGTCAGGGGCACGGACTTCTTTTCCTTTAGGTTGTCAGTTAAAAAAATGACAACAGCCAACACAACAATAGCTGTCCAGTGTGAATGAATCAAAATTATACCTGCTTTTTTTGTGTGTGAGATCAACAAAAATGTATTTTTTGGTGTAGCGCAGAATTTTAGTAATTAGTTTGCGTATTCCATGAAATGAAAAAGGTTGAAAGTCGCTGCCCCAGGACATCATCCATGTGAACTTTGTAAACAAGCATGTGAATTTGTAATAAAGTGGAACCCACACATGGGAAGGATGCGTGCTGACGTCAGGAAGACCATTTCCTCTTGGAAGGCGGAGAGTAAGATGGGGTGTTCAGATGGGCCTTAGTGCTTATTTGCAGTTTTATTTCCTAATGACAATATCCCGTACACATGTGCCAGGTACAAAAATCTGTTAGATCTCGGCAGTGGGTACCTTCATTATTTCCTGAGTATTTGAGAATTCTACAATAGATAAAAACACACATGAAGGAAAGAAAGAAAAGAAAAGAGAAAAGAGAAGATTGCTGGTAAGAAGGCAAAGATTAGGAGAATTCTGTTTGTGAAGTGCTATTGCTCACTCGTCCCCCCGCCTGTGGCCCTCAGTCCTGCCTGCCTAACAGAACCACCTGTGCACCCAGGGCTCCACTCAGACTTATGAATACAGTTACACTCTCCGAAGCTGAAGCCCAGCTAAGTCAGTTTCTGAAAGCACAGGGTGATTCTGACCCCCCCAGGGCAAGATGAGATGCCATAAGAAGTGATGGTAAGCTTCTTCTGGTCTACCCAACTGTAAAGTCTACACTGCAGGGCCTCTGAACAAGATCCTGATCCAATAATGGCCCTCTGTCCAGGTGGACTTCGGCTCTGATTTCGGAAGCCACTTCTGGAATAGGCTCCTACCAGGAGAGGATGGCTCTTGCTGTCAGGGGGAGACCTTGGTGTGTTCTGGCCACAGGCGGTCATAGAGCTTGATGAAGACTCAGAGCCGCCTTGCCAGTTCTCTGCCTGCTCAGGATCACTTCTGACCACTCCGCGCGTGATGCAGGGAGAGCACTCTGCATGTGGTAGTCCTACTGGGTTTCCCTGTGGACCTTTTGGTGAGTTTCTTGTCTTGTCATTTCAGACTTTCAAACTTCTGAACCCGTTTCCTCCTTTTGGGGCCTGAGAGAAGGTGGAGGAGGCCCCTGCCTGGACCTGCCAGGGGATATGAAACGTGTTGTGCTTTGATGGGATGAGCTTTTAATTGCAGTCCTGGCTCCAGGGCTGACCGTGTCCTGTGACCTTGCATGCTCCTTGTTGGGCCAGGAAAGGCACTTCCCCTGAGTCTTCCTACATATAAAAATGCCGCGAGGAGATGGGGACACCAGGGCAGCGTTTGCCTTTCTTGTAGTCTAATGATCCATATGGCTTTTTGGGTCTCAGCTCCTTCCTTGACAGCACAATGCAATGTTACACTTGTTGCACGTACCCAATGAATATTTGTTGATGAGAGGAATGAATGAAGTGTTTTTGAGAAGTGTGTGTACAACCCGAGAACAAGAGACTGTTATAATTAGAAATTCATGGCTAGAGCTGGGAACCTCACCGAGGCGCTGGCTCCCGGTGCCCTTTGCTATCAGCCATGGCTGTCCGGGCTCCCAGACGGCCTGGGCCTGGGCCAAGGCTCAGAATGCTGGCTTCAAACGAAGCCCAAGGGAAAAGCCATCCATCATAGAAGGTAATGGTGCATGGAGAGATCTGTCTCCCCTCCCCTCCCTCACAATCATCCTCAGACTAGTGGCTGTTGGGAAAGAATCTGACTTTCCCAAGAGTAGAAAGGCCAATTTTAGAACAGCTTTCTTTTTCTTTTTCTTTTTATTTCTTTCTTTCTTGTTTTCCCTAAGCAAGCTGGTACCAGTACAGGACATTCTGCACCAGGCTCATGCTAAGGTATTCCTGAGCTTTCTTGGATTTTCTCTCCCCTTGGCCATTCCTGCTACCTCAGGTGTGAGTCCTCCATCTAACTATCTACACTTTCCCCCAGTAACACCCAACCTGGGGGGCAAACACACCAACGAGCCCACTCTGTGGAAGCCCTTGGCTACTGGAACTAATGGGATGGGCTCAGTGCTGGCCTCACCGACTGGCTCAGCATCATTATAAGAGACCAAGGGTGGGTTGGACAGCTTCTCTGAAAGGATAGAGCTCCTTCCTCTCTTCCATATGTACCTGTGCTGCGTCTAGGAAACAGGAAGTAGACCAATAGAAAAGTAACTTCTCGAGCCTTGTCACTTGATCCCTGAGCCAGCAGCAGCACCAGCAACACCTGGGAACTTGTCAAACTTGTAGAACCTCAAACCTCGCCTCAGACCCACTACATCAGACTCTGTATTGTGACAAGTACTCAGGTGACGTTTATGCTGGGAGAGTTTGAGGAGTGCTTTAGCCAGTGGTTCTCACAGTGCATCCACAGACCAGCAGCATGGTGTCACTGGGGAACTTGTTAGACAGGTATTCCCAGGGCCTGCCTCAGACTCACTGAATCAGAAACTCCAGGGGCGGGATGCAGCCATTGGGGTGTCACTGAGCCTTCCCGATGATTCGAATGCACCCTGGAGCTTCAGCACCCCTGATTTGGAGTATGCTTCCACTTTCCAGACCATTTCGTGAGCGAGGAGAATGGCACTGTGTTATACCACGGCAAATGCAGCCAGAATCAGGCACTCCGCTTTGGGTCCCAGCAAAAATAAATGCCCAAGGGTCCCTCTCTTTCCTCCTTTAAGCAGAGACTCAGCCTTTCTAATGTGGAAGACATGCATCTAGGCATCCCAGGAGCTCAAAGATGGGGAGGGAGAGTCAGGCAGATTGGGGATGAGTTGATCAATGGAACCAAGATTTCTTCCCCTTAAATGGGGGCCCCACCCAAACCATCAGAACCCTTGCACCGCCCAGGCTCTTTAGTGCTGAGGCCACGTGGCTCTGGAAATGAGCACCGCAGTTCCTGCACTACTTCTACGGGAATGGAAACGGGTGCTGTTATTTTAGCTGTTGCCCCACCATCCTCACCACCACCCCACCTCCAATAGGAACCTCAAGAGGCAGCGTGTGGCTTTAGGAGCCTGAGCACGCCTCCTGCTCTGTCACAGCCTCACACACAGCACAACCTGCTCCCAGGACTCCGCGACCCCGTCTATTGGATGAGTGGTTGCCCTGGGTGAGGCGGTGTCTGGTTGCTTCTGGCTTTCTGACATTTTCTCCTGGAATGGTTTGGGGACAGCCTTGCTCCAAGAAATCAGGTGTGAATGGGTGACACTCACAGTGACTTGTTCTTTTTTATTTTTAATGAATTTTTTAATTTTTATTTTTTAAAGAGAGGGGGAGGGAGGGAGGAAGAGGAAGAGAAACATCCATGTGAGAGAGAAACATCGATGGCTTGCCTCTCTTACGCTCCCAAGTAGGGATCTGACTTGCAACCCAGGCATGTGCCCTGACTGGGAATCGAACTGTCAACCTTTTAGTTCACTGACCAATGCTCAGCCCACTGAGCCACACCTGCCAGGACATGCCTTGTTCTTATATCTGTTTTTTCTATCTCCTAAATTGTTGTATTAGGTATGTTTTAGCAAAGCTTATCCTCACCCATGCTATTACTCAGGATGGCCTGAAGCGTTTTACTCTGAGCTCATTTTTACCAGAATTGTCTAAATGGAAATCCTGGGCTACTTGGTCGCAGGGTCCCTGTTGAACAGCATGAACTTCACTTCCACAAGAGGCCTCAGGGGGGTGTCATGGCCCAGGACCAATTGCTATATTGCTGTGATCCTCCATCATGGACATAGGGTATTTTTGGACACCACACTCACGTTCAACACCGCCTTGAAGTCTTGTGGTTTCTCAAGGGAGTGTTTTCCCACTCAGCACTCCAACTAGAGACAGACTTCCTTGCCAGTACTCTGGGCTGAAAGGTATAGGTTTTATACCACCTTTTTTCTGAGGTTATTATTGCCCTTTGAGAACGAGGCAGAGACTCTGTAGTTTCTTTTTACTTGAGGATCACAGCTTAGCATAAGGCTTTCAGATCCTGCTCCTCAAGGCCTCGTCTTCTGGTCTGTGTCTGCTAATGGCACCTCTGTCTGCTGGGCCCGTTTCAAAATCCAGTCCTCACGTCCTTCTCTCCCAGGGCCATGGCAGTGAGAGACCACATCCTTCTGGCTTTCAAGTCTCTCATTGTTTCAGACATCTATGGGTTTTCCTTCCTTTCCTGCTGGAGAGAAACTGGAAGGATTGGATTAGTAGAGGGAGTCTTTTATCATCCTAGACTTTTCTATGGGGTTCTGCTGATGCTAGAGACTCAGACCACCTCTTGAAGCTGAGAGGAGGCCCACGCTACCTGGGAACTTTTAACCGGCTGCATCATCAGCTATTGGTGCTGAAAGGCTCCTCTCATCCCCACTGCCCACCCCTACGCCCTCACCCCAGGCTGGGAGCTGGTCTGGCTTTGTATTCACAGACTTCTGTTGGGCTTGCTGGGTGAGCTGACACTGCCTGGTGGCAAGCAGGGAAGAGGGAAGCAGCAGAGGGAAGCTCTTTGAAGAAGACAACATGGGGAGTGTCTTCTTTCTTCTGTAGTCACAGACGTTTGTCCTACTTGCCTTTTCCTGTGGTGTGAGAAGATGGGCCTGGAAGTTGTGGTGGTTATTAGCTCATCGAGGCGGGAGATGGAGGGGCTGAGACAACAAAGGGAGGTATCAGCTTCTTCAGGCATTTTTCTCTGTAGAATTAATATGCTCCACCCTTACATTGAAAACGAGAAACCAGGGTCCTACTCTTGTCGAAGTCTCAGAAGATATGTTTTGCATGGAATGTGAGTGTTGTTATCTTGACATGGAAAGAATAACACAATAGTTGGAATTTGGAGGGATGGAGGAAAAGGGGAGGGAAGGGCGAACTCACAGAATTCCTCATCTTTCACAGAAAGAGGCTAACAGATCCCGTCCAAACGTAAGAGTGAACAGTAAACTTAAAATTCTAACTAAATCAAGGAATAAATAAAGGGATAGAGGCACGAGCATTTTAGTTACTGCTACAATGGTAAACATAAGAGAATGAACCCCAGAAACGGTGAAAGTGGTTATCTCTGGAAGTCGGAGGAGGGAAAGTCTCCTCATTTCATGCCTTTCTGTAATGCAACTATTTTTTAAGATCATGGGCATGCAATTATTTCTACAATCATAACAGCCATTTTACATGTCTAGTGGGTCAGAGATAATTGTGCCCTGGTCAGCAAGAGCTAGCCAGAGAATGTTTTGATTTCTCGTAGTGCCAGATCTGTCTTCTTAAGCAAGATAAGGCCTTGGAAGCCGTGAAGGATAAGCTTGTTCTGACGTAAGGGCCTGGTTGGAGAGGGCGCCAGATCCCATGGAGGGAGCATGGGAGTGAGAACAAGTCAGGTGCCTGTGAAAGGTTGGGCCGCTGGGTCTCATCTTGCTTGTTTCAGGGTCATTCATGTCACGTCCAGGAAGACAATCTGGGGAGTAAGGATTTCCTACCTGAACCACAGGGAAAGGAGGTTAGAGAGGAGTGTGGATACTGTCTTTTCCTTTTGGCCCACTGGTCCCCCACATTTAATAGTTGGTTTCTCTGACTGCTGGAGGGCCCCAGGTTGGTGTTCTTAAGCTGTTTAAGTTAATGAGTAGTCCAGGGAGGTCAAAGACAAAAGACGTGTCAGACCAGATGCTGAATGGGAGGTTGCCTGAGCCCATGGGCGGTGATGGCAAAGATGAGCTGAGAGCTAGTTCCCAGCCCTACATGGGGCTATTTGTCCTAAAGGAGACGGAAGGGAAGAGACTTCTGCAGCCTCCCTAAAAATCATAGTGCCGACTCCCACCCCCAAATTCCTGCTAGCTCCTGCCAGGTGATTATTGTGTTCTGACCATTATCTGCACTTGAAGAAGCTTTGTCTAAAGCCTGGCCCTTGGTTCTTAGGGAACCTTAAGAGATGAACTTGATCTTCCCAGTCAGTTTTTAAGGTGGTTTTCTAGTTGCTGATTTCTTCTTGATTCACAGCAACAGAGGAAGCTGTCCTCTCCCTTTCCTTGATAAGGTAGCAAGGATTTCTTCGAATCATCATGGGAAGTGAAAAGCACTCAAGATGACGTGGCCAGCGGGCAAGTGCACCTTGTGCTCTGGGAAGCAGCCCCCCGACACATACCAGCCCAGACCCTGTCCTTGCTGTTGGAAACCCAGCCTCGGTGCCGTGCCGTCCGTGCTTCTTCAGTGTTCAGTGGAGTTTTCCATTTCCTCTCCTCCCCCTCTTTTACGTACCCCATGCTCGCCCTCCTTTACGGACAATGCAAGTTTGTGCCTCGGTGCCTTTGCACAGTCTCTTTTCTGTGCCTGAGATGCTCCTCCTCACCACTCACGGTTTTTAGAGCCTTCCTGGATGACCTCACAGCCTCATTGGTTTGTTCTGGCTGTGACCATATTTTGTACACTCCAGTCTATTAGACTCGGCCCTTTGTATTTCCGTTATGTCTGTATCTTGTCGTATTTCCTAAGGTCAGGGAGTGTGTCCCGTCAATTTCTAACCCTAGCCCCTAGCATAGCTCCCACTCAAGTATACACCCTGGAGCATCCATAGCATGGTAGGTATGAATCTGAACTTGGAAATGTAACAGACCTGGGCAGAAGTCCTGGCCCTGCTGCTTACTTGCTATGCAAGCTCTCGGAGCCCTCGTTCCCCCCTCCCCCCGCCCCCCATGTGAGGATGAGAAGTCTGCCTTACTGGGTGCTTGTGACGATTAAGTCAGATCATTCTTGAAAAATGCTTTCTTTGCACATAGTAAGTGCTTGATCAAACTGAACTATGATTATTAGATGGCAAGAACGTTGTGAGTACAATTTGAGATTTCAGGGGGCCCACGTTCTCCTCATTTTTTCTAAAACTTCTAAGCTAGGCAGTATGAATGACAAAAAGTTCAGAGCTTGAAGATAGGGCCCTAAATCTGCAATAGGCCCAAAAATATGCATTCCAGATCGGAAGCGAGGACAGATTCCTGGAGAGGTCAGCCTTTCCATTGCCTGTCTCCAGGTAGGCATGCAGCTGCAAGCCAGCCAGGAGGCCATTCATTTAAAAGACCTCCGCAGCTGGAGGACACCACTCTGTGGGCAAGCACACGTCAGCCCTGGTGTGGTCCTATTTTTGCCTCATCTCCATCCATTGGTGGATGTAGTTCTAGGTCCTTGGCCCTTGTTCTGTCTCCATGGACTCGTGGACCACAGAGAACAACTCATAAAGCCTGCGGTTCCTTCTCTGGTTCCCTCAGACAGGGTTTTGAACAAGACGTTTCCTTCAAAGACCAGAGGCCAGAAGTGAATCTCAAACATGGGCCTTGGGTGCCCCCTGGTGAGGAAATGCCACATTGCAAACACTTTTCCCCCTTCTTCCTAACAGTCCACAATGGAAAAGTTACTGTTCAGCACAGACATTTCAGATTTGTTTCCATCATTGAGGGTCATTGGCCAGGCCAAGGATCAGACCCACGAACTAACAAATGTGATTCTGCAAGCTGAGCTCAGGAGATCCCGGTCACAGAGGAGGGGACTCGGGGAGGTGGGAGACCCATGTTCTGCGTGAACCACACATGTCCCCCAGACCCCACTGAGGACGGTCCACTGTCCTCTGTACCCACAGACGGTGGCTTGGTCCATCTCAGATTACACTTCACAGCGTTACAGAGGTGTCCTCAGCAGTGGGAGTCCGCTAACCACGACAGTGACCCCAGCTCTGCTTTTTCTGTCTTTCTCTTTACTTTGTCGAAGTTCTTGTGCTACTGGAGCCTGACTGTTACCCAGCAAGGTGGGCAATGCCAACAGAATTCTCCTGACTATTTTGTAGGGGAATTGAAATGTCTTGTCCCAAACCGGAGAGCTGTTTTAAGATGTTGCTAGGACTGGAATGCAGCTTTATCCCTTCCTGTTACCCCACTTTGGCTATTTCTCCTAGGAGCCCTGGCCTCTTTCCTCGGAGAATGATATTTAAAACCCAAGATCTGGGCACTGGGGATGCTATTGCTATTGGGGTGCTACTGCCCCCAAGTTCTTTCAGCAGACAGACCTGAGAAATCTATGCATGTGTGTTAACCTGTGCAAACACATGCATCTATCATTGCTTCTGTGTGTATTTCTCTGTATAAACACACACGGTTCACATGGTTGCCTTCAACTCTAATCCACCTCTACAGGGTTCATTCCGGCTTCCTTCCCTGCTTATTTGTAATTTCTTCCTCTGACAGTGAGGGACTTGGCTCCCATTATCTGTAACTTACTTACTTCC
This sequence comes from Desmodus rotundus, assembly GCF_022682495.2. Classification (NCBI taxonomy): domain Eukaryota; kingdom Metazoa; phylum Chordata; class Mammalia; order Chiroptera; family Phyllostomidae; genus Desmodus; species Desmodus rotundus. The sequence goes on along the minus strand of NC_071389.1, from coordinate 181,790,618 downwards.
TTGCTCCACCCTAGTGCACACGTGAAGTAGTTTTAGAATTGCTTACCTGTCCCCCTGGCACACTGAGTTTTACATATCAATGTTCTTCTTTTTATCATATTAACCTTCTGGAAGTATAAAATACATACATGAAAAGGCACAAGTGAAAAGTATAAGGCTCGAATTTTCACAATGTGAGCACCTTCTGTGATCCGGCACCCAGACTGAGAAACAAACTTTGGCCAACATCCCGAAAGCCCCTCGGCCCTTTGCCGATCATGCCTCCCCACAAAGGGAGAGCAGGAGTCTGGCTTCGAACCCCACGCGTGGGTTTTGGCTGCATTTGAACGTTTCAGAAACGGCATCACGCTCTACTGTGTCTGCTTCTCTTGTTCGGCCTGATGCTGGTGAGTCTCCCTGGCGCTGCAGGTGGTGGTGCCGACTCACTCCTGCGTGTCCTGCTTTCCGAATTTAACATGGTCTCATGGGCTGTTTCCCTTCATTGTAAGTATATTTGTATAATATGATCGTAATGGCTGTATAATATTCCACTGTATAATTATACTATAAACTATTTTATTATCTCCCCATTGTGGGTCATTTAGTTGGCCTCCGGTTTTTATGTTACAAATAATGCTGGCCCATGACACCTTACAAAGATTGATGGGAGAATAATATAATAATTCCAATGTCCCCAAAGTAGCCAAACCCCATACGGAGTTTTGCATTCCATTCCGGCTTAGTCTTGGTCTTCAGAGCACAACCATGGGGTTCGTGAGGGCCGGTGAGGATTCTGGAACTCAGCTGGGTGAACTGTGACTATCTGATGTGGGCGTGGGCAAGACAGCTGTTTTCAGATATTTGAAACACTATTTGAAAAGGGGTATTGTTGTGCATGATAACATCTTAGTCCTCACATTTAAGGCAGAGATCCCTTTTCTTTTTGGTTTAGCATAAGGAAGGTGAGCAAGCATCTAAGCTAGGCCACTTCTGGGATGGAAAGAAGCACCAGTAATAACTACATCTGTACAACAGGCATACACCGGGCCCATCCCAGCCAAGCAGGGTGTTGTGCATCCCTTTGGGTACAAGAAAGCCTTCCCAATGAGCGGACACCCGGCTGAGAGACAGCCAGGCTGACTTGCAGTGCTGATCCCCCCAGTATTCTAGGCGTGTTGCATCGCGTGGCATGAATGTGTAAAGATTTCCTGCTTTGGGTGGGAGGTTACTGGATGGTACTGGTTACTGGATGACTTCCAAGTTGTTGGATGGTTAGGGGATGACACTCTAGTTGTAAAAGTTCATAATGTTTTTTTTAAAGTTTGTAATTTAACCTAGGAAAAAAGCACCTGTATTTCTCAGGTGATTAAATGGGAGTCACATTTCTTTCTTCCAGGTCCTTGTAGAAGCACTGTCCCCATCTGGGGCTGCAACTCGGCGTATGCAGGTTAGGAGTGGAGAGTGGAGATGGCACTTTGTAACCTGTAAGGCGCTAACCATTAAGTTCAGTGTTACATGTTGGTTCGGGGAAGATTCCATCTGAGGGGTTGAGAATTTTAATTACTTATGCAGGGCGCACTCGATCCAACTTTTTTGGTTGAAAGAAACAAAAGTCACAGGAGGTAACACAAACCTGAGGCTCAAATATATTCATGCCTTTCAGTTCCATTGGGGGTCCCTCTATCTTGATAAGAAATCACACCCACCCCCTTTTAAACTTTTTTAGTTTGAGATAATTTTAGACTTACAGAAGAATTGCAAAAATAATGAGAACTCACATATATTCTTTACTCAAATATCCCTGATGTTAACATCTTACATGATCATAGCACAAAGAACAAAGCTAAGAAATTGACCTTGGTGCTCTACTATGCACTGAACTGCAGATTTCATTTGGATTTCACCTTGTTTCCTGGGAATGGCCTCTTTCCGTTCCAAGAGCTAATCTAGGGTCTCACACTGCATTTAGTTGTCATGCTTCCTCCTCTCTCAGTCTTTTCTTGTGTTCAGATCTTCAGAGTTTTGAAGAGTGCTGGTCAGACCCTTTGTAGAGTGTCTCTTAGTTTGGGTCTCTCAGATGTTTTCTTCATAATGACTTTTTGAACTAAGGTTACTGACTCTTATGACTGTTGCCACGGAAGTGGGGCTGTGTCCTTCTCGGTGCGTCCTCTCGGGGGTGCGTGCTGTTGACAGGTCCCATCACCGGCGATGGTAACTTTGATCACTACCTTACGGTGGTATTTGCCAGCTTTCTGCACTTGGTAATGAACGCATTTTCTTTGAGATCATACAAATATTATGTTTCTTCTTAAAGACTTCTCCACTAATTTTAACATCCTTTATAAATCACTTTTCTTTTTTTTGTTATTGGTTTAAGCTGAATCAAGAGAATTCCTGAGGGAAAATGCATAAGTGCCGGGAGCTGACTTCCTGGCTTGCTATAGTCATCTACGTGTCTTTCTCTGCTACCTGGGTCAGCTTCTCCTCTTCCAGCCTTTATTCCTCTCTCTCCGCACGCCTGTCTCTGCTCTCCAGTTCACGTGGTAGGGAGAATGGTTGCCATCGTCATCTCTCATCAGTTCCAGAAGCCCTGTTAATGCCAAGCCCAAGTTCCTGGGGATGGGACTCTGATTGGTTCAGTCTGGGTCAGTAACTAAGTCTTCATTCATTAATTTGGACTCAGAGATGCGAGAACAGATTGCTTATACATGTCTGCTTGGAACTCTCTTCAGCAATGGGACAAGGCAGCAAACACTCCCTAGAGATCACTGTGAGATGAGCAGCCACTGGTGGGCACCCAGCTCACACAGTGAGTCTGGGGCACAGTCAGACCTGGAACACAGTCCCCTGACTTCCCAAGCACTGTGAATTTCTCTGCAGCACCTCTACCTGCATTAGGCACTGAATTGAAGACAACTTTGGTTCCTGTCTGGATCAAACTCAAGCTAGGGTGGCATCTTATCCCAATTCTTGTAAATAAATATGAAATAACACTTGGGTAGGGAGAGGAAGTAAAGGGCTGAAGGTTCCCAGTCATTCCTTGGACTTCAAGCTCTCCTTGGTAGCTCTGTGGAGCTGAGGTATCCAACTAGCTACGTTGCTCTGATTTTCTAAAGACAGGGAACTAAAAGCCAAAAGCAAATCCCCTCATGGGATTGCCCTTAAAGTGCACCAGATTTTCAGAAATGATTGGAAAATCTTTTCTGAAAGGAGAGATGCCTGGCTCAGATTCTTCAGGGAAGGAAAGAGAAGCATACCTCCTTGGTTCAGTGGGAAGAAAAGGGAGGGGCGGCTGCATGTTGGGAAGAAACAAGGCTTAGCAGCATTTCCTAGATTCCTGATTCATATTTTCCCCCTGATGTCAGGAATGGAGCATCCTTTTCTCCGGTGGCAGCTTGACTATGGCACTAAGAAATCCAAGATAAATAGGACACTCTGAGAACAGAGCCTGGAACAGCTGGACATTGCTGGACACAACTACAATGGCTGGTCAAATGGGGACATCTGGTGCACTTCCCCAGAGGTTTAGCCAATAAAGATAATCCAACTGCCCCTGCCAGGCCGAGGCTCCCAGGAGCCCAAACGCTGGGCTGGGGAGATCAGGTTTCTTTTCCATGGGAGCAGAGAGGGCAGAGTGGTAGGAGAGCCAGCTGTGTGCTCTCCTACCACTTTCTTGTCTGCAATCCTGGGTCCTGTGACCATGGGGGACAACATCCCACGAAAGTTGGGAAATTGCCTGGAAGAGTATGGAAGATTTTACGCATTGCAGTTTGGGGGACACCAATGGCCCCCAACTCTAAAACCTCATCACCACGAGACTTTCTAGCTCATGGTGTGGCAGGTGTTGTTCCACAGTGGCTGTGTGGGAGGACTCTGACTGAGAGGTTAGAGAACTTGGGATCAAGGTTGTTTTGGGTCCTACAAGAGCTCTTGGGCAAAAGACTGAGTCTCTTCTGAAACTCAGCTTGCTCTGCTGTGAAATGAGGGCAGTGACACCTGCATCCCAGGATTGTTATAACAGGATATGAAATCATGGACGTGGAGCAGTTTGCTAGAAAAACTGTGAGCCACTCGGTGGTCGATGAGATCGTTCAATGTATAATTTGGGATGCTTGCAACCGAGTGTGTGTTCCCCATAGTGACAGACGATGTGGAAAACCGAAACCCACAGAAGATTCAGGTGTCTTCCCTTTAGGTTCTAGTGTCCAATTTCAAAAGATCATTTAGCCACTTTTCTATAAAAAGAATAATAGGCAAGCAGACATGCTGCATAGATATCCATGTCTTCATTTCCACTCACCTTTGAGCCAATGAGCAGTGAACTGACTAGGAGGTCACAGAGAAAAGGTGTGGAATTAGTGGATCTAACGATTGGGTTTGACTGAGATCCAGAAAAGGGACCAGAGCTATCTAAAATTATAATTTACAGCAGGGCCTGCTACCTAGCTCTCATAAGCGTGTTTGGTTCCAACCCACTCCGCAGGTCCTTAGGCAAAGACAGTATTATGGGTCTAATGACTAAACCAGTAGCTTACCTTGGTTTCCATTCTCCTTATTAGTCCTAGTCACCTCCAGACATAGCGCTGCTCTAACACCAACCGAGTAACTCCTGAGCAAATTGCCCAGAGCCTCCCCTGAGAAGTTAAACTGAATCTCCTTTGACTGATGTGGCGAGGTGTTGAGCGTAGGGAGAGGATGATTTGGCCTCAGCACCCTGCTCTGCAGAAGTGCCCTCAGGGCATGGCCACTGGGGAGGGGAGGAGGCAAAATGACAAAACAGGATGCAGTTACAAGGGCCCCTTTGATAAGAAAGAATGTGACGCGGGGAATGACGCTTTTATTTAGCTTGCTCCACTCGGGGCGTATTTGTCAGCAGGACCATGAGTCAGAAGAAAAAGGGTCTTTTCTAAGCTAAAAATAAAGCTGCGGGGACAGAGCCATCAGCGGCTTGACCTTTCCCATTTCTGAATGCGCGTGGAGTGTGTGTGTTGAGGGGGCAGAGGAAGCAGGGATGAGCATGAAGGAGAGCGGGCAGGCCCCAGCCCTGATTCTGGAAGCTAGGTTGGTACAGTGAGCACTTGTAGGTTAGTACCTAAAACTAAAAGCCAGATTCCAGTCCAGCAGTCTTCGGTTTGCTAACGACCCAGCATCCTTTACCCTGGGTCTACACGACCATCCATCTTGGGGCTTACCAGTGTGGTCTGGTCTCTTAGCGGCAGAGGCGTGGTGGGCACCCCTTAGTCACAGAGCACATGTGTGTCCCATCCCCTTCCCAGGTGTGCTGCCAAATTGTGATCAGTGTCTAAATGACTTTGGGTTCCTTGAGCATGCATACTGTTCTGGGGATGTCCGCTTGACACACTGCACAGGGCGGGAGGCATGGACTGAGGACAAACTGTCATTAGAACATGCAACACGTCTGCTTGTGAGTGTCAAAGAGCAAACCAGGGCCAAAAGTCACCACGAGATTATCGCAGTCAAGGAGGGTATAGTTTAATCCCTTCTTGTCCACAGCCCCCAAGTCTGGCATACAAAAAAATTTCTTCCACAACGACGTGAATGGCTGAAAACCACTGTGAAACAGCCTCGCAGATGGGTACAGAAAATCCTGGGGGTCATAGCCTGTTCGCCACCTCCTCTCCCACAGGCTCATCAGAAAGCAAACTTTTGTCTGAGGTCCCACAGAGTGTAGTATCCCATAGACACTTAAGAGTCCCCAGAAACCAAGCTGTGAGTGAGGACAGGGAGAAGGAAGGTGAGAATGAAACATACTCCACTTCCTTTTCCACTCGCATAGGGTTCCCTCTCCCCCACCTTGTGCTCAAGCTCTTCCCTGTTCCTGATCCACCCCCTCTACTTTACCCAGAGAAATCCCACTGGTCCTGGGAAGGCCGGCCCCACCCACCCTCCTCAGGGAAACCTCCCCCAAATCCTCCAGCCTACACTGCTCTCTCTTTCCTCCCAACCCCACACATCCGTACTCAGTACCGCTCCGTTTTAGCTCTTGCTGATAGACTGTTCTGTTGTCTGCCGTTGTTTGGTGCACGGAGTATCTGGTCACCCCTACGAAGCTGGGGTGCAATGGCAAGAGCAAGGCGCCAGGCCTCAGTCTCAGTCCCAGGCACACAGCTTGCACTCTCTAAGGCAGCGCTCTCTTGTCAGTAAAATGGGGTAAATTTTACGTCTCTGTGGGATTATTGTGGGGGGTGAATGCATAAAACTATGTGAAAGACTTAGAATAATGGCTGGTACATAATAACTTTAAAAACACTGTCTATTGGTACAAAGAGGATTGATTGTTTAGATTTAGACTCTCCCCACCTGTTGTTCCTCACCACACCCATAGCAAAAGTGGTGGTCCAAGATTATAGATTTTAAAAAATTATATGACTTCCTGTAGAGGCTGGTCACGCTGCTGACGCAGAGCTGCTGAGTGACCCATGTGCCCCTCGGTCCCATCCGCCCCCACCTCAGAGAATGAAGGCTGAGAACTCTGACGCTGACCTGCTTGGCTCGGCATCTTGGGAAAAGGCCCACGAGTCAGCCCGTGAGCTCCCAGGGGCCCGGAGACCATGTGTTTCATGACCTGCCTGGGGCCTCCTGCAGCCTCACACTCCATAAATCTGAATTTGATGAGGATGGGCACCGATTGGAGATGCTCCCCAGTGAGGCGTGCCAAGAGCCCTGCCGGGAGGGTCTGTCAGCGCCTGTGATGAAGTAATCGGTTGGGGACAGCTGCATCTGTCTTGGTAAACAGATGAACTCACTCAACACCCTCATCAGCAACCAGCGCAGAGGAGCAGCCCACGGGGCTGCCTTGCTCTGGGACCAGCACAGTAGTAGGCAGTGAGAAGAAACCAGCGCAGCCAGCTCCTCGCATCACACAGGGAAAGCAATGCCCAGAGAGGTGGAGGGACTGGCCCGATAGCAGCCATCGAGAATGCAAAACGTAAACCTAGGGTGACAGCCTCCCGAATTCCCTCCCACGGATCCTGGGTGAGGTTAGGTCTGCAGGACTCAGTCACAACACCTCTAAGCCTGTCACAGTGCTGCATCAGAGACCCCAGCCTCGGGGGCTTCCCAAAGTCCCACCGTCCAGTTTCCTGCCTCTCTGCAAAGGAGATTGGCCCCTGGCTGTGGTCACGTTGGGTGCAAAGAGTGTCATATCTGGGCTGGTGGATCTGTGCTGTGGCTGAGGCAGCGGGTCCTTTCTTAGGTTTTGTCATTTTTCTGTGGACTGGAGAGAATACTTTGTGGCTCACTGGATTTCAGGGGTTTTAAAAATATAATTATTTAGTTAGTTTTTAGAGAGAAAGCGGAAGGGAGGGAGAAAGAGAGGTAGAGTAACATCGATGTGAGAGAGAAACATTGATCAGTTGACTCTCATACGCAACCTGACGGTGACTGGACCCTCAACCCAGGCATGTGCCCTAAAGGGGCATTGAACTGGTGACCTTTCGCTTTGCAGGATGACGCCCAACCAACTGAGGCACCCTGGTCTGGGCTTTTTTTTTTTAAGCACTGAATCCCCTAGTTACTAGTAGAAATCCCTCAATTTCTAATAGGAACTCAAAAAAAGTGAACTGTTTGACAATGTTCCGGTTGAGTTCACATGCCACCAAGAAATTGCATGAAAGACTGTTAAATCAGACCAATGCTGTGGCTCTGAAGCCAGGTGGGAGATGGTATCATTGCCGCACAGGAGGCTGGGGGTGGGGGGGTGGCTAGGAAAAGGGAGTGGGAGGAGCTAGACCTCTTGCCTCAGGGTCTGGAGGGTGGTTTCTGAGTGCTGAGAGCTGGGCCCCCATGCAGAGCAAGGCCTGTTATCTTCCTCTTTCCTTCTGGGCAAATCACTTAATCTCATTGAGCCTCAGCTTCCTCACCAGTAAAGCAAGCACCATGGATAACTTCTCCTTTGTTGGGAGGCCTGGGGATAGGTGAGATAAAGCACTTTGGGAACTGTCAAGTGCCGGACTGTAGCTGCTTTACTCTGTTTAAAGGTGACTGTTAACGCAGACAGAACCATTTAAGCTGACGCTTGTGATAGACCCATTTTTTCCAGGGTCCTTCATGAGGATGTGGGGCTTCCCAGAAACTCTCTCAGGTGCTGGCTGCACCTGCACCCAGCTGCCTAGTGTAGACTATACCGTTAGGGTAGGCTCTGCAGAATCCCATCTGCACCTGGCAGTGCTGATCCCCACGAGGGGGAGATAGTGGAGCGTTCCATCTGAGAGCAGCTAGAGAAGGGATGTGCACCGTTTCCTGCCTGGCCCACATCACTCTAAATGTCCACCCACCAAATCACTTTGGAAGATACCCAGGGGTACAGGCTGCCAGAAGGTGAATGCTTCTCCCCACCCCTTTCCCTCCTCCACCCCTATTCCTCCCCCTCCCCCTTCCACTCTTCCTTCTCTCCTCCTCCTCTTGATCCCTTCCTCACTAACTTGAACATTTTAATCAATATGGCGCCTCTCCAGGGTCTCCCTGCTGTCACTGCAATTTGCTCTGGTTCAATGGGTGAATTTTCTTTTCCCTTTTAGTGGGAAACAGAATTATTTCTATGATAGGAGCTGACTGGTCCAGAGGGACCTCCACACAAAGGGTACTATGAAGAAAGGAGACAGCTGGCTGAAAAGAGAGAAGGGATTCGGGAATCGAAATTCCGTATGATATTGGACTTAAACGTGGAAAATTCACTGCTCTGCATTACTCAAATGCCTCTGAATTAGAGCAGAAGTGGTATCAGTTAATTTGTTAGCTCTGAGGAGGAGTCTGTGGACCAGAGCTTACAGGATTTTTGTCTGAGTGGTGCAATGTTCATTATGCCAGGCTTTGGTCTGTGCTCTTCTCTCTCCTTATAGTCTGGACTGACCCCCATCAGTTTCTTAGCTGGTATTTCCTCTGCTTTCAGGAGGGATGGCATTCCAACCACTCCAGAGAAGGAGCTGTCTCCAGTGATTTTCACCCACCTCGTCAGGAATATCACATCCTTGTGATGAAATAAGGTCAAAAGACTACAGGACCAAGACTGGTAGACTGGGTTCTGGTCCCACCTCTCTCACCTGTTGGTGGCCCAGGAGCAACTACTTCTCCCTCTGACCCTCTAGTTCCTCAGCTCTAAAGTGAGAGATAAAGTTTTGACCTTTCTCCTAAGGTCACTGGGGCATCACCATGCAGTTCCGAGTGGGTTGTGATGATTGGATTTGCTCGAGGAATTATTGACCCAGAGAGCAAATGCTGGGTGGATAGGAGAGGGAAGGAGTTGATTCTCTTCATGTTGTGTCCCAGGGGTGCTGCTGAGATCTGTCTGTCTCTCTGAAAATAGCTTCCCTAACATCTGATGAGGCTGGAGCTCATTAGGCTTAAGGTTTGGCTCTTATAAAAGTCCATGAATTTCTGGGAGGGATAACACATTGGTTTTTATCAGTCACCAACACTGGTGGCCTCAACGGAGGCAAGGCCACCTCCTAGGAGGCACTTGGGAAATTTGTGGGAACAGTTTTTTTCTTTTCTTTAAGCATAGTTACACCTGAGCACTGACTTATTGAAATACATATGTTTTTATGCATTTTGTCTCTTTCATATTCAGTAGAGCCTTTCATTGTTGGTATATTATGAGTATTGGAAGGTGTGGGCTGATGGGATTTTTAGATATAAAAAGCAAGTGTTGGACCACCTCACAACCCCCCACCTCCATAAAAAGAAAGAAAGAAAGAGAAAGAAAATAACTAATGTTGGCAATGATGTGGAGTAATTGGAACTCTTGTGCCCGTTGATGAGAAAGCAAAATGCTGCGGCTGCTATGGAAAACAGTATAGCAGTTTCTAAAAAAAAAAAAAACAACAACAACCAACAATTAAAATGGAATTATCATTTGATCCAGAAATTCCACTTTTGGGTATATATCCCAAAGAATTGAGGGCAATGTCTTGAAAACACAGGTGTACACCCACGTTCATAGCAGCATTAGTCATAGCAGCCAACTGTCCAGGTCTTCACCCGCTGATAAATGGGCCAGCAAAATGTAGTGTGTATATGCAGTGGAGTATTATTCAGCTTTAAACAAACACATTATGCTAAGTGAAATAAGCCAGGCACAAACAGACAAATAGTGTGTGACTCTACTTCTGGGAGGCTCCTAGGACAGTCAAAGTCAAGTTCACACAGACAGAAAGTAGAAAGTAGGCTGGAGGGAGTGGGGAGTGGAGAGTTGTTGTTTAATGGCCGCAGAGTTCAGTTTGGGGCTGAGGACAGCCCGATGGGGCCCTGCTTGATGGGATAGCAGACGTTCTCAGGCTTCACGGGTGTGATTATTGGGGGTCCACAGGAGGCTGATCTTCGCATCCTTGGAGGTTTACAATGACTGTGTTTCTACTTGGGTTGTTAATGTGCCATCCTGGAGACGAGAGGGTGCAAGAGACGAAGGTTGGAGGTAACTCTGTGTTAGGGATCCCTGGCTCTTAAAATTATTTAGCATCTCAAGAGCATGGATCTTTTTTTCCTGGCTTGAGCCAAAAGTAGACAAGTATTAAGCCTGATGTCTCTTTACACCTCCTTTAGCCCTTTAATTCTCTTCAACTCAGACATGTTGACAGGCAGCTTGGTACTCAGTTCAAGTATACAATATTCATCCCAAAAGGCTTTACAGTCTAGAGGCACCAACACACCAGCTGGGATTCCCCCAGGAGCAGAGCATAAATAAGCTATTTGGGAAGTGTGAGTGAGGAGAAAGAGTTGTGAGACAGAGATGGAGGGGAGAGTAAATATGAGAGGGTATTATGTTGCCGGCTGCTTGACACCCAGGACTGTGCTTCTACAAGGAGGAAGGAGAGAAATGTATTTACCAGCTCCTGAGTCCCATGGTTACAAGTTAGCCCAATGTATATCAACTCCCTCGGACTTTCAAGCTGAATATGTGGGGTCACCTAGCAGCCCCCAGCTGGCAATGGGAAACTCCTAGACCGGAGCAGAGAGGACACAGAGAGATGAGGTCACATGGATTGTGCCCACATGGGATCATTTGTACTTTTCACAAGCCAATAATAAGTGGCCAATGGCTAGAGAGACAGGTAAGAATGGAAGGATCTGAGGGGGCTCAACAAATAAAAACGACTGATTCTATAAGTAAAAGAGAAAATTGGGAAGTTCCACTTTGATGCCTTTAAAAAAAAACTAACTCCATTATGTTACAATATATAAATTGCATTCTGCAATTCCATGCCCCTGTTTTTTTTCAACTCTTAAATACTTTTCCTATGCAACAGCTTTATCTCTGCCTCCTAGAACCATCAAGTATATAGGACTAGATTATCTCTAGTTTACCTTCTTCCAACTCGAATTCTGCTGTAAATCCTCAGTCCAGTTGAGAGCAGTGCAGATTGGAAATGTTCTGTGTCTTGGTTTCTAAACATAAGTTGTCACAATCCTTTCCTGCTGCTTACTCCCCAGTGAGCTTCTGTCCCTAGACTTTTGGCTCCCCACATTCCCAGTCCCTTCTATGGGCGCACCCAATATAAGACCACCTCTGCTATTGTTTGATGTCCTTCTCCTTTCCTTTCAGCTTGACTTTGATCTATTTCCAGAGCTTCACTCTGTACTAGATTGGTCCTAGGAAATTTTGTTTTCTCATTCTTAAGATGTTTGGAGGGTTTTTTCTTGTAACTCCCTCTGGCCACCTACCTTTTCCCCTTGATGGTTTAGCTAGATCTGTCCTACTTTCCCACACTTCTTACCAAACTTACAATCTTTGTCCTTGGTAACCATTTCTCTTTTTATCATTTTCCTTCCTTAGGCATCACCTGCCAAAGGGAGCCCCTGCAGCATGTTTATGAGCCATTGACATCTCTCGCTCCTTCATCTCTTATTTGCAATGTTCTGAGGATCTTTGCTCTGTCCCTCACGTGTGTGTTGGGCATCTTCCAAAGGGCTGATCTGGGAATCTGCCCAGGTGCATCAAACTTGTTCAAGAGAGTGTATGTGTCTAAGTGTGTTGTGCATCTCTATGTATCTAGGAGACTTGAGGGAGAACTGAATGCCAAAACCACTTGCAAATGATTCTTGGGTATCAATGTAGCTTGAAAATGAAGAAAGACCATCTAACCATTAGTACTATTTATTTATTTAATACTTATTTATTTAATACCAAGGATTATTCTAGATACTTTCCATAAGTTTACAAGATTGTTATTTTTACAGAACAACACAAGAAGATAGCTATTTTTAATCCCTGTTTATTAGATGGGGAAATCAAGGATCAGAGAAGTTAAATACCTTTCCCAAGTTCTCACAGCTAGTAAGTGACAGGATCAGGGTCCAAATCCACCTTGTGTGAGGGCGCCCTTGCTGTGTAGCCTTGCTCATCACTCCAGGGAGGAGATCCAGTTAGGGCAACCCCTGTGATTTCTCCTGGGTCATGGGGAATAGGTGGCGTTTGTGTTTGAACCATCGGTGATTTTCTTGATCTCCTATCTTTATATATAATTACCTAGTAATTGAGCAGATGGGTATCAAATGTCATTTTTATTATAGAGGAAGCTGAATTCAAATGGTGGATGAGACACATAGTCTCAGGTGTGCTCCCCGTTCATTCCCTACTTCCCAGGTATCTTGGTAGAATCAGGGGTTGCAGGGTGAACATGCCCACTATCACTGTCAAGAGAATGGGGCCAAAGAAAGAGAGAAGGAGAAAGACTACAATGTGCTCAGTTGTTAATACACTAACTCCACCAAGGGAAGGGCCCAGGAAGGGCCTGGTTAAAGCTAGAGGGAAAGGCTGGCTTATTGCTCAGTAATCATGTCAGCATGAAAACATGAAGCCAGGAGAATAAAAATTGCCTCTGGCATAGAGAGATGCTCTAGTTGGACTATGTCAGTTAACTTGGAAAGTAGTTATTCAGAAGATATATCAATAATTTGAGAGATCAAAAAGAGAATTCCTACCTCCATCCTGACCAGGCAAGAAAGAAAAAAAAAGAAATTAAGAAAGGATTACCACGTAAAAAGATGCAAAAGTTTGGGCTCCCAACCCTGAGGCCCGCCCCATGGGGGAAAGGATGAGATCATCAACCACCACCTGCAGACAGAGCTCCATGTCCCGAACATTGCTGATTAAAGAAAATTAAACATCTCAGTGAATACAAATATCCTTTAAAGTTTTTCTGGTGTTTACATTCTGACCCTCTCACTGTTAGTTATCAGCACACCTTATAAATAGCCCATGTAGTTTTGCTAACTTATAACCTTAATTCTCTCCTCGCGGAGGATCCTCACCTTTACCTGAGTGTCAAAGACTTATTCCCACCCCTTACTGTCCACAAGGGAATCATAGGTTATAACCCTGTATAAAAACAAGTCTGTGAGCAAAACCCATCACCCCACTTCATTTTGTTTCCAGTACGGACTTTCAGTCCATGCAAAGCTATTTCCAACTTATTTTGTGGTCTTTCCCCCTACAACAATTGTCTCTGTCAGCAAAAGTATGCCGGATTTTCTTGACCAACATCCTCATTAAGAAAAGAAAAACGCCAGTCTCATCATCCTTTGAACTCTGTTCAAACATATTAGCACAAGTGCCTCTGGCTGGTATGTCCCTATTCTGGGGCTTTGGCTCCAATTTCCAACTGAATGGTCTCCATCTTCACCCCGCCTGGAGCAGCAGAGTTCTTTCAGTCTACAAAAGTTGTGATGGCCTAGAGCAGGGCATTTAAACCCCAGACTAAGGCCCCTGGGAGCAGCAGGGGGCTACTGACTGGAAGGCTTTTGGTGATGACAAGAGCCCCGACCTTCAGAGGGGCAGAGAAATGCACCGCACCGCAGGTATGTGCCACTGCAGTCCTTGCAACCTAGGACTCAGAAAGGGCCCCCAGGGGCCTCTGCCTCCCCATTCCTTCTCCAGCCTGCCCCAGAGGGATGGGTGTCTTGTTCTCCTTGATATTCTGAGAAGATGTTCTAACCCTTTCTCTCTTAACCCATTTTTTTTGTCATTTCCAGTAGGAAGTCATCTGTAATGCCAAAATGGTTTTTAGCAGCCATGTGGGTTTAAAGCCTGGGCATTCATGCAACCTGTCAGAGACAGGATCAGGAAACCTTCAAGGGAATGCATTTCCTCTTGACCCATTTGGCAGGGCTGTCCTGGTCTGGGCTGATAATTACAAAGCCGTGAACCCTCAGTCTGTGCAGGTATTTCTCCCTTGAAACTACTCTGTAAGAAGGCTTATAGAACACTAGAAACAAGTTTTCTTCAACTGTGTCTGCTCAATGTTTTCAGCTGGATTCCTTTAGTTTGCGTATCTCCCTCCCAGACAATTGGTCCTTTTTACCCTAAGTTCAGCACTAGTCACAGGCTGCCTCCTAATGTTGCTATCTGTATACATCACATTTTTCCTAGTGCGTTCCTAAGGCCAGTTTTATTTTGCTTTTACAGCCCTTGTGAGCACCCGGAACAGCTGCTTGCATTTAGCAAGTGCTTGAAAACAAAAGCTTATTAAACCAAATTGTGGAATTAATGTTACATTGGTTTAAAACAAAGCAACACACATCTTCCATGGGAAGGGCAGGCCCAGCCCCATCCCTTCCCGTATCTCCAGCGTAATGAGAATTGGTGCAGTGACCCTCCTTTGAGACCTCCATGTTCACAGAAAGATCCACCAGGGTCCACTGTCCCCAAGGCAAAGAAGTGGGATAGTAGTAGTGGGGGGGGGGACGGGGGAATCTAAAGAGATCACAGAGTCTAGGCCTCTCACCTGACACATTGGAAACTGAGGCCCTTGGTGGGAAGATGAGTGGGCTCAGATCTCCTGGCTGGTTAGGGGGAGAATCAGTGAATCAGACCCTCTTCTCTTGACTCTTACTTGAATGCTCTTTCTGCTCACAGCAATACTTGCTTGTGGCTATAGAAAAACTTTCAATGTGATATAGAGGAATAATAATTTTCTGGCTATTAAAACATAAACTCTTCAGAATGTCTCATTCCATCAATTACCCAAATTATTCAAAATTATATGCTTAACATTTTAAAATCATAGATACTAAGAGTAAAGCTAAAAAATAACCCCAGTGGTGAACATGTATGTTGAGATACACCCCATGGTCTCTAAGCATAATGACCAGTCCAGTAAAAGTCTGCTGGACGCCTGAGGGTCTGATCCTCTCTCATTATACTAGGATTATAAAGTACTGCACTTCTGCTACCACTATTGGAACCAGATTTTCCTTCTCACCACTGAATCCCTTATAGGAATAGTCAAGGGCCAGTAGGTCTCATCATTTGTCACTTATTTCAAGGGCTTTGACTTTGATCTAGGGATAATTTGGTGTGTTTGAAAGAGGCATAAGCCTTTCCTATAACCTGGGGAACAAAGTACAGAATCCAGCAGCTGGAAGTCCTGGGTTCATTTTTCTTAAGCAAACCCATAAATTCATCATCACTTCAGGGAGAAACAAAGAAGGGGTTTTAGGGAGCCATTCTCACCTGTTGGGTTCTCATTTAAAAAAAAATAAGAGGAAGAAAAAGAGACTGACAGGCTGAGGACATGCTGGTGACCCAGATCAGATGCCAGCAGAGGAGGGGAAACAGGCATTCCTCATTGTGAGCCAGTTGTAGGGTTGTGAGGCTCTCTCTCTCCTAGGTTACAGCTCCGATAACTGTGGCCTGGTGTGGGCCACCAGCCTTAATGGATTCTTGAAGTACAAGGACTTAATTTAGCATGAGGAAGGAGAGTGTAAGTTGTCACGCTGACATCTGATTGCTCTTCTGAGTAGAATTTGGGGAGCTTAAATCTTGGAGGAATGAGAAACACATGCACTTCCGCTCCATTCAGAAGCTGCATGGATTTATCCCAAGACAAATGACTATGGACTTTTCTTGAACTTTAAAGGACAGATGACCTCAGTATATGAAGTTGAGATCTGGACCAGATGATGCTATTATTACTGATCTTTATTAATATAATTCCCCTTATGAATTTATAGATTACCTTTATGTAAATGACAGGATGAGCCAAAGCACTGTTTTACCCATTGCTTCAAATATTATTGATTTAAAATACCTAGCCTATGAGTAGAATAGAATGTTGGGTTTTGAGCCTTGTGTGCTATGCCCACCGTGAATTTAAATTTACTTTTGGGGAATTCTACTTTTACCTCAATAGGACTTGCTCCCTTTTGTGGCCTTAAAGGCTGATCACTGCACATGCTGTAAATGAACTGGGAGAATTGGGTCCAATTTCCTCCTCCCTCTGCTCTTCCTCCACACTCTCCCTCTACTTCCCCCTCCACTTTCTCCTCCTTCTTCATTCTATTGCCTTTTTCTCTCCATTTTTATTATATTTTTATACAGTTTTGAAATGTGTTTGCTCTAAGAAGGGATGATATAGAGAAAATCCTTGATATTCTAGAAGGATATAGCCAAAATCCCCATGCACAACAGGTGAAAATATTGATGGCCCATTATTAAGGTCAAGTAGGGATTTTAATGGTTTATAATTGATGTACTTGTTGTAATCTTTAATAAGGTCCAGCCATTGTTAACATAACAAGAACAATTTGTACAACATTGATGTAACCTGGCAGCCAAGGAGAGTGGACTGGAATGTACATGCATGAATAATGACGACTTCACTGTAACAGTCAGTGGGGGCGGTAGATGCTGTTGAGTGAGCATGTGTACTGCGTGGCCACTGCATTCAAAATGACTGAGTAGGTACAGCAATGAATCTGCATCAAATTTTACCTTAAGCTTGAACATTCCTCTGCAGAAACTATTAGGATGATTCAGAAGGCTTTCAGGAACGATGCAATGAGTGAAGCACAAATAACTGTGGCACAAATGCTTCAAAGATGGTCAAGAATCTGTTGAAAGTGATCTACATTCTGGAAGGCCTGCAACAAGCATAACACCTAAGAATGTTGACCATGTATGGGCTGCAATCAACAAAGATCAGTGACTGACAGTGTGAGACTTAGAAGCTGATCTGGAGATTCCAAAACCTACTGTATCCAAGATTTTGACATAGGATCTTGGCATGAAACATGTCATGGTGAAATTCATTCCATGGCTTCTGCTAATAGAGCAGAAGGAACATTGTACTTCAGTTGCTAATGACTTGATTCAAACCACTACCAATGATGTTGGGAGAACTGTGTGAGGTCCCGAGGTGCCTACTTTGAAGGGGACTGAAGCATCATTGTCCTATATACAATGTTTCTTGTATCTTCTTCAATAAATGTCACTATGTTTCATACTACATGGATGAATACTTTATGGACAGATGTCGTAGCTGTGGAAATAACTAATGAGTGAATGCAAGAAGATTATCTATTGGTGAAAGAATACCTTCTCTCAACTCACTTTGGTGGGAGTTGTTCAGGCCTAGATCTCTGCTAATCTCTTTCAGCCTGAAATTAGGACTGAAGAGAAGGTAAATAAACTGAAATTGGTTGTTGGAGTAATGAAGGCCAAAGGGATTACTCAACAAGGCATTTAAACCCAGGAAAGGTCACTTTACTGTGTTGACCTTGTGGTGACCAGCTGTCCTCTAAAACTCTCATGACTGCAAAACAAGTTTTTAATTCATAGCAGTTCATGACTCATTTTAGAAAGCTATTCGGCATGGTTGACCCCATGCCAACTTATTTATACCCTAGTTAGCTCCATAAAAGGGTTTGAGGAGGCAGCATTTGAACTTTTTAAATGATCAAGTACATAAGAGGTGCAGGCCCTCTCTAAGAGGTCACTGACCATAGACTTGAGGTTGCGGCAGGAGCTTCCAATAGTAGGCAGGTCTTACTCATTCCTTTTGTAGGTACAAATCACCTTAAAAGTGAAAGTGTGTACACCTCAATCCCATAACCAAGTGGTTTTATTCTATTTTATTTTTCAGAAGGAAAGCTCAAAAATATGGGGACTCTTTATTTGATATCCATGAAACTTTAAGAGATCCCTAAATCCCTTGAATTTATATACAAAATTTTACGTGTATCTGCAAATCCGCTATTAAAGTGGTTTACACTAGCACATCGATATTGGGTGTTAAAACATCCAAATGCCTCCATACTGGTCCAAATCCAACTAGAATCACACAAGCCCAGCTGCTCTGGCCTCTCTCTAGTAGTTCTCCAGATGTCTCTACAATGCAGACTGGTGTCTGTACCAGCAAGGGACCCCTAGGATCCTTCCCTCTGGACTGTGCTCAATGTTTAACATTCCAAAAATTACCTGTGTGTGTGTGTGTGTATGAATTTTTCTAGAGAGAGGCCATATATAGCTTCTAAGCAAATTGTCCAAGAGGTCTTTGAACCCCAAAAGATTGGGAACCATGGTGTCAGAACTATAATTCCACTATGACATTTGGCCTACTTCCCAAGGCTCGCTAGTGGACTCTGGTCTCTGGATTTGCATGTAGAATACCTTGCCAAATTTTTCAAAAAGGGTTATGTAAGCCAGGGGTTCAAAAATAGCTGGTACCACAAGTCACAGTTTCTATGGTCTTCTTCCACTGGGACTGATAGAGAAGCATAGGAGCCCCAAATATTTGATCATATTTTCCTGGTAAACATTTATTCACAACCAAGTGAAGCCCTTTACAACTAGAGCAAATCATGTGTCTGGATTAATTAGAAGTGGACATGGACATGGTGTCATAGCTAATATTCTGCATCAGAAGTCTGTCTCTCTTGTGGAATAACTCAGAGCAAGCAGGAGACAAATTCCATGCAATTAAGTATATGTTCAGCACCTTTGGGGGCTGTCAGAATGGAGACACTTGAAGAGGCAGTAGTCAATAAACATTTATTGTATCCTACTACATATCAGGTCTTTGGCTAGGCTTTGCAGAAAGTTCTGGAACCAGACCGGTAGAGAATCTGAAATGCATCTGGGCTAAATTCCTCATTTATGACTAGGAAGACTGAGACTCACGGGGGTAGTGACTCGCCAGGTTTCCTCCACATGCACCTGACAGAGCTGAGCCTCAAGTCCTGGTCTTTGGACTTTCAAATCTAGGGCTCTCTTTCTTATGATTTGGGGATGTTAAAGAGACTTAGAGGTTATCTGGTCTGAACGCCTCTTTCAACAGATGAGAAAACAGATTCACCAAGGTAAGGGTAGCATATTGGTTGAAAAATACCAAGACAGGATCCCAGCTTAGTTCTTCTGATTCTCTGACCAGTGCCCTGTGTCATACCTGCATGGCACCTTTTCCTGCTTTGGTGGGGTAACAGGGCTAGAGATAGGGGCACCATGGCAACCCAAAGATGAGGAAGGGGAAGGAACAGAGAACACGTTTCCTTCATCAGTCTCACAGTTTTGCCCAAGGCGTGTCCTGTTTTGCGTGTTTACTCCACCATTAAGAGTCTTGGGCAATGACTGAGCTTCCCTGAATCTTAGCGTCCTGCACAATACTAGGATAATACTTACCTCTCGAGGCTGTCATAAATGGTGAATGTAATTCTTTGTACAACATATTGCATTGTGCCTGGTGTGTAGCATGGGCTCAGCCAAACTTAGTCTCCACAACTTTGCACTTTCCCTTCCCACTTGTCAAAGTTAAGTCTGTTTTCTTAGCAAATAGAAGCTGACGAGTGCATTTTAGCAAGGACATCACTAGAAAGTTAGAATTGTCTACAAAGAACTCAATATTGCCGTGGGGGTTAAATGTCCCAAAGTAAAATCCTAGGAAAGGAAGCATTGCGAAGCCATTTTATCAACCCTAAAAAAATGTACTATCTTTAATTTACAAATTTATTTCTGGGAATTTTTCCTGAGAAATAATCAGAAATATTACACATGTTTATATTACATCTCAAGTTATGAGAGAAAACCAAATCCAGATGACTAGATTGGAATCAGTCTTGCAACAGATTGACAAAATTAATTATGGTAACCCATACAGAACCCCCACAAAATTAATTGTGGTAACCCTCTGCAGCTTCTTAAAATTGGGTTACTGAGAAATATTTATAGTTAACTTGCAAAGTTTTAAAAAATGCTATAAAAGAGTGTAGGTTGTAGGATGCCATTTTGAGAGTATATTATATTGTATATTTGTGAGTATTGTTTATATATCTGCCATGCCCTGAGTCCTTGTCAGGTGGTGGGGCAGAGGCAGAGCTCTGAGTTAGCAGTGCCATGTGATTTTCCACCTAGGCACATGGGGAAACAGTATTTCCCAGTCTCCTGTAGGGAAACCTTACACGTTGGCCCTGAGATCAACTCTGGCCAATGGAATGTCGGAAAAGTGGTATACTTAGAGGCCTGGCTTTAGAAAATCCAAGAGACTCTTTCTCTGTCTGTTTCTGTCTCTGTCTCTGTCTCTATCTCTCTGTGCTGGTTGACAGGTTGAATGATGCAAAAGGTCTAGCTGAAGGCTTGGAGGGCCTGGAGACAGCAGCACAGCCAGATAGAAGAATCCTGGATACCTGAGTCACTGCTGGAAGGGAGTCACCAAAGAGAGGCACA
Organism: Desmodus rotundus; assembly: GCF_022682495.2. Lineage (NCBI taxonomy): Eukaryota > Metazoa > Chordata > Mammalia > Chiroptera > Phyllostomidae > Desmodus > Desmodus rotundus. The sequence continues at coordinate 181,770,184 of NC_071389.1, read as the reverse complement.
TGCCTAGGAACGTCTTTCTTCAACTTTGTGTGAGCGAAAAATACATTTTTAGTCTGTTAATCCACTGTGATTTTGAGGCTAATGTTAATTACCCTAACACATGGTTTTACATTTCCACATTAAATGTGCATTACTTTTGAAATTAGAAAAAGATGCTATTAAGAAATAGTAACTGCCCATTCCTCTGTTTGTACATGCCACCCAGTACTGTCAGGCATTCCGGAAGATCTGTATCTACACACCTGTGAGTGCAGGGCTAACCGCCCTCCTGCGCCCGTCACGCCCAATAGGGTACCCTGGAAGCATTTTGGCAAACCTGCCATTCCTTTGTATCTGTACAGGCACAGCTTATTTGAAGGCTTAAGCTGCTTTACCAGAAACCTGGGGAGCAGAGCTGCAGAGCCACTGGCAGCTGATTCAAGGAAATCAGAGGCAGGCATGTGACCTGCTGTTTGGCCTGGGGCCCAGCATATGGTTTTGGGAGGTATTTGCTATGGATGGTTCTCACTCTGCAATTCCACTTAAGCCCCATGTGTTGCTTGTTGTGAACATAAAAATGGTAGCCGGGGAACAGCTGGGGCCCAGTAAAAGGTGATGCCAGCGAGGCAGGTGGACTTCCACTGGTGCTG